>NC_086451.1:213077747-213398997 GCF_028390025.1 Pseudophryne corroboree
TCTTATCCTGTGGTACAGGTCTGTGGATGGGCTGTCAAACTTTACCGAGCTCTTTTCGGATTTTGAACAAAATGGGGAGCACATTTTAGTTGATGATACATGAATGGGGGAAGTATGTGGTTGCTGATATCTGAGCCTGTATTCCCTATCGACTATGTGTGTCATTACCTGAGGGTTGTAGAAATGAAGAAAAGACATAATTACGGTAAATGCGGTGGTATTCTATGTCAGGGAAATGTACATCTGTTGTTGAAGTTTTTGTTCGGTATCTGTTGAGAGTCATCTTCTTTGCGCTGTATTGCTCCTTGGGCATGAGCAAATAGCTTTGTCAGTGCCATCAGATTTACAAAAATGTTGGGCTAGCGTGAGTTTAAAAATACTAGGGAAACTGGGGATCCATGGCAAAGTTCATCAAGTGTCCATATCATAGGTTGTCAAAACTTCATCTTTGGTGCTTGTCTGTTGTCTGTATAGCGTCTCGTCAACTTCCTCGTCCAAGGGGTCTTTGTATCTTGGAGAAAAGCAGAAAAACAGGTGAAAGAAACGGACCTTATAATCGCATTTTCATCACATCATGGTTTCTATCATTGGGTCATAAATCAAATCCAGGTTAATTACGGTTTCCTCGCTCCTCAAACTCATCACTCTTGTACTTTCTTTGCACTTCATTAAAGCCTGCCCGCATCTAAATATCAATCCAATCGATATAACGACACCCAAGATACATAGTAGAAACTTTCCAACATCCATTATGACTCCTTGAGCCCAGTCTCCTAAACCGGAGAACCAATTTCGCGGGTTCAACCATGACACCCAACCAGTCAGCTCATTACCTACAGCAGCAAGGGTGAGATTGTGTTTTCGGCGAAATTCCCACTTCAATTGGAGAATGTCGTCCATCTTTTGGTCTATGACCTCTACCGGATCCTCGGTGCTATTTGTGATATACGTGCAACACTTTATGCCGTACTGTGTTGCCAATGTAACACAATATCCGCCTGTTACTGCTGTAAGATAATTAAGAACCATCCTATGCTGAACTAGTTCTGTTTTGTACGCTTGAAGTTCTCTTCCAGTGTATCTGAACGTGTCATCATACATTTCAGTGATATTATCTAACAAATTGGCGAGTGCGGAAATGTATCTATAATTCATCACTCCTCGAGCGGTGCGAGTGAAATCTAACGCTACCAGAACCTGAATCCCGGTGGATTCATGGATAAGATCAGAGGCCGGATGCTCTAACCTTTCTGACAGTTGTCTTTTAACTCGGTGCTCGTAATGAGTGTGAGTATAAGGAGCTTGGGCACCACGGTGTATGTCCTTCATTTTGTCATGTGTAACAGTCATCACTTCAGGCAATACTTTTCCAATATAACACAATCCTTCAGAGTTTGGGGCAAGCCACTTGTACGCCTTTCTCCCGCATATGAAATATGCATCATCGGGGAGAACATAAGGGACGGAGAAGGACATTACCATGTTACAAACCTTCCAGGTGAAATCTCCTGACCCTAATTCTTCCATCTGTTTAAGGCACGTATCAGTTTGTACGATATGTGCACAGTATCCTGGTGATACCTCTCCAACTCTAGTAATCCTATTTCCTAAGGTATATCGATACCGGAAAGATTTTCCTCTACTGGCTATGTGGCGTACAAGCTCTGTATCTGTAGGCATTCTATCTGCTCTGTGTGAAAAGGTCATGGTAAGGTTGCTCCATGACACTTCCCAATTTCCCGGCTTACGGGGATTGGAGATATTAAAACATAAGAGGGACCTATCCACATGGTATTGGTGGAGCTTCAAACTAGGAGGGCTGGAGATGTTAAACCTCCGGTCCACCGGTCTCCCACCACTTAGCTCAAGTACCTCCCCTAACGTTAAAGGAAATGGTACTAGCCCTGATTTGCTATGACCCTGAGGTACTTGAGAGCATACCCAACAATCTGTTTTGTTTAACACATTACCCACTAAAGAGTGATAGTCACTCAATGGATGCCGGTCCATATGGATATTAAAACTGGATTGGCATTTCTTTATGCATCCATCCTCTACCAGATTGTCACAGAGCCTACAGATACAATTTTCTTTTTGAACTAACAATCCTTCACAATTGTTTACAAATAACATGGTTGTTAGATCGTGCCCGGTACTCGCCTTTGCTTGGTGATTGGGTTGCTATTGGAAATTTACACCTCCGTCTCAGTCATCAGGACCTTTCTGGATCCTTTCTCGACCTCGCTGGTACTCTCACCGAAACAGACTGCTCTGGTCAACATCATGGTCAACAGGAAAATCCATATCACAGTCTCTTGGGGCAAGTCCATCTTACAGGAGGAGAAAAGAAGAAATTTGTAAAGGGGGTATAAGAAATCAGTTTGAGGGGGAGAGAACTTGTTACGATAATAAGTTCTCTCGTCTTGTTGTTCTTCTTGTTCTGCTGTCCTCTCAAAGGTGCTGTCTCTCAGTCTTCCAAACGAACATTCTGGTGATGCAATATTCCTTCCTAACCGGCGATCTTTCTGTAAGGAGCAAAAATCTGGCATTACCATTGGTCCAACTGAGGGGTGACATAGCATCTTTAAACCATGGAAACATGAGTGGGAAGAGAGAGACAACAAAAAAAACAAAAGAGATAGAGAACAATTCATGTGCATATATACATTACATAACTCGACAATAACCATCAATAAGAAAAGAGAAACAAAGCATTTTTAAACATTGTCAACATTAAGAAAACATTGTTAGCATTAGAAAAACATTGTCAGACTTATTAGGCTGTCATATCTATGTGTCTAATGGTCTCCTTGAGCAGTCCCTCCCCACCAGCACCTGCATTACTCCACTGTCTGTATCTGGCCAGAAATACATTGTGGCGGAGGTCATGCTGGGGTTTGGTAGACTTCTGCAAGGACCAAGTGGATATGCAATGTGTGAATTCTTACCGATAATCGTCAAAGATGGGGATAGAGAGAGAGAGAGAAAAACATTTTTTTCTTCACAAATACATTTACAACGTTTCACCTGGTCATTCCGGTGTCTTCAGTGAATGACCTCCCACTTTATTAACCGTTACCTCGGGCTTACCATCAGTCCTAATGATCACCTTTCCTGACTATATATTATGGGTGTGGCCCAAAATTCTTCCTATCTGATCTCTGATTATAATGGTGTGTGTTGTAATTTTGCTCATTTCTTGGTCTAGGGGGTCTAACTTTATGTGGGTTATTACAGTTGTTGGCATAATGCCCTTCTCTTCTACAATGGTAACAGATCCTTGGCTTTCTCCAAGTGTCAGTGAACTGGGGTCTTGGCTGATTTGATGCCTCCTCAAACGCTTGGATGCTCATCACCATCAACCGCTTTCCCTGTACCTACCTGATTCCTTGGATACCATGATTATGTCGTTGTCTAGGGAGTTGATATACCTTCTGTGAATCTTTGATCATACAGTTAGATCTTTCCTAGGATCTGGGTAATCAGATATGATTGATCTCAATTCTGTCCGGGACCAGGGATGGCGCATTGCACTGTCCTTGACGGGAATGGTTCCCTGATCATCAGTCTTCCCATTGGGGACTGTGATCACCCTGACAGGACTAAACTCAATCACATCACCTTGTTTTGGTCTTACAATATGGGGTACATTTGTTTGTGCGTGATATAAAACATTGTACGTACCTGTGGACACGACCTCACCTGACCCTCCGTTAGGGGGTTTGATTATTGCCTTTACCAATTTGGTCGCGTCCACCTGGATGTCTTGTAGGATGGCTTCTGGAAGAGGTGCCGACATCGTTCTGGGCTCACTTTCTTGTTGGTAATCCTGAGGGAAGTTTAACATGGGGTGCGACTTGCACAGGTTAACATTTGTAATTTTTACACTTTCATTTTCATAAACATTATTACATTTAACACTTTCATTCTTAATACAGTTACTAAGTGCATTTTTATCGTACAACATTGTGCCATTTCTCTGCAACCATAATCCTCCTCAATGCCATGTCTCTCCTCTCAAGATGAAAGTTAGATATGTAAGTTACATTTCTTTGCATTTCACTTTCCTGTTGCCATAACTGCAAACAATCATCATGTTTAACTCGTTGTTTCCAGGATTTTATGAGACTGATCCTTTGCCTTAAATTATGCAACACCTCTAAGTCAAAACTACCTATCCCGGGAAATGGTGCCTTATCCCCTGCAGTCATTCGTGTCCATTCATCACAAAAGGTCTCAGTGTGGGGACCATACCTCCTCCACATTACTAACCGAGCAGACCCTCGGGGTCTACAAGCCTCTGGAGTCTGAATCCTGACCTCCGACCGTCTCTGTGTTGTGCACTTGGCTGCCATTGTGGACCTTTTTAACACAGAAAAACTTCCTAAAATGCACCAAACACAGAACTTCGTTGGAAATCCTTAAAGCTCTTCCACTGAACTTCTTCTGCTCCGGGTATCCCCGTTCCGCCTTCTAGCAGACACGTGTAGCCGTTGCAGGCCCTATCTCTAGAGATTTTCCTGAGAAAATTCCCTTCCTTTTTCTTTTACACAAATCACGCTTGCATGTGCTCCCTACAACACGTATGAGGGCAAGATTTACGCATGGATATACGACCTCATATCACGTTGCGTTATTGGTCACACATACAACCGTGCGGTCCAATCGTACCACTTATAGGGGTATATGCAATAGCGGGCGAAATCGCGGCAATTATCGCCGTTTTTTCAATTCGACCAAATTCGCCAGGTGAATTCCGGAAGGTGGCTTCCGGAATTCACCATATGCAATGAAAAACGGATTCGCCAGAGTCGCGGGCGAAAATCGGCCGATTTTGCGGATTTTACCGCGATTTTAAAAAACGGGAAAAAACGGGGAAAAACCCGAAAAAAAAATGGCGTGGGGTCCCCCCTCCAAAGCATAACCAGCCTCGGGCTCATTGAGCTGGTCCTGGTTCTAAAAATGCGGGGAAAAAATTGACAGGGGATCCCCCGTATTTTTAAAACCAGCACCGGGCTCTGCGCCTGATGCTGGTGCCAAAAATACGGGGGACAAAACGAGTAGGGGTCCCCCGTATTTTTAACACCAGCATCGGGCTCCACTAGCTGGACAGATAATGCCACAGCCGGGGGTCACTTTTATACAGTGCCCTGCGGCCGTGGCATCAAATATCCAACTAGTCACCCCTGGCCGGGGAACCCTGGGGGAATGGGGACCCCTTCAATCAAGGGGTCCCCCCCCCCCAGCCACCCAAGGGCCAGGGGTGAAGCCCGAGGCTGTCCCCCCCCATCCAATGGGCTGCGGATGGGGGGGCTGATAGCCTTTGTGTTCAAAAAAAAAGATATTGTTTTTTCCATTAGTACTACAAGTCCCAGCAAGCCTCCCCTGCAAGCTGGTACTTGGAGAACCACAAGTACCAGCATGCGGGAGAAAAACGGGCCCGCTGGTACCTGTAGTTCTAATGGAAAAAAAATACCCAAATAAAAACAGGACACAGACACCGTCGACAGTAAAACTTTATTACACACTGCCGACACACACATACTTACCTATGTTCACACGCCGACATCGGTCCTCTTCTCCATGTAGAATCCCGGGGTACCTGAAAATAAAAGATCAATTATACTCACCTCAACAGGCTCCAGAGATAAATCCACGGACTTGGCAAAAAAATACGGGGGATCCCCTGTCAATTTTTTCCCCGCATTTTTAGAACCAGGACCAGCTCAATGAGCCCGAGGCTTGTTATGCTTTGGAGGGGGGACCCCACGCCATTTTTTTCCCGGATTTTACCGTTCCAGCAATAAAAAAAATAAAAAAATAAAAATATTATTTTAAAAAATATATAAATAATATTTGTGCCTCCCCCAAAAAAAAAAAAAAAAACCTAATCCCTTCTAATATAAATAGATCTGCTATTCCTAAAAAAAAAAACACAAAAAAAAACATGTTTAAAAATTTTTTATTTGTTTTCACCCTCCAAAGTGTGGCGGAGTGAAAATCGCGAATTTGCTGTCTAAAAGCACTGCAGGCGAATTTCCAAACTTGAATTGAATATGCTGGAGGCGAATTGCAGCATCTGTACCATTGCAGAAAAGGCGAATTCGGAAAAAGGCGAATTGAGAAAAGGCGAATTTTGACGGGCCGTTTTTTTGCGAAAAATGACTGCACTGCATAGGCGAATTGATTTTTGGAGGCGAAAACGGCCCGGAATTCGCCTATTTTGCCAATTCGCCCGCTATTGCATATACCCCATAGACACTTGTTGCCCATAAATGGTAGGATCATTGGAGTCTCCCTACTGTGCTCCAAAACAGCCAGAGCGTAATACAACGAAAACTTTATCACACTCTGTTGCACGTTTTCACTCAGATCGTGCTCATCACGTTCCACATAGATCACACAGATCACAAAGTCCACAAAGCGGAATTCAATACCGTTTTATCACATAGATCACAAAGTCCACAAAGCGGGATTCAATACACTCATACCGTTTTCAACCCACTATCATTCTTATAGTTTTCTGATCAGAAAAATCATTTCCCGTAGTCTGATAGCTCTCCCCAGAGGCGTTACAGTAAAGTAAGGTATTTAAACTAAATTTTGGAAACTGAACAAATGTGTGCTATTGTCTTGTGGCTTCTGTATCGCCTTACTATAAGCGATATTTCACTATATAAACGCTTACCAAACACCACACAGTATCTTCTATGCTGTGTGCTTGTTTTTTTTTTTTTTTCAGTTACTCCCTTACCTTTTTTTTTTTTTTTTATAGCAGCAAATTTTCTCAGCACGTTATCAATGCAAATGGCAAACAGGAAGGTGAGATGTGAAACTTACACAGATGAAAATGCAATTCTAAATTTAATCTAATAACATACATTGATGTAAGCACACGCATATAGATATTACATATAAGTACCAATCACTATTACTTATGATTGACTATGATATAGATTAAATAAATGCATAAAAAAAAACTCATTAAATGATGATTTCTTTTTGACAGTGGATGGCTGATTGTTTCCTGAGTCAACTGAAAACCAGCCGCTCAGAAAAAAAAAAAAAATTTGACCTTCCCAAAATGGCCGCTGCTCCTCCCCCTTCCACCTCCATGAGGGTCACACAAAATGGTGGACAGACCATGCGGCCTCTTGTCACAAAGAAAGTCATCATTCAAAACTCCTAAAGTTATTCTAGGCCTGAGTGTGTAGTTGGCACCAAATTGAAATAAAAACCAGATTTTCAAAGACAATAGCGTACTGTTCTTACCTCCGGTCCCGGATTCCCTCAGCACCCTTTACTAAGCGAAACAGACGCTTATCCAATCAGCACTGCAAGGAATATGATCCCGCCCTTTGCTGATGGATAATGTCTGCTGATATTACCTAGCAGAGATATGTGAAGGACAGGACGAGTCCCCCAATTGATGATTTCTTTTCCTTTGTCGTATAAACAACCCTTTATGAAGTCTAAGAACACTGTACGCTGTTTACTTAAGAAGTACCGTATGGGTACGCTGGTTGCGTAACGATCGCTCAGCCGTAGGCGAGACGCTCACGCGTCACGTTCGCTCACGGCCCAGAGATCACAGGACAGCACGTTGTTGGCTATGACTAGAGTACTGATTCGCTATGGCGTAGCGGACGCTCGAGACCACGAGGAGATCACCAGCGGCGCAGACGCTCACAACGCTATACCTTTATGTCTAAACCTTATCAATGAAATACACAGAATACCTTAATGTGAATACAGGGTGTAAGTGCAACCTTGTGTAACCTGACTAACTACAAAGCTGCTTGAGCGTCACCGACGCTCAAGTGAACACTTAAAACTATAGACAATACACAGATACTGGTTTAGGGTCCAAAGCCTATTAACTGTATTATATCTAATATACTTGTAAAAGGGAATAACAGTACAAATGATACACTACAATATAACAGATACTTCCTAACCAAAATAGCTACACTAGAAATACAATACAATACCAATCTAATACAATACAATACAATACTAGTCAAAGGGGAGATATGGGAGAAAAGAGAAGGGAGAGAGAGAGAGAGAGAGATATGAGAGAAATGGCTCACAGTAAGACAACATGATTGCAGAGAAGCTTACACATGTGAGGAACAATCGCTGCGCAGTTAGTCAATGCTGATGAAATACTTGGGCTTACTCATACTGGCTGTCCCTATATCATGGGACAGAAGCTAGACTCCATTTTGGGAAACCTCCACTTGATTCCAAAGACCACACCACATGGCTGAAAGGGGGAGGGGAAGACATCCAGCAGCAGCCATTTTAGATTTGCAGGTCCAAACACATGGCACTCTCAACTACACCACAATCACATAGCAGGAGACACAAGACTCCATGTTATTCCAAAATGTCCAAGCCTCAAAACAATGCATATGTTCTGATTTTACAATTCCAAACCATCTAAATCACCTTTCACAATGTAATCCAACTTCCTAGAACCATCTCATAATTTCACATCCCAAACAACTTCAGTATCTCAATAACCAGAGCATATTCATCACAAGACCAGATCACAATGTAATTAACACAAACGTAACTGCATGGTGGTATTTATGATTAACAGGATATATAGTATAACTAACCAGCACAATCTATTTTAAATCTCCATAGGCAAACAAATACCACAAATACTATGCTACAGATGGTATACTGTTCCAATCCATCACAGACTTCACAGAGTATCCACAAACACCCAACAATCACACAACCAATTTACAATATCCTATTTAAACCAGAAAGCAATCTGTCTGTTTCCTTATCTAGCCATGTGAAGTTCAATACTTAGCCTTTAGTTTGGAGGATGTCCTGGGGATTTAGCCGCCATGCTGCTGGGTGCCAGGTAGCTGTGTGTGTGTGTGTGAGTGTAGCTACATTACATCTGTTCTCTGAGGCCACACCTGACCACTACCTTCCTGTTTGACCAGTACCTGGGGGAGGGGTCTTTCTTTCTCCTTTGTATTGAGTCACTATTCTCTTTGTATATGCTAATCAGGTTCAGCCCTGAAAACTTAGTAAAAGGTTGTCTTGAGCATCCATTGTTCTAACAATATGATCTTAGCTTTTATACATATAATCATATCTATCTGCTGCAATGTCCCACAACTTCACAACCAGCATCAAACTAACCCACACATCATTCTGCTTGCTTCAATACCAAACATGATGGGCACATCTGGTTCTGTTCAAATGATACGTATTCATGACATCAATTCATCAGCCAATTCTATATCTCCATGATGTCTGGTGTTTGCTGTGCTCGCTGCGCATATTTGCAAGTATAGCGGCTTATATGTGTGCAGTTTATATGGTCTCTCTATGTAATATTTTTGACTTTGACACCACATTTTTAAAGTTTTTAAAGACTAAAAATCTAAAAAAAAACAATTTACCTTCCAAGGCATGTGGACATTCAAGGGCAGGTGTGTCGGTGTCCATTTTGGACACACCTGCCACCTCTTCATACGACACACAGACAATCGCTTGCTTCTCCAAGTCCGTAAATTTGAAAGTCTCAGGGAGTGTCCCTCCCCCTGTTGCCCTTGAAGCTTTCCACTGCACAGACTTTTTCAATTTCAGCCGGGACCAGCCCAACTACAGATGTTTTTGTGATTAGGGGTAAGGTGAAAAAAGAAAACATTAGTACATTTTCTTCCAATTTTTTGCTTTTGTTTCAATTTTATACATAAAGCAGTCACAAATATCACACCCTACTTCTACTTGTCCACATACATAGCAGAAAATATTGTAATATGTAAATTGGACTTCAAGATAGAGGTAGAAACATAACTTCAAGATAGAGGTAGAAACATACCAAAGCATTAAGCTCATCATTTATCTAGCACCTTCTAGAAGGTTACATATGTAATAGTTTTGGTTGCTTTAGGTAACATTACATCTAAAATCAAGCTTCCATCTTAGTAAATGCAGACAATAGTGTTTTAGAATATGCCTCAGTATGTACTTAATGTCTCCTCACTTCTTGGGTTGTGCGGACATTGGTCCCACCGCATTCACAGCATCTGTGATTTTATTTCCAAAATTAATCTTCTCAATGGCTTGTGGGATGACAAAATGGCCTACTCCCTCTTGGTAAATGGTGGTTGGCGTTTTCTCTTTTGTGTTGTTGCCTGCAATGCAGTAGCCTGAGAACTAGTTCACCTTCCTCTTCACTTTGTTATTCGGATTGTTGCGTTTGTGTAGTTGAGCCAGAATCTCCCTCAGTTTGGCCCACATCTTCCTCAGCCAAGGAACTCACACCAGCTTCTTGTTGTGTTTGTTGCCCAGTAGATGGGGGTACTTCAGTACTGGGTCCAGCTCCTGTCTTCTCTGCAAAGCCAGCTTCTTGTTCCTGTGCCAACTGCTGTAGCCTTTGTTGGATTCTTGTTTGTTTGTCCCTTATTGCAGCATACTCTTCGCAAAGTTGCCTCAATTCCTGTGCAAGGTCATGCTCCATGATGCAGGTAGCTTGTGCGTATGGTTCAGGGGGTGTTTTATACCTGAGTAGGCATGCTTAGCGAAAACTACCACAGGTGATGCATACACAATTGGTCTATTTGCGGTGATTGCTTACACTATTTAAGCATGTTCTAGTCATCCGTGGTTTGTGGGTGTATGGAGAGTACAGAGTTGAGAGTGGAGAGTCTAGAGTGGAGAATGGAAAGTGGATTGTGGAGGTAAGTTGTGTTTTTTTGTGCTGTCTCTCTAAATATGTTGTGTTTTCAAATATATTTCCCTGGAGTAATGGCAATGTAATGTGTTATGCAGAGTCGTGTCTATATTTGGGGGGGATTGTTAGCTTTTGTGGTAAGTATGTTGTATGGTGGCGATTGTGTGAGTTTGCACAGCACAACATGTGTTTGCAACATGTCCTTTGTAATGTATTGTGGTGCATTGCGTTTATTTGCTGTATTGCGGTCGCACAGCGTGTAGCACAAATAATGCATGTTTTTATTTATTTATTTATTTATTTGGTTGGTTTGTATGGAAGGCTGTTTGTAGTGTGGATGACCTGACTGTTGTTGTTGTTGTTTTTAATTATTTTACTTTCACATTTATTATCAAGAGAACAACAGTATATCTATCTGCGGGTAAGTATATGCATGTTCACAGGTGTGTGTTGTGTGGAGGGATTTTAGCATATTCTATGTGTGTGTTGATTATGCTTATTTCTCTTTCTCCTGAAGACTGCATCTTTTTGAGTTTTGTTTTAAGGCAAACTATCCAATTTACTTTATTTTGGGAGGCCTTTTGCCTTTTTGGTTTGTCAAAGTCATATGTGGGTAAGTATTTGCATGTTCACAGGTGTGTGTTGTGTGGAGGGATTTTAGCAAATTCTATGTGTGTTTTTATTATGCTTATTTCTCTTTCTCCTAAAGGCAGCAGCATATTTTTTATTTACATTTTTCATTTTTGTGGCAAAGTAGCCTTTTTTGGTTCCTGTTTCTGGCCTTTCATTTGTTTTTTATTCCATCTCATCTGTGAGTAAGTATATGCATGTTCACTGGTGTGTGTTGTGTGGTGGGGTGTTGGTTTATCTCAGGGCCGTTTCTAGCCAATTTGGCTCCCAGTGCGAGATTTAAAAATGCGCCCCCCCCCCCCCCCCCTTCACATAAGAAAAAATGTTTTTTCCCCCCATAGACAAGGGGGGCTTGACCTCGTTAAAATGGGCGTGGCATTGTTACGATGGGCGTGGCCTCATCTGATGTCATCATGACGGCTACCACAGGATAAAAAAAAAGTCCTCATTTTACACATTACAGCAGGCACGCGACCCCATTTTACACAGCACGGCAGGCAGAGTCCCCATTTTACACAGCACGGTAGGCAAGTGTCCCCATTTTACACATTGCGGCAGGAAAGTGTCCCCATTTTACACATCGCAGCAGGCACATGCCCCCATTTTACACAGTACGGCAGGCAAGAGTCCCCATTTTACATATTACGGCTGGCAAGTGTCCCCATTTTACACATTACGGCAGACAGGTGTCCCCATTTTACACAATACGCAAGGCAAGAGTACCCATTTTACATATTACGGCAGGCTAGTGTCCCCATTTTACACATTCTGGCAGACAGGTGTCCCTATTTTACACATTAAGGAAGGTGGTGGTGGGGGGGAGGGAGGGAGAGCCGCCTCTCCCTCGTCTGCGCGGCTCCCCCTTCTCCCTCCTCCCGAGTGCCCAGCTCGGGGGGCGGAGTTTCGCTGAATGACGCGTTTGCGTCGTGACGTCACGACGCAAACGCGTCATTCCGCGAAACCCCGCCCCCGAGCTGGGCTCTGGGGAGGAGAGGGGAGGGGGGATTCAAAGTGCAGAAGAAGTGCCGCGGCGGGCGCCCCGTGCGGTTGCACGGCTCGCCCGCCGCAAGAAACGGCACTGGTTTATCTTACTGTGCTTATTAAGTGTTTCTCTTTTCTTCTCAAGGCAGAGTTAATTGTGTAGTATTTTATGACCTAAGTAGCCTTGTGTTGGTTTTATCCTGATTGTTGCTGTTGTTTTTTTGTGGTTGTTTTATCTGGTAAGTATATGTATGCTCATTGTGTTGTTGTGCTGTGTTGTGTTATTTTGCTTAATAGTTGTATAGTCTTTTGAACAAATTTTAATAATGTTCCTTTCCTCTTGGTGCGCAAAATTAAGATATGGATTATCGTACATCTGTAAGTGGTTTTTCTAATTTAAAATTGTTATTGAAGAATGTTTGGGAACAATCATTGGATTATGATTTAACACTCTGTTAAATTTGTCTTCCAGATGGTGGCGGCAGCATAACTTTATGACTTATATGGCCAACCCCAAGCTGCCCCTCATCCTCGAAGGCAACGGAGGCGTGCAAGGCCTAGTATCAATAATAGAGAGAGATTTAGAGAGTACAATTCGTAATCCTACATCAATTCCACGACTGACACAATTCATTGCTGTCTTAAATTTTTGCGCCTCAGGGTCCTACCAACATATAGTTGGTTTCCTGGTAGGCGTCTCCCAGGCAGCATTCTCAAGGATCCTGAGGCGCATCATAGCTGCATTCCTAAAAAGAACTAAGCAGTTCATAGCAATGCCATTGGATGTGGAGTCCCTACCTGTGGTGAAGCAGAAATTCCATGAAGGGGAAGTCGCTTCCCACACGTTATTGGGGTAGTAGATGGGACGCACGTTCTACTTGTGGGACCAACACATAATGAAGAAATCTTTAGGAACAGAAAAATGTTCCACTCTTTGAATGTGATGGTTGTTTGTGGCCCATCCCTCCAGATCCTTTCCCTGAATGCCCGGTACCCAGGAAGTGCCTATGATTCCCACGTGATTCGGAAATCTGGGATATGGCAAAAATTAAGTTTGTTGGAAGGACAAGACGCGTGGATATTGGGTGAGTTTGAGCTGCATCATGTATTAAAGGTTAAGTTTAGTTGCTTTGTAATTGTTGACCATATTTTTAGCTTATTATTGTATTGTGTTTTTGCAGGAGATCGTGGATATCCTTGCACCTCCTGGCTCATGATTCCTTACAGCAGACTAACACCAAGACCACAATCTGCATTTAATTCCGCCCTAACAGCCACTAGGCAGCTGATGGAGTGCACAATTGGGGTCCTACAAGGGCGCTTCCGTGTGCTCCACCGCACTGGTGGCGACCTCATGTATTCGCCTGAAATGGTAAGTAAAATCGTGGTCCTGTGTGTAATCCTCCACAATATTGTTGTAATGAGGCGTGTGGAGCTGCCTCAAAATAAGGTATTGGCCCCAGAGGATGACGAGCCAGGTGTTGGCCGGACATGGAGGCGGGGCTCCATGTCCCAGGGGGACATGCCCTTAGGTCAAGAATAGTGCAACAATATTTTCAGGTATGTTTGCGTTATGAGCACGTTAGACAAGTGTTTATATTTTGGAAATGTATAACATATTTATTTTAAAAAAAATGCCATACCAAATTGTTAGCAGATTTGGAGTTGCTTACAAACATTATTACAGGTTGTTTTGTCTAATAAAACAATTAGAACAATGTTAGTGTTTGAACATATTGTAATGTTTTTCTAATCCAAAATAACCATGCCATGAGTTAATGAACACCAGTAGTGTTGTGTTGTCAGTATATAATAGGATTTTAATTACCTACCGGTAAATCCTTTTCTCGTACTCCGTAGAGGATGCTGGGAAATCCATTTAGTACCGTGGGTATAGACGGGTTCACTTGCAGCCATGGGTACTATAGAAGTTTGATAACGTGTGCTGGCTCCTCCCTCTATGCCCCTCCTACCAGAATCAGTCTAGAAAACTGTGCCCGAGGAGATGGACATACTTTGAGAGAAGGATATAGATAAGGAAAGTGGTGAGATTTCGAACCAGCACAACCAGAACAAACTTGAAAACAGGAACAGCAACAGCTGAACCAAACAACAGTAAAACAAGCAACTGTGCAGGAAGAACGAAGCACCGGGCGGGCGCCCAGTATCCCCTACGGTAGGTAATTCAAATCCTATTTTCTCTTACATCCTAGGAGATACTGGGAATCCATTTAGTACCATTGGGAAGTACCAAAGCTCCCAAACTGGGTGGGAGAGTGCTGAGGTCCCTGCAGAACTGATTCACCAAACTAAAGGTCCTCAGAGGCCAAGGTATCGAACTTGTAGAACTCGGCAAACATGTTTGACCCTGACCAAGAAGCTGCTTGGCAGAGCTGTAATGCAGAGACCCCCCCCCCCGGGTAGCTGCCCAAGAGGAACCCACCGACCTAGTAGAGTGGGCCTGTATAGATTTTGGAATCCGCAAATGTGCCATGGAATAAGCATGCTGGATAGTGAGCCTGATCCAGCGTGCAATTGGCGGCTTTGAAGTAGGATACCCAATCTTGTTGGCATCATATAGAACGAACAGCAAGTCCGATGTCCGGTGACAAGCAGTTCGCTTTACATATACCTTCAAAGCCCTTACAACGTCCAAGGACTTTGAAGTAGCAGAGATGTCAGTAACAATCGGAACCACAATTGGCTGATTGATGTGAAACGCCGACACCACCTTAAGAAGGAATTGCTGACAAGTCCTGAGTTCAGCTCTGTCCTCATGGAAAATCAAGTAGGGGCTCTTGTGAGACAATGTCCCCAGCTCCAATACGTACCTTGCCAAAGCCAAGGCCAACAGCGTGACGGTCTACCACGTAAGATACTTTATGTCTACCTCCTATAATGGTTCAAATCAGTCTGGAGGAATTGTAGAACCAAATTGAGAGCCCAAGGTGCCATGGGGGGCACAAAGGGAGGCTGGATATGAAGAACACACTTCAAGAACATCTGGACCTCAGGGAGAGAAGCCAATTGTTTCTGAAAGAAAATAGACAAGGTCGAAATCTGAACTTTTATGGAACCTAGGCATAGGCCCACATCCACTCCCGACTGCAGAAAATGCAGGAAGCGTCCCAGATGAAATTCCACCATAGAATATTGTCTGCGTAGAATATTGTCTGTTCTCACACCAAGAGACATATTTCTTCCAGATACGATGATAATTGCTTGAACTCTTTCCTTTTTTATTCTTTTGAGAACTCTTGGGATCAGAGGAATGGGAGGAAACAAGTACCCCAGCTGGTAGACCCACGGAGTTGTCAGGGCATCGACCGCTACAGAATGTGGGTCCCTGGACCTGGAACAATACTGCTTGAGCTTCTTGTTGAGTCGAGAGGCCATCATGTCGATTTGTGGATAACTCCACCAATGTGTTAGCCACTGGAACACCTCTGAGTGGAGGCCCCATTTCTCCGAGGGCAGGTCATGTATGCTGAGAAAATCTGCTTCAAAGTTGTCTACTCCCAGAATGAAGATTGCCGACATTGCCACGGCATGTTTTTCTGCCCAGAGGAGAATTCTTGACACCTCTGACATTGCGGCTCTGCTTTTCGTTCTACCATTTCATTTTATGTACGTCACCGCCGTCACATTGCCTGACTGAACCTGAATGGCCGGCAGAAGGGCGTCATAGATAGCCCTGAGCTCCAGGATGTTTATTGAAAGGATGACTTCCGGACTTGACCATCTTCCTTGAAACTGCACCCCCTTGGTGACTGCTCTCCAACCTCTGAGGCTTGCGTCTGTGGTTAGCAGAATCCAATTCTGAATCCCTGCGACCCTCGATGAGGTGAGAAGTCTGTAGCCACCACAGATGGGAGATTCTCTGGTGCATGTCAAGATGCGATCCGGACCATTTGTACAACAGATCCAGCTGGAAGGGCCTCGCATGAAACCATCCGAACTGAATTGCCTCGTAAGAAGCCACCATTTTCCCCAGAAGGCGGATGCATAGATGTACTGAGATTCGGGTCAGCTTCAAGACAGCCTGAACCATCGACTGGATTACCATTGCCTTTTCCAAGGGAAGAAACACTTTATGAGACTCTGTGTCCAGTATCATTCCCAGGAAATTAAGCTTCTGCATTGGTTCTAGGTGAGATTTTGGCAGGTTCAGAATCCACCCATGATCCAGGAGTATTCTGGTTGTGAGACCAATGTTCTCCAACAATTGCTCCCTGGATGCAAACTTTATCAGAAGATCGTCCAGGTAAGGAATTACGTTCACTCCGTGTTTGCGGAGTAGCATCATCATCTCTGTCATCACTTTGGTGAACACCCTCGGTGCCGTGGAGAGACCAAATGGCAGGGCCTGTAACTGGTAGTGACAGTCCTGCAGCGCAAACCGTAGATAAGCCTGATGAGGCGGCCAGATTGGAATGTGAAGGTATGCAACCTTGATATCCAGAGACACTAGGAATTCCCTCTCTTCCAGACCTGAGATCATGACTCTCAGAGAGACTCCATCTTGAACTTGAACACTCGTAAGTATGGGTTCAATGACTTCAGATTCGGAATCGGTCTTACCGAACCATCCAGTTTCGGGACTACAAACAAGCTGGAATAGTATCTCTTGTTTTGTAGATGAGGTGGAACTGGAACAGTGACCTGGGTCTGCAACAGTTTTGAATGGCTTCTTGTAAGGTTACTCCTGTTTCTTGTGAAACTGGTACGCCTGATTTGAAGAAACTGTGAGGTGGGAGATCCTGGAACTCCAGCCTTTAGCCCTGGGATATAAGGTCTATGACCAAGTGACCCTGGCAAGATCTTGTCCAGGTGTGACTGAAGAATGTTAGCTGGGCTCCCATGTGCCTATCTCCCAGGCCTCACAGTCCTTCATCATGCGGAAGGCTTTGAAGAGACAGAGCCGGAGCTCTGTTCCTGAGAACCAGCAACCGCTGGTTTGCGTGGTTTACCTCTAGCACCTCTGGCTGCTGTAGAAGAACCTCTGGTCTTTCCCCAAAAATTTGCAGTCTGAAAGGACTGTAAATTGGGTCCTGAGTAGGCCTTCCTAGCTGGCGGAGCTGCAGAAAGTAGATAGGTGGATTTACCCACAGTAGCTTGTGAAATCCACTTATCGAGTTCTTCACCAAATAAGGCCTCACCTGTGAAAGGCAGATCTTCCACGCCTTTTTTGGAGTCCACATCAGCAGTCCACTGACGTAGCCATAATCCCCTGCATGCCGACACTACCATAGCTGTGGTGCGTGCATTAAGCTTCAACCATAAAGTTCGCAGAGTCTTGTATGTGTTGCAGGAGTAAAACAATTTCTTCTTGAGGTAAGGTGTCTAACCCCTCAATTAAATTACCAGGCCATTTAGCAATGGCTTGCGTAATCCACCCACATGCTATAGAGTGTCTCTGGGCCACCCCAGCAGCTGTATACAAAGATTTGAGTGTAGTCTCAATCTTATGATCAGCTGTATCCTTTAGGGAGGCTGCACCAGGAACAGGTAATACTATTTTACGTGAGAGCCTGGAGACTGACGCATCCACTATCGGTGGATTTTCCCATTTTTTCCTATCCTCAGGAGGAAAAATTAAAAGATGATAATAACCAACAAGGAATTTGAAATTTCTTATCTGGATTAACCCACGGTCCTTCAAACAGGGTATTTAGTTCCTTTGATACAGGAAAAGTGTCTGAGGATTTTTTCTTCACATTAAAGTAAAATTCCTCACACCCTGAAAGCATCTATGAGAGCCTCAACACCTTGCGACAGAGTACCCTTCCCTACCTCTATATCCACCTCACCTTCCTCCATTTCTGTCCCTTCAGTATCAGAGTCAGAATGCAGGATATGGGCCAAAGTACGTTTTTGCGGAAAAATGGTAAAGGACTGAGAAGCTGGTCTGAGTATGACTGAGTCCTTTTGCATAAACTCAGTCATATACTGTCTTAAGTATTTCGTCTCCTTCTCATTACGAGATAATTTAGTAGAGATGGTGGAAATCATCTCCCGAATTGAATCCAGCCATGCTGGCTCCGCCCCACTAACCTGAGAAGGGATACTACACTGAGTACACACTAGAGAACCCCCTGGAGAAGAGGAACACAGTGCCTTGCATGATACACACTCTTTGCCTGACATACTGCAGCCGTAGCAGCACACAGAAAGGAAAAGGTTAACTGCACAATTAACCCTCAAAGAGCCCTTCCCGAGAGACACAGAGAGAAAATAGAAACAGCACACGGCGCCCTTATCGCTAAAGCCAAGCTTAGCTGGGTCGCAGACTAAGTACCTAGATTAGGGACTTAGTACACAAGTATAAAGCTCCCCCCTGCTATGCCCACCTGGTACTGCTGAGGTAATCTGGAAGCTCTATGGAGTAGCTGCGCATACCTGTCAGTCAGCGTGTGTCAGCTGCAGTAAGGTAAAATGGCGCCAGTTGCTGCTGGATCCGCTCATAGTGAAGCCTCGCCCCTGCAATGGCGCGTGGTCTACCCGCTCATCTTTATACTGGCTTTATGTGTCTAAGTGCATATAATGGAGTAATCCCCCTGTCACGGTTCGGCGGGAGACTGTGCAGGGGTGCCGGCTTTTACCTGTCCGGTCCCTTTGGAGAGGTCCAGCTGGCGGAGGTGTGGGCTGCTGGCGCCAGGCAGGGTGTGCTGGGAGGACAGGCAGGGGCACTGGTTGGCAGCTCAGCAGACTGGCAGCATGTTCCTCCGGCAGGGGTTAGCAGTGCTGCTGTGGAGCCAGGGCTTCTGTGAACAGGCTGGGCTGTGTTCCCGGTGGCCATCTTGGATGTGGGCAAAAAGCCTGTCTTGCCCACACTTCACCAATTTATCACTTCCCTGTGGCCAATTAGCTCTGAGCAGCTGCTATAAGACAGGAAGGCCTGGAGGAGGGAATTTGCCAGTGCAACGTCTTTCATAGTATCTGTGAAGCTAGTTCTCTGTGCTCCCGCAGCGTCTCCAGTGTCAGGTTCTTGTTACAGCAAATTACCCAAGCCTCCTGATATAGCCTTACGCAGACTGCTCTGTTCCCGTGTCCTACCCAGCTACCTGTTCTGGAGCCGCAGTAACCAGCCTTCGGAATTCCTCCTTAAAGTACTGGGTCATGGTTCTGGTATCCTCAGCCATCTGCTAACCTACAGTAGTATCTCTTTTCAACTGTCTTTGGCGAACTCAGTTAAACTATTCCAAGTAATAAATGCGCAAGACCTTCATCCGTCCCGCTCGTTTGTTATTCAGAGATCCAAGTGCACCAGAATCATCTTCCCCAAATCTGGATCCACAAGAATCCTCAGACGTGACAGTTTGCACTGGCCACATGGATCCAGGAACTGGACAGGATTCTGGCTCGGATCTCCTGCACAGCATAGCGAGGCGTCTGGAGGGATTGGAAAATTCACAGTGACATTTGGCGCAGTGCCTCCAAGAGATATCCACTTGGCAGGATTCCATCCAAGCTTCTCTAACGAATACTACTCCTGCCCGTCGACCGGAGTCACAAGTTTCTCAGCCCGTCCTGGCGTCATTGGGGTCATCACCATCCTCTCTCCGTTTGCCAACCCCCAACAAGTTCGACGGGAACTCTAAACTCTGTCGTGGATTCCTTAATCTGTGCGATGTGCACTTTACGTTACAGTCAGCCAATTTCAAAACGCAAAAGGCGAAGGTGGCGTACATAGTCTCCTTACTCTCAGGGGCAGCCCTGGAATGGGTCTCACCGCTCTGGGAAAGAGATGATGCTCTGCTGAGTAACTATCCAAATGTCCTAGCCACTTTTAGGAAGATCTTTGATGAACCGGGACGCTCGACATCAGCATCCATTGAGATTATGCGTCTATGCCAAGGGAATTGGCCAGTCGGCCAGTATATCATTCAGTTTCAAACATACGCGTCTGAACTACAATGGAATAAGGAAGCTTTGGTTGCAGCGTTTTGGAGTGGCCTTTCTGACCATTTGAAGGATGATCTAGCGACTCGGGACTTACCACCAAAACTGGATGACCTCATTTCATTATGTAACTACGATTCCGGGAGAGGCAGGCCGAAAAAAAGCAAGGGCGATCGCTTTCATTTCCACCCTGTACCTCTGGCACCCCCTCCGCTAGCAGTAGATTCTCCTGACGAACCCATGCAGCTGAACCGGGCCTGACTTACTCCTGAGGAGCGCCAGAAATGGTGGTGAGAAAATTTGTGTTTTTACTGTGGGGCACTGGGACACATGGTGGCATCATGCCCACAGCGTCTGGGAAACTCCCGCGCCTAACTGGGCTAGGAGACACCAGTTAGGAGTCTCGTCTCGGTCTCCAAAATCCTCTGAACCTACTCTACCAGTCACTATTGAACGCTCGCAAGGTACTAAGTCCATTCTCTCTCTCTTTTAGATACAGGAGCAGCAGAGAATTTCATCACAGCCCATCTGGTCCAGCAGCTTCAGATCCCTGTGCGAGATTTGTCCCGTTCCATTTCGTTATCTGCAGTTGATGGAAGCCGTATTCCTGGTGGACTAATTTCTCAACGGACTCATCCTATTGCAGTTGGTATCGGTGCTCTTCATAAAGAGCAATTGGAACTTTTAGTTATACCCAAGGCATCACATGAAATTGTGCTGGGTTACCCTAGGTTTAGTAGGCATAACCCGCATATTGATTGGCACTCCATGCAAATCTTATCCTGGGGGAAGACTTGTTTGACCTCTTGTTTGCCGTTTATCAAACCACTCAATGAAACCCTTGTCACATCACCCCTGCAGATTCCGTCTCAGTACGCTTCCTTCTCCGACGTCTTCAGTAAACAGGGAGCAGATATCTTGCCACCCCATAGGAAATGGGACTGTTCTATAGACCTCGAACCAGGGAAAGATCCACCCAGAGGTCGGACCTACCCTTTATCAATTCCATAAACTAAGGCTATGTCCGAGTATATCCGAGAAAACTTGGACAAGGGGTTCATTCGGTCATCTACCTCACCAGCCGGAGCTGGGTTCTTCTTTGTCCAGAAAAAAGATGGGGGGTTAAGACCTTGTATAGATTACCGGGGCCTGAATAACATCACGGTAAAAAATCGTTACCCTCTACCCCTCATTTCCGAATTATTTGATCGCGTCAAGGGAGCGACCATCTTCTCCAAACTAGACCTAAGAGGAGCCTACAATCTCATCAGGCTACGAGCAGGCGACGAATGGAAAACCGCGTTCAATACCAGGGATGGTAATTTTGAATATCTCGTTATGCCATTTGGTCTGAGTAACGCCCCTGCCGTATTCTAAAATGTCGTCAATTAAATTTTCCGAGACCTTCTATATCAATCTGTCGTGGTCTATCTGGACGACATCTTAATCTTCTTCCCAGACCTTGGCACATATCAACTACACATTCTAGAGGTTCTACGTAGACTACGGGAGAATCATCTGTATTGCAAGCTAGAGAAATGCATATTCGAGCAGGTTTCAATTCCCTTTCTAGGGTATATAATTTCAGGTTCCGGATTACAGATGGATCCGGAGAAAGTACAATCCATATTGAATTGGTCAAGACCTTCCTCTCTTAAAGCGGTGCAGCGTTTTCTAGGGTTCTCTAACTACTATCGAAAATTTATTAGAGGATTCTCCGCCTTGGTAGCCCCCATCACCGCTCTTACTCGAAAAGGAGCAGACCCATCTCATTGGTCCCCAGAAGCAGAGTCCGCTTTCCATCTGCTTAAACAAGCATTCATATCAGCACCAGTATTAAGGCAACCAGATATAAATAAACCCTTTTTCCTCAAAGTGGACGCCTCCTCGGAAGCGGTAGGAGCGGTATTTTCTCAAAGGTACGAAGATCATAAGTTCCATCCTTGTGGTTACTTCTCGAAGAAGTTTCTCCACGCCGAGAAGAACTACACTATCGGGGAGTAGGAGTGTTGGCAGTCAAGCTAGCCCTAGAGGAATGGCAATACCTCCTGGAAGGAGCTAACTTCCCTATTACCATTTATACAGATCATCGGAACTTAACCTTCCTGAAAGATCTCTAATGTCTGAGTCCGCGTCTTGCTCGTTGGACCGTGTTCTTCTCCCACTTTTCGTTCATCCTGACTTATTGGCCCAGTTCACAGAATCTAAAAGCAGATGCTCTGTCACGGCAGGGACGTGCAGTCAGGGGAGGCAGGGGAGTCAGTGCCTACCCTGTCATTAATGAGTAAAATAATACAAGGAAGATACTTATGACACATATTCTGTGTCATAAGTATCTTCGTTATATTATTGTATTCATTTTAAGACCTAAAAAGAGTTTAGGAGGCACAGATAACAGTGCCGCCTGTTGTGAATGGGAATGAGATTAAAGCGGGGGGCGGGGCCAAGCACTGGGCTGTAAAAGCCCATTGAAAAACTCGTCAAAGCGGCACTAGTATAAGTGCTGCTTTGATAGGGGCAGATGTGATTGGACAGCGGATCCAGGGCTGGATCCACTGGTCCAATCACCCATAAGATGCGGCATAAGTGCTCACCTCCCTCTCCTCCACGTCCTCCATTACCCCGACGGGTTCCACCTTCATGTGCGCCATGTGGAGACTTCCGCCTCCCCCTCCTGTGTCACTCTGTCCCCTGGCGCAGTAACCTCGATCTTGAGGAGCAGGGACTCGGTTTTTAAAAAAGGGTGTGTCCCCAGGAACGCGCTCCACTTCGATTGGCTTTAAGTTTAATGAATGATGTCTCCCTTGTCCGCTGCAGAGAGGACTACAACAGTGAAGGAGGAGCCAATCGGGCGAGGGAGACATCATTCATTAAACCTGTGGCTGTCAGCTGGCTGAGGAGGACGTGGTGACCCCTCCCTCCCCTACCTCTAGTGGCCGTGTATATTGCAAAGCCGGGGGTGTGGCCTACTGCCCTGCAATATGCCGGTACCTCAAATCTGCAGGGGACGCGGCTGCGTCTATACCGCGAGCTGGGGACCGGAGTCTTCCTGCATCTGCCGCCCGCTGCCTCATGCATCTGCTGGGTGACCTGGCATTGCTATCATTACCCAGCGTGGAGAACTGTCGACGGGACACCGACGTGGATGACGTGCTGCTGTGATGCCCGGGAGTGCAGATGTCCTGACTGCTCCTGCTGGTCTCCGGTGATGAGGAGGGCTGCTTCCTGCTGTAACTCCCCTGCCTGTACTGCATTCATGCTTACTAGGAGCTGCTTCATACACTACAGCCGAGGTGGTGGTGAGTCCCTGGGGTCAGATAGTGTGGACATGCAGTGCCCCTGGTAACCACACTCTGTTACACGCTCCTCTGCCCCCCCCCCCCCCTATTATCTCCAACTAAGCTAGCTACATACACTACATACACTATGATTTGTGTATTGCCCTATCTCTATCAGGTGGGTTTATTAATTTTAAACCTGTAGCCATTCCTAGTGTTCCCGGGGACCCATCCTTTTTTAAAAAGTACATATGCCTCCAGCAGGGAGCCACACTCAGGGATTAAAGTGTTTTGCCTCCGTCCGCCCACCCACTAGTCCCCCGGCGTCACCCACTGCTGTCACCCTCTTCCTGGTGTCACCCTCTCCCTGGCATCACCCACTGCTGCCACCCTCTCCCTGGCGTCACCCACTGCTGTCACCCTCTCCCTGGCATCACCCACTGCTGTCACCTTCTCTCTGGCGTCACCCTCTCCCTGGTGTCACCCACTGCTGTCACCCTCTCTCTGGCGTCACTGTCCCCGTCATCCTCTCCCTGGCATCACCCACTGCTGCCACCCTCTCCCTGGCATCACCCACTGCTGTCAACCTCTTCCTGGCATCACCCTCTCCCTGGCATCACCCACTGCTGCCACCCTCTCCCTGGCGTCACCTACTGCTGTCACCCTCTCCCTGGCGTCACCCTATTCCTGGCATTACCCACTGCTGTCACCCTCTCTCTGACGTCACCCTCTCCCTGGCGTCACCCACTGCTGTCACCCTCTCTCTGGCGTCACCCTCCCTGTCACCCTCTCTCTGCTGTCACCCCCTCCCTGGCATCACCCTCCCCGTCACCCTCTCCCTGGCATCACCCACTACTGCCACCCTCTCCCTGGCATCACCCACTGCTGTCACCCTCTCTCTGGCATCACCCACTGCTGTTACCCTCTCCCTGGCATCACCCTCCCCATCACCTTCTCCCTGGCATCACCCACTGCTGCCACCCTCTCCCTGGCGACCCTCTCCCTGGTGTCACGCCATTCCTGGCGTGACGCTTTTCCTGTCATCCTCTCCCTGGTGTCACCCACTCCCTGTCACCCACTGCTGTCACCCTCTCTCTGCCGTCACCCTCTCCCTGTCATCCACTGCTGGCTATTTTGTTGTCCAGGACTTTCATTAACTTAATAGCGCAGCATCCACGGTACTGTTAAGTTAGTGGAAGCCCTGGCCATCAAAATTGCATTCATGTCCTCCTCCCACTCCCTTCCCAGTCCCAAACACTAATTATTATTATTTTTTCTATGAAAATGTACACTATATCACAAGTATAATGAGCAGGCAGGCAGCGGGCATTGGCGGCAGGGGTCATCGTCAGGATTCGGCAAACATTATGGCTGCAGTGCCTCACCAGCCACTGACCTCACCACACGCCACTGTGTCAAGGTACACTACCTCCATTGAATCTGAAAAACCTCCTCAAACACACCCCGTCCTAAATGCAAAAGTTTTTGCCTCCACTCGTCTACAACCTCCTGCAGGGAAAACTTTTGTCACTCCCCAACTACGGAAGAAACTCATATCTTGGGCTCACACTTCCCGATTTTCAGGTCATCCAGGTGTTCACAAGACAATGGAACTTCTACAAAGATCCTATTGGTGGTCCACGCTGAAAGCAGATGTGACAGTCTTCATTTCCTCCTACGTTAAGTGCGCCCAACACAAGGTCTCTCGGCAACCTCCAGCTGGGAAGTTACTGCCTCTTTCTGTACCCTTTCAACCGTGGTCCCATTTATCAATGGACTTCATAACAGATTTACCATCTTCTAGAGCAGAGGTTCTCAAACTCGGTCCTCGTGGGCACACACAGTGCATGTTTTGCAGGTAACCCAGCAGGTGCACAGGTGTATTAATTACTCACTGACACATTTTAAAAGGTCCACAGGTGGAGCTAATTATTTCACTTGCGATTCTGTGAGGAGACCTGCAAAACATGCACTGTGTGTGCCCCCGAGGACCGAGTTTGAGAACCTCTGTTCTAGAGGCTACACTACAATCTGGTTGGTGATAGACCAGTTCTCCAAAATGGCCCACTTTGTACCATTGAAGAAATTACCAACAGCGTCTGAATTGGCCCATCATTTCATTTCCGAGATTTTCAGGCTTCACGGTCTTCCCACCGAAATAGTGTCTGATCGAGGGGTGCAATTTGTAGCAAAGTTCTGGAAATCCCTTTGCACAGCTTTACAAATCAAATTGCAGTATTCCACAGCCTATCATCCACAGTCCAACGGTTCCACGGAACGAGTTAATCAAGATTTGGAGACCTTTCTACGCATTCACCTTTCCTCTTCTCAGGATGATTGGGTAGAACATTTACCTTGGGCTGAGTTTGCCCACAACAATACTTACCATTCTTCTACTGGGCTTACACCCTTCCTCATTGTTTATGGAGCCCATCCTAAAGTTCCAGCATTTCAAAGTCTACCGGCACTCGACTTACCAGTAGTGGAAACTTCCCTTAAGCGTTTTTTGAACATTTGGAATCAGGTTCATACCAATCTTCAAAAGGCTTCTCTTCGTTACAAGAAATGGGCTGATAAAAAACGAAGAAAAATTCCTAGTCTCAAGGTAGGAGACCAAGTTTGTCTTTCTACAAAGAATTTACGCTTACAAGTACCTTCAATGAAGTTTGCCCCCCGCTTTATAGGTCCTTTTCCAATTGTGGGAATAATTAATCCAGTGGTTTATAAACTCAAACTACCCCCTTACCTCAAAATTCCTTCTTCTTTCCATGTTTCCTTGCTAAAACCTTTAGTTTTGAACCGATTTTGGAGACTGTTACCACGACCACCCAAAGTACTCACCCAGAGTGGAATAGAGTTTGAGGTTAAAAAGGTACTTGACTCGCGAATTCATTATGGTCGGTTACAGTACCTATTGGACTGGAAAGGATATGGTCCGGAGGAATGGTCCTGGGAGTACGCAACAGATGTTCATGCCCCTGCATTAGTTCGCAAATTTCATTCTGAACATCCAGAGAAGCCTAAATTGTGTCCAGGGGCCACTCTAAAGAGGGGGGGGGTAATGTCATGGTTCGGCGGGAGACTGTGCAGGGGAGCCGGCTCTTACCTGTCCAGTCCCTTTGGAGAGGTCCAGCTGGCGGAGGTGCGGGCAGCTGGCGCCGGCCAGGGGGTGTGCCTGGAGGACAGGCAGGGGCACTGGTTGGCAGCTCAGCAGACTGGCAGCATGCTCCTCTGGCAGGGGTTAGCAGTGCTGTTGTGGAGCCAGGGCTTCTGTGAACAGGCTGGGCTGTGTTCCCGGTGGCCATCTTGGATGTGGGCAAAAAGCCTGTCTTCACCAATTTATCACTTCCCTGTGGCCAATTAGCTCTGAGCAGCTGCTATAAGACAAGAAGGCCTGGAGGAGGGAATTTGCCAGTGCAACGTCTTTCACAGTATCTGTGAAGCTAGTTCTCTGTGCTCCCGCAGCGTCTCCAGTGTCAGGTTCTTGTTACAGCACATTACCCAAGCCTCCTGATATAGCCTTACGCAGACTGCTGACTCTGTTCCCGTGTCCTACCCAGCTACCTGTTCTGGACGCCGCAGTAACCAGCCTTCGGAATTCCTCCTTAAAGTACTGGGTCACGGTTCCGGTTTCCTCAGCCACCTGCTAACCTACAGTAGTATCTCTATTCAACTGTCTTTGGCAAACTCTGTTAAACTATTCCAAGTAATAAATGCGCAAGACCTTCATCCGTCCCGCTCGTTTGTTATTCAGAGATCCAAGTGCACCAGAATCATCTTCCCCAAATCCGGATCCACAAGAATCCTCAGACATGACACCCCCTTTTAAGCTGCAATGCCAGTGTGGGTACTGTGTATACATACTGTGTACTAAGGCCCTAATTCTGAGTTGATCGCTCGCTATCTACTTTTAGCAGCTGTGCAAACGCATAGTCGCCACCCACGGGGGAGTGTATTTTCGCTTTGCAGAAGTGCGAACGCCTGTGCAGCTGCGCGGAAGCAAACATATTTTGTGCAGAACAAGACTAGCCCTGTAGTTACTTATTCTGTGCGATGATTGCTGCGACGAATGACATGGTAATGACGTCAGATACCCGCCCAGCAAACGCCCGGCCACGCCCGGCCACGCCTGCGTTTTTCCAAACACTTCCAGAAAACGGTCAGTTGCCACCCAGAAACTCCCACTTCCTGTCAATCTCCTTGTGTTCGGCTGTGCGATTGGAATCGTCACTAGAACCAGTGCAAAACCACAAAGGACTTCGTACCCATACGATGCGCGTGCACATTGCGGTGCATACGCATGCGCAGATTAGCCGTTTTTTTCACTGATCGCTACGCAGCAAACAACGGTAGCTAGTGATCAACTTGGAATGACCCCCTAAGTCTGGAGACTCAGTCAGCCCCGTTAGAAGCTGTGCGTCTCCATACCCTAATGCCGCCATAATGGCTGGTGACCTGCTAGCCACTCTTCTATCTTCTGGCTCTGTTAGGGGTGGCGGCGTGCTGCGGGAATGTACGCTCACTGTGGTGGGGCTTGTGAATTGTTCCCTCAGGAGCTAGCATCCTGTCAGCAGGGAATGGGACCATTAACCCTTAGTGGGGTTGGGCCATTCCCTCCCTAAGTCCCACAAAGCAGGCAGGCTAGTGCCATCCAGTCATGCCTGAAAATAACAAACTTTAAAAATAAATGCAGAAAACTCTTCAGGAGCTTCCAGAGATGTGACTGGCTCCGTCGGGCACATTTTCTAAACTGAGTCTGGTAGGAGGGGCTTAGAGGGAGGAGCCAGTACACATTATCAAACTTCTATAGTGCCTATGGCTCCAAGTGGACCCATCTATACCCATGGTACTAAATGGATTACCAGTATCCCCTAGGACATAAGAGATATATTTTTTATAACAACAATAATGTAATGCACGTATTCAGGGCCAGATTAATAATGGGGCGGGTGGAGGTGCAGCTCCAGGCCCGCCCATGAAAATAGGCCCACAGGCCCCCCTGCAGTGCTCTGTAGCTAGTGTTGACAGGTGAAAACAATATCCTGTCACCGACTCTCTACTAATGCCAACAACCTAGCTCCCCTCCCCTCCTCACCCCCCGATCAGCAGGAGAAATCCTATGTACCCACGAAGCACTCTGAAGCTCTGCCCCAGACTTCCCAAAGCTTTGCCCCTCACCGGCCGAAACCCCGCCCCCTGCCCCCATCTGTTGCTGGACCGAACACCCTCTTCCACTGCCAGCAGAGGCTGCGGACACAAAACTCCACTGCCACCCCCCTCCCCCAGAGGCTGCCATCGTGGACACTAGCACCCCTAGCCTGCTGAAGGCTGGAGCTGCGGACTATACAACTCCCGCCTGCTACAACCCAGTGACGTTTGGAAATGCTGGAGGAGGCATTTTCAGACTCAGTGCTCCTGATGTCATGAGGCTGCCAGAAGACAGCATCCCTGGAGTCAGTCACTCCTGCGCCCTGCTGTGTTGGCTCCACCTTCAAAAAGGAATCTCTGCTTCCTCACCCAGTGCGGATCCCACTCACAACTTAGGTAAGTGTGCATACAGTAGCCTGCACTTTTCCTTTATCCCCCTACTTACTTTCCCCACTTCAAGTGTGTGTTTTGTGCTTTTTCCCCTTTGTTCTACCTCATCCAGTGCTGCTCTCTCCCCTCCCTCTCTCTCTATATTCCCTATCCCTCCCTTTCCCCTCTCTCTCCCTGTCTCTCCCTCTCTCTTTGGGGGTCATTCAGATCTGATCGCTGCTGTGCGTTTTTGCCCAGCGGGCGATCAGATCCAATCTGCGCAGGCATATGCACCACAATGCACAGGTGCAATGGATGGCTGCAAAGGGCATCGCCGGTCAGCGACGGGTTTGTGCAAAAGATCCATTCGCACGGGTGTTCGCAAGGAGATTGAAAATAAGAGGGTGTTTGTGGGTGGCAACTGACCATTTTCAGGGAGTGTCTGGAAAAACGCAAGCGTCAAATCCGGTCCCAAACAGGCTGATGTGATCGCAGCGGCTGAGGTGTGTACACAAGGTGAGATTCATGCTAAACCTACGATTCTCACTATGCGATAGGGACTAGGTTGGTATCGCAAGCATAGGTAACTGTGCTTGCGATACTGGCTTTGTACGATTTTGGCTAACTTTTCTACGAGATAGTCAAAATTGACTTGTCTGCACAGTCTATCTAGGCTTGCGATACCAACTGCACATCGGGATCGCAAGGTTTTGCACTAACTTTTGGATTTTGATTTTATAGTCAAAATCGCAAAAAAAAATGTCACCTTGTGAACACAACATAAGTCCTGGGCTGCGCAGAGACTGCACAAAATCAGTTTGTGCAGCTCTACTACATATGCGTTGCACACTTGCACAGCAAAAATACACTCCCCTTGTAGGCGGCGACTATCTGATCGCAGGACAGCAAAAATTGCTGCCTAGCAATCAGATCTGAATTACCCCCTTTCTCCCTCTCTCTCTCTCTCTCTCTCTCTCTCTCTCTGTCTTTCTCTCTTCCTCTTTCTCTCTTTTTGTTTTGTTTTTAGCCAGGGCGTTGTAAAACCCTGGAACGTCGTTCCTGAAGATTTTTTCTAAAATGACATCATCAGGAACGGCGTATCAGAATGTCTGCAGCCTGCCCTGCTGCCGCCGCTTCCCATGACTGAGGGGAGGACAGCACAGCGCGCATCTCTCCTTCCTCTCACTGTGTCCAGGTCTCCGGCCGAGCTCTCTGACTGGCAGTGGCAGCTCCTGATTGGCTCACAAGCTGGTGCCATATTTCAGATGGCTACCAGAGAAGTGACGCACTGACTCAGTGAGAGGCACGAGAGACACGCACTGTGCTCTCCTCCCATCCCCTTATACATATGAATCGGTGACAGCAGCAGCAGAGTTGAGCATTACACAGGGCGCATTGTGTATCTGGCACTATTGGGAGCATTGTGCAACTGGCACTACTGGGAGCATTGTGTAACTGGCACTACTGGGAGCATTGTGTAACCGGCACTACTGGGAGCATTGTGTAATCGGCACTACTGGGAGCATTGTGTAATCGGCACTACTGGGAGCATTGTGTAACTAGCACTACTGGGTACATTGGGCCTAATTCTGACCTGATCGCTGCTGCAAATTTGTTAGCAGTTGGGCAAAGCCATGTGCACTGCAGGGGGGCAGATGTAACATGTTCAGAGAGAGTTAGATTTGGGTGGGGTGTGTACAAACTGAAATCTAAATTGCAGTGTAAAAATAAAGCAGCCAGTATTAACCCTGCACATAAACAAAATAATCCACCCAAATCTAACTCTCTCTGCTCATGTTATATCTGCACACCTGCAGTGCACATGGTTTTGCCCAACTGCTAACGATCAGCACTGAATTACCCCCATTGTGTATACGGCACTACTGGGGGCATTGTGTAATAAGCTATTCTGGAGGCATTGTGCAACTGGCACTGCAGGAGGAATTGTGTAACTGGCACTGCTGGAGCATTGTGTATCAGTTATATACATACAGTCTCTGTTGGGATGCCACAAGAGTGTATCTAGTGTATCTACAGTAGCATGTGCCGGTCCTGTGGGTGCTCCCTCTTTAGTGCATGAGGTGTATGTAGTCTGGCTTCTCATGCTGCACAGTACTAGCTGCTAGGTGGTGCAGTAATGGGGACAGGGCATAGACAGGGGGCTGCAAGTGTCACCCCAGCAGACGATGTAGGAGCCTGCAGTAAAGGCGTGTGCTAAACTACTTGGTCTGTCTGGTGTGTGGTGTAATGTGAATAATGAACACTATTGTGCGGTGTAATGTGAATAATGGGCACTACTGTGTAGTGTAATGTGAATTTGTGCTTTTCTGTGGCCACTCACCTTACCCACAAAGTCACGACCCTTATTTTTGGTAGGCTATCCCGGTTTTGAATATGGGGGGGCACATATGGGGGGGTGGCACACCAATTCTCTGTTTGCACAGGGCACAAAAATGTCTAGCTACGGCACTGTGTTGGGATGCAGGGGATGGCTGGAGCATGGACCCGGGTGTTGGAGGATAAGGTGGTTGGGAGTGAGCTGCAGCGTTGTGATGAATGAAGGGTGATGATGGTCAATAATCATCACTCTTCAGCGGTGCCGTGGATAGTACATTTCCCCACTGTCTCTGGTTCATACAGTATAAAGGGAGCTAGGCGGAAATAGGTGGGAGTAAAGAACAGAGGGGCAGGCAGGTGGCAGAGCTGTGCCTGGTGTGGTGTTTCTTCCAGTATGGTGCCTGACCAGAGCCTCTGCCAGAGCCCAACACTGAAAAGTGTGAATTTCAATAAGTACTGATTATAGATTAATACCATAGATAAACTTGCTGTCTGTTTTATTTCATTCTACAGGCCATGGTGTGTGGCTGTAATGTCTTCTGTATTTTATGGTGGTAGTTGGAGTTCTCGCTTTTATATGGGACTTATTAGAATGTTCTTTGTATTGTATGGAGGTCATTTGGATGCTTGGTGTATAACATGACAGGCACTACGGTGCTGTTTTATCAATGGCGACTTATGCGCTGCTCTCAGTATTATCTAGCAGTCACTGAAATGCGCTCTGTATTATATATTATTCACTTCAATGTTCTCTGTATAATATGGCTGCTACTGCAATGCTCTCTGTATTACATGGTGGTCACTGTAATTATCTCTGCATTACAGTGGCTAGGTATGCAGGATGAACACTAATAGAAACATGGAGAAACCACAACACAGGCCACACCCTCTATATAGATCACGCACATACATCGATATTCATATCGCCACACGCATGTCATACCCGCTGCAGCGGCACAAAATAGGCCCTTCCTGATTTTCAGCTCCAGGCCTATCTGGACCTTAATCTGGCACTGCATGTAGTGACACATTACAATGTTATTTTGTAAGGTTTAAAAAAATGCTGCTGCATATGTGTTTGATTGTGATGCCTTCATGTGTATTAAGTGATGTTTTGTTTTTTTATTAATTTCTTAAAAACAAACTAACACAACAATCCTGCAATGTTTAGTTGAGTGAGGATCATACATGAAAGGTAAGTTTGGGGGGCGTGGCCTAGCTGGCAAGCTGCACAGACGTGCCTGCTGTGAGCTCCTGCTGGCCCGTCTTTTAAAGTGCCCTTTTCCCTGATAGCCCTTCCCCTTTCCGCCCACCCACGGCTGCCCGCTGTGCCCGGAGCCCGGGGAGACTTGTGAGACGTCCCCCATCGCGTTTCTGCTTCGGGGCCTATATCTAGTGCTGAGGCCGGGGCCTCGAGTTTGAGAGCGGCCCGGGCGCGGGCTCCGTGACCGGCCCGCGGATGAAGAGAGATCCCCGGCGGCCTCCATCAACCCCGCATCCTGCTCCCCCTCTGCCTCATACCTACTTCGGAGCATCAGAAGCGGCAGCAGACCCTAGACCTTGGCTCCGTGTCCTCAGGATCTGCGGCAGCGACCTCCCAGCCCCGGTATCCACGCTGACGGCGGCCATCTTGCGGCACCCGGCCCTCACAGCAGCCGCTTCTCCCTGCTCTCACAGACGATGGCTACACTCCGGAACCCTCCTGCTGCCTAGGTGCCCCCTCCACAGCGGCACTGTATGGTCCCCTGTATTTCTGGGAGCCCCCGCAAGTCGAGGCCTACGTTGGACCCAGAGACCGCAGCCTGGATTGGTGATGCAGACCCACTGAAGGGATCCTGCTGGTGTGGGAGCTATACGCAGCCTCTCCTATTTGTTGCTCCTGCTGAGGAGGACCCACTTGTTATTCTGTACTCTCCAGGGATCTACTAGTTGACGTACAGCAACGCGGTGACGTCCCTATCAAAGTAAGTGACCTCCCTGCGGGGCCTGGGCTGTGGAGCCCTTGTGATGCTGTGCTGCTGGCTGCCGGCAGGGAGCCTTGCCTCACCCCCCTCTCTGCTTACTGGGAGCCTGACATACAGGCGACACAGGTCTCCCCCTGCATATGCTTATTTCACTCTCCTGTCTCCGGCATCATCCACTGGAGCCACATAGATTTCTACAATAGTGTGTCACACGTAACTACAACCGGAATCCCCCTCGTAGGCAGGGCGGACCTCACATGGACACCCAGTCCTGAATTCGAAGTCGCTGCTGGTCGGGACTTCCTGCTCGTTTTGGGTCTATTATAAATCCATTGTGGTTAATGGTGGCATCTGAACCGCGGGCTACCTCTGACGGCCACAGGTGAATGCTAACGTTATCCTCTCTAACCTCACATGAAGAGCCATGTATGACAGTCTAGTACCCACGGATCGGCTGGGTGCCCTTTTTGTTATTATCACCTTTGTCCGCTTATTTATGTAGTCATATACACGCTTCTTGTTTCTCGGGCTACCCCTGGCCCTGTTACTATACCCTCCACAGTGAATTATTTCTTCAACGGACCGCTTTGAAATGGCCAATAGGACACGTCGGCCCTCCACGGGGGCTGCATCCTCATTCTTTAGCCCCAAACGAGGTAAAAACTCCTCTCAACAGCCCGCCTCGCCAAAGATCAATTCCAACGTCACGTCGTCTCCCTTAAGGTTGGACGATCCCATTGCTGCTGACTCTGACCAGTAGGATTCTCTTGTCCAACGTATTGCAGCAACTTTCAGGGTTGAACTGAGAGCAGCTATCCAGGAACTGAGATTGGACCTCTCCTCTTTGGGTTCCCGTATGGATGCCCTGGAGCATAAAACGGATGACCTATGTAATTATCAAGACGTGATCACCCAGGAGATGTCCGACTTGCGCTCTGAAGTGGAGTCGCTGCAGGAACATGTCGAGGACTTGGAAAACAGGTCTAAATGGAGCAACCAGCGGATACAGAATGTTCCGGAATCCTTTGATAATTCGGCTTTACAAGACTACCTGTTTGGCTTGTTTGATCTCCTCCTGCCCGATCTTACAGAGGACCAATTCCTACTGGACAGAGCACACAGGGCCCTCCGTGCGAAGCCCCCCCCCCCCCCCCCCCCGATCAACCTCCAAGGGATATTGTCTTACGAATGCATTTCTTCCACGTCAAAAAGAAAGTTCTGGCTGCATGTCGGGCGGTCCCGGCGGTCTTGTACAAGGGATCCGAGTTGCTTGTGTTCCAAGATCTGGCTCCCTCCACTTTGAAAAAAAGAAGGGAAATGTTGCTGGTTACTAAAGCCTTACGGGATCGGAAGATTCTCTATAGGTGGGGCTTCCCGTTCTCACTATAATTCTCGTTCAACAGAAGGTCCCAGGTGGGGAAAACTCCAGGCGATGGTCTGGACTCCCTTCAGAGACTTAGAATCATTTCGGCCTCTGCCGACTCTCCCCCCCACAGTCAAACTCGTAGCCCGATAACACGCGGTCCACCACAGGCTGAGTGGTCGACTGCATAGACGGCTTCCTTGGAGTGACCTGTACCCATCATTGTTGAAATGTTTTACTGCACTTGTTTAATCTATTTTCTTTCAGGTTCCGGAGACACTTATTCCCTTCACCCTATGTTGCTTAATGATTACTATACTGTGTTTATCTTTGTCTTTACCACGTTAGGCTGATTTCTAGTATTGCTATGATATGCTGACTTTCATGTTTTCAAATGTTTAAGCCAGTACTTTTTAAACCTATAGAAGGGTAATGTTAGGCCGCTCCCCATTCTCTTAATTATGTGACTCACTGAGTTCTCTGCTTAACGACAAGGTTGTCTTTGGCCCCATTTTGCTATAGGGGTCTACCCAGCCCCACCCGTGTTTGCTCATGTCTGTTATTTCAAGTTATGTTGCCGGTTCAAAAGCTGGCCTACTTTTTATGTGCCTTCTACTTGTTGGACTGCTAGTCCACCCCCTCCATCACAGTGGGCCCCGTCTTCATAGATGGAGCCTTCTGTGATGTCCGTCGAGTCCATGAGACTTCGACCACACTTTGTTCTACTAATGGTCTATAGACCTTCCCCCCCCCCCCCCCCCCCCCGATTTTTCGCTAATTTCACTGTCCTTCCCCTTCCCTGTGCATTCATACTCATAGCTATCACTGACCTGATTGGAAAGTGTTGTGGACTCGGGGCTTCTTCCGGTGACCGGGAAGAGGAACCGCTACTGGGTCGCAGTAGAGATGGCCGGATGTAGGTCTTCCTCATACAGGATTAAGACGGCAGGCAGGAGGCATGGAGGAATGCTTAAAGGTCTCCTGAAAGACAAGACTTGTAAAGATGCTGAATGCTGAAGCACTGAGATGCTGGAGGCACAGGTATTGAGGCACGGAAGTGCCGGAGGCACAGCGATGCAGAGTGATGAGGCACAGAGGTGCTGGAGGCACTGATGTGCTGGGGGCACAGGTATTGAGGCACAGGTATTGAGGCACGGAAGTGCCGGAGGCACAGGTATTGAAGCACGGAGGTGCCGGAGGCACAGCGATGCTGAGTGCTGAGGCACTGAGGTGCTGGAGGCACTGAGGTGCTGGGGGCACAGGTATTGAGGCACGGAGGTGCGTGGAGGTGCTTGGAAGCACGGAGGTGCTTGGAGGCACGGAGGTGCTTGGAGGCACGGAAGTGCTTGGAGGCACGGAGATGCTTGGAGGCATGGAAGTGCTTGGAGGCACGGAGGTGCTTGGAGGCACAGAAGTGCTTGGAGGCATGGAGGTGCTTGGAGGCACGGAGATGCTTGGAGGCACGGAAGTGCTTGGAGGCACGGAGGTGCTTGGAGGCACGGAAGTGCTTGGAGGCACGGAGGTGCTTGGAGGCACGGAAGTGCTTGGAGGCACAGAGATGCTTGGAGGCACGGAAGTGCTTGGAGGCACGGAGATGCTTGGAGGCACGGAGATGCTTGGAAGCACGGAAGTGCTTGGAGGCACGGAGACCGCAGGAACGTGGGAGCTCTGGATATCACAGCTTCTGACAGCAGAATTGATGATACTCAGGCACCGGAGCTCTGCCCGGCGTCTGAATATAAACTTCCCGCCTCTCTCCGATTGGCGGAGAGCGCCGATGACGTCACCCGCCCATCTGACCCCCGGGGACGCCAGGCACACCCGCGACGCCCGTCCCCCGGACATCCGCCGGGACCAGCGCCAACAGAGCAACAGGAGCCGGGGACCACCAGCGGGGACAGCCGCCAGGAAGCCCAGCGCACCCGCAGGGGTAAGCGCAGCGGCCGCGGCGGCATGACAGTACCCCCTCCTCTAGGAGTGGCCTCAGGACACTTTCCTGGTTTAGTTGGGTGTCTGGAATGAAAGATCCGAAATAGTCGGGGAGCGGTGACCTCAGAAGCCTTTATCCAACTTCTTTCTTCAGGTCCATAACCCTTCCATTCCACCAAATATTGTAAACACTTGTGATAGTAACGAGAGTCTAGAATAGTTTTGATCTCGAAGTCTGTCCCTGTTTCAGTCTCCATTGAGGTGGGGCTAGAGGCCTTTGAAGGCACGGAGGTGCTTGGAGGCACGGAAGTGCTTGGAGGCACGGAGATGCTTGGAGGCATGGAAGTGCTTGGAGGCACGGAGGTGCTTGGAGGCACAGAAGTGCTTGGAGGCACAGAGGTGCTTGGAGGCACGGAGATGCTTGGAGACACGGAGGTGCTTGGAGGCACGGAGGTGCTTGGAGGCACGGAAGTGCTTGGAGGCACGGAGGTGCTTGGAGGCACGAAGGTGCTTGGAGGCACAGAGATGCTTGGAGGCACGGAGATGCTCTGAAGCACGGAAGTGCTTGGAGGCACGGAGACCGCAGGAACGTGGGAGCTCTGGAGATCACAGCTTCTGACAGCAGAATTGATGATACTCAGGCACCGGAGCTCTGCCCGGCGTCTGAATTTAAACTTCCCGCCTCTCTCCGATTGGCGGAGAGCGCCGATGACGTCACCCGCCCATCTGACCCCCGGGGACGCCAGGCACACCCGCGACGCCCGTCCCCCGGACATCCACCGGGATCAGCGCCAATAGAGCAACAGGAGCCGGGGACCACCAGCGGGGACAGCCGCTAGGAAGCCCAGCGCACCCGCAGGGGTAAGCGCAGCGGCCGCGGCGGCATGACAGTACCCCCTCCTCTAGGAGTGGCCTCAGGACACTTTCCTGGTTTAGTTGGGTGTCTGGAAAGAAAGATCCAAATTAGTCGGGGAGCGGTGACCTCAGAAGCCTTTATCCAACTTCTTTCTTCAGGTCCATAACCCTTCCATTCCACCAAATATTGTAAACACTTGTGATAGTAACGAGAGTCTAGAATAGTTTTGATCTCGAAGTCTGTCCCTGTTTCAGTCTCCATTGAGGTGGGGCTAGAGGCCTTTGAATGAAAACGATTAAGGACGAGAGGACGAAGAAGAGAAACATGGAAGGCATTAGGTATACGTAGGTGAGAAGGCAAACCCAGCTTACAGACCACAGGATTCAGGACTTGTAGCACAGGGTAAGGACCGATGAATCTTGGAGCAAACTTCATGGTGGGCACCTTTAACCAGAGATTACGTGTGGACAGCCAAACCCTGTCACCAACCTTGTATTGAGGAGCGGCAACTTGTACCGGACTGAAACCTTCTTAAGATTAGCATGAATCTTACTCCAAATTTGTCCAAAGTGTCGTAGAGTGGACGTTACAGCTGGAACCTCTTCTGTCGGAAGACTTGGTAATTCTGGAACACGTGGATGGAACCCGTACTTGACGAAGAATGGAGATTCCCCAGTGGAAGAATGAAACAAATGGTTATGGGCAAACTCCGCCCAAGGCAACAACTCCACCCAGTTGTCCTGTGAAGGGGAGAGATAAAGATGAAGGAAAGTCTCTAGATCTTGATTGACTCGTTCCGTTTGACCATTCGTTTGGGGATGATAAGCGGATGAAAACTTAAGTTTAATCTGTAAATTCGAACAGAGTGCTTTCCAAAACCTTGCGGTGAACTGTACCCCACGGTCAGAGACTATTTCTTGTGGCAACCCATGCAACCGAAAATGTTCTTGGATGAACAGTAGAGCTAGTTTTGGAGCTGTCGGTAGACCAGTCAAAGGCACGAAGTGTGCCATCTTCGAAAAACGGTCAACGATTACCCAGACGGTGTTGCAACCCTTGGAACAGGGCAAGTCAGTGATGAAGTCCATGGAAATGTGAGTCCAGGGTCTCACAGGGATAGGCAAAGGACGAAGTAACCCAGCAGGAGGCAGGCGAGGAGATTTATGTTGTGTACACTGTGGACAAAAATTAACGTAATCCTGTACATCCTTCCTCATGGTGTTCCACCAGTAAGATATAAGTGTAGGATAAATACCACATGTATTTTGCCAGTGGAGTTGGGTCATCAAAGTGATGCCAGTTTCCAGTGAATTTGTTATCTAAGCAAAAAAAGGGAAAGGGTTTCTTGTTGGGATTAATTAAGCTATGTGAAATATTAATGAAATTAATCAGTGCTTATTTAGCTACTGTTAAGCTCTTTCGAGAGACTGTGCCTAGGAGCTATTTTCTTAATTGAATATTCAATCAATCAATTATAATGTTTATAGCTTCAGCTTTAAATAAGACACCAGCCCCCTTTACGCTACGGATGTGAACAAGCATGTTGTGAAACGTATGTCATCCATCTAACAGCGGGACGTGGGCGCGCACTTAATACGGTGGTACGGGAATCACCCGTCCCGGCGCCCATCTCCCACAGCGGCTATAGACATAGAGAGACTTTACCTGCAGTGGCACCATAATATTGAGGATTTCACCCTGCGGTGAACGTGACACGGGCACACGTCAGACACTGGGTACGGGAAGCACCCGATCCGACGTCCGACTCCAGCAACAGCACATGGGCACGGAGATCCTGACCATAGCGGCACTGGGACATTACAATCTATCCTGCATTGCATAAGGGCAGAGATAGCACACGGAGGTGCGAGAATCTTACCCGAAAAATCCCCCCTCTGTGCCGGATCCATTGGAAGATCCCACGCCTTCCAACGGGCGCATCACGGGGTATTGACCAGGTACTCAGGGCTGCCCTCTCATCCACTGCTTGGTATCTGTGGGCCCCCCTGCAATGCTCCTAGGTAACAGGGGAGGGGGATACTAAACGTGGACAGTAGAAGCAGCCCACACTGTTCTATCCATTCAGTCCCAGGTGGACGGCTCTTCCCTGCTCTCATAGGGGGTATATTTACTAAGCTCCCGATTTTGACCGAGATGGCGTTTTTTCTTCAAAGTGTCATCTCGGTCATTTACTAAACACTAATCACGGCAGTGATGAGGTCATTCGTATTTTTTTGCTAGTCCAAGTTCAAAATTACGAATGAATACACCATCGGTCAAATTACGCCTGTTTAGATATGAATCTCGGTCATTTACTAACCATTCGTAATTGCATTTGCTGCCGCGAAAATGATTTCGTGGCCGCGAAAAATTACGAATCGCATTTTTTTCCTAAAAAAAAACGCGCCAGCCTTTGAAAACCGCGTTTACATGTGAACTTAATTATCCATTACTCACACCTGTTTTTTTGGGCCTATAAAAGTGTTTCAGGCACATTCTGAACTACTCTCACTCTGAAATGGCGGCTGTAGTGTGTGGCAATGGTTTTTTGTTGGCTGTGGGATACGTTAGACTGCTCCATGAGGCTTCCAGGAATCAGGACCAGGTAAGTGAACATGGCCAACAGGTTGTCCAGGTACCGCGGAGGCTGCGCCAGCCTCGGTTTTTTAGAGGGCGTTTAAACTTAAATGCATTGTCCGATGATAGGGTCATACAGATGTTCCGCCTAAATAGAAACAACATTTTCCACCTGTATGACCTTGTCAAACTGGGCATAGACCCTGAGACAGCACGCTCTCGCTCTGTCTCAGGCCTACACAAACTCCTGGCTGTGTTACACTTTATGGCTACTGGGAGCTTCCAGGCTGTGGCAGGCGACGTCATTGGGATCTCACAGCCCACCTTTTCAAGATTTTTGATGCAGGTGAGTCTAAAAATACATATGCGGTTATGGCTAAGTGTTGCTTGTGTAAGTTGAAACACCACAGTATTGTAGAGAATACCTAACATGACACTCACCTTAGCTTATTTAATGTCCACTCAGGTTTTGGATGTGTTGGAGCCACACATTAAAGCCTCAATCTGCTTCCCTACTGAGGAGTCGGAGTGGAGTGCTGTCAGGGTAGCTTTCTATGAGCTTGCAGGCATGCCCAATGTGCTGGGGGCCATAGATTGCACACACGTTCAGCTGAGATCACCTAAGGGCCGCCAGTATATATATACTAATAGGCATATGGATCAATCAACTAATGTCCAGGTGGTCTGTGATGCAAATTTAAAAATTATGAGTGTTGTTGCAGGTTACCCTGGTGCCTGCCATGACTCCTTCATCCTCAGTCAGTCATCGCTCTTCGATAAATTTGAGGAGGGACAAATGCCTGATGGCTGGCTGTTGGGTATGTTGAAAATGTTATGTGTGTATGTCTTTTAACCACAGCCTAGATTTTGGAGGAGGTGATAGAATAATCTAACATATGTCCTAATGTTGACTATATATGTTTTTCAGGTGATGGGGGTTACGGCTGCTACTCTTGGCTCCTTACTCCATTGTCCCAACCTGATTCTCCTGCTGAACACAGTTATAATCATGCACATAAGGCTACACGGAATGTGATAGAAAGATGTTTTGGGGTGCTGAAGTCACGTTTTCGGTGTCTGGATAAATCTGGTGGCCTTTTGTTGTATAGTCCCTCAAAGGTGACTCGGATTGTGTTCTGCTGCTGTTTTCTCCATAATCTGTGTTTAAGTCAACATCTGGCACATGGTGAGGGAGAAAGCAGTCAGCAAGCAGAGGAGTTAGATACATCTGGTGACAGTGTGAGTACAATTGTAGGGAGGCAGGTACGTCAAGAAGTGATCCTGCGATATTTTACAGGTAAGTTTTATTATGCTGTAATTATCCTTCACTAAACACTTTGCTCTACTTTCTATTGTGTGTTCTGTTACTTACTGTTTGTTGTTTATAGTGGTGTGTCCATTGTGCTTAGTTGATGCTAACAAAACATTTACAGTCATTACCCTTGAAAAACATAACTACATACATACAGACCAGCTTAAAAAATTTTGGAGACGGACACAGGAATGTTTTTTTTTAACAAATTTTTGTATTTATTTGCACAAAAAGATTGGTGTTATTTTTTTCGCTTGTGTGTGCTGGGTGCTGGCTCACTGGCACGTGCTCTTGAGGAACGCCGGACAGGGGAGGTTACTGGCGTTTGAACAGGGGTCGTGGTCCCCGAGCTGGAGGTAACTTGCTGAGCTCCCATCATAGCAATATTGCTGCTCAAATTATTTAAACTGGCAATCAGCTGAGTGTTTGTAGCAGTGTGGCTGGCTACAATCCTGGATAAGGCCTCATTCACCACTTGATTGTGTTGAATGATCTGAACGAGTGCCTGCTGATGTCGCTGTTGCTCATCTATAATGCGGGATAAATGTGCATTCATTTGGCTGTTTTCAGCCCTAATTTGCTCCATTGAGGTAGCCATTCTCCCTACTTGTACTATCAGTCTGCCCGAGTTGCGACTAATACGCGGTAGATGATGGGGCAGACTGGCAAGGTGTTGTGTATGTTGGGTCAGGGTGGCATTGCTTTGGGCCTGTTGGCTTGTCCAACTGGCCCAAAAATCGCCAGGAATTTGGCTTGGGGGCGGAGCTTGTGCCAGTTGGGGACTGATGGATGGTTGGGGTATATCCTGCAACTGTATTGGCATGCTTGGATCAACAGCTGTAAGTTGCAGTGTGAAGGATGGCTCTTGTTCTGGTCCCTGCTGGTCCTCGGCGGACATCAAGTTGTGCTCTGTATGGGGTAGGCAACATGCAATGTTGTAATTTTTTTTAATTTGGCCTGGCTAATGCAACACATTAATACATTCCTAATACTACATTTTTGCATTATTAGCACTTGTTTTTCTCAACGTTAACAATTTATAATTTTTATATTTTAAAAAACCAACACAGGCGCAAACATTGCCAAATTTGCATATTCCTCACTTAACTAACTTCCCTCCACACCATTACACTGTTAGATTCCCTCCCCTCACCACGATATAGACTACTTACCTGTATAGTCCAGAGGAGCGGAGCAAGTAAGCCATCTACATACTGGACAGGGGCGATGTGTGAACACTCTAATGGTTTTTTTATTTCGGTCCAACATTTAATTTTATTCATATTTTTTTAAAAATGTGAACGTGTGTGTGCTTAATGTATCCTCAAATCTGTTGTTTTCATACAAATAGGTTGTCTAGACCATCCACTAAGACCTTATCTAATTTTATTAAAGCACCTTGAGCAATTGAAGACGTTACATCACATTGATTGTTGAGCAAAACATGTAAACTCCAAACCAACTAACAACATCTTAAGTGTACTGTGTATATTATTGCTTATGTGTTTAATTTATGTTTTTACTCACCAGATAACTGAGGTGATCTGGCCTCATCACTCTGCGAACTCGACAATAGTGCCAGTGGTGGCTGGGGTGACACTGCCGAAAGTCTTCGCCTGGGTGGGGATGATGGAGGTGCGGAATCAGAGCCAAGACGCCGTGTCTTAGTTGGCCTCCTGGGTAAGTGGCCCAAGCCCTGTGATGGGCGCCTTACAGGAGGTCGGCTTCCAGAAGCAGAACCTAGGTGCAAAATTTAAACTTAATATTTTGTACTTCTATGTGTTTTCAGAATATGTGACTACAGTGAAGACTTACCTGCAATACCGGCATCATCCTGACTTGTGTGAGGCCTGTCTGGGCGGCTGGTCTGTGTGACTGTGGAAAAAGTGACCCCAACATTATTACCATGTTTTTGGAAAAATGACCCACTGAAAACCATTAATGTACTGTAAGCATCTATATGGTTTTGTTTAAAACAAATTTTTAAGCTTAAGAGCTTCTACATTCATGATTTTGAGTTGAATATCAAAATGTACTTGATGTGGCACACAATAAATTTATTTAAAATAAGTTTTTGGTCTCAGATATTGCAGAGATTGAGTACTTGCAAATATTTTTAAAATGTAATGTTTTAAAAATTTCCCCGCTTTTCTGTTTTTTAAAAAAACAAAAACCTTTTGTGGATTTTAAACAAACACACATGTTCAAGCATTATCGCCAAAAATTGCAACAAAAAAAGAAAAAAAAACATTCAAAACACAAACACACCTTAAGGGAGCATAGGCATGCAATCTGTTTTGTGAGAAAAAAATCATCCTTTAAACTTTAAAAATGAAATTAACTAAATTTTACAGACATTTTAAGAACAATATTACAAAACAAACTTACCATCCTGCGTGGGTCGGTCCGAATCCCGGACATGAGTAGCAGACACCACTTCGCCAGGAATCAATGCCCGCACAGGCTCCTCCCAGTCCCGATAGCTTACACGTAAAGGTGGCCCACCTCCGGTTCTCCGTGCAGATTTGGACTCTTTGGCCATCTTGGCCTTGACACGCCGCTTAATATCATAGAAACGCTTGCGGCACGTGTCCTCAGTCCGCCTCACCACACCCTCACTATTCACAGCAAGTATGACTTGCCCCCACAGGGCAGACTTCCTGCGGGAGGACACCCTGGCAGCATCCTGACCAAACAATTGGCGATGGTGCTTCATCAGCTCACGCACCAACGCCATGTTTTCAGCATAGCTGAACTTTATATTCCTGCCAGTCTTGGTAGTGGTGCGTGGCTGCGGTGCCACAACACCATCACTATCACTGGAAAATCCAGCAACAGGCACCCCCTCCTCCTCCTCCTCACTAACCTCCTCCCTCTCACTACCCCCCTCCACCTCACTACCAGCCTCCACCTCACTACCAGCCTCCACCTCACTACCAGCCTCCACCTCACTAACCTCCGCCACCACACTGACCTCTGAGTCGGACATGACAAACAACATAAAACACACAAAAATGAAAACACAAAACACACTCCTCCACTACTCCTACTACACACCACACAGCCAACACACACGCTCACTCACTCACAAACAATGACAAAAGACTGAAAAAAAAAAACAAGGACAAAAAAGTTTACAAACTGGGAAAAAACAATACTACAAAGATCACAAGACTACTAACACACACAGTACAGCACTCAACAATCACCAAACTCCTCTCCAAATCCACCAAAAACTCCACCAAACTCACCAACTCCAAATACACCTTCCTCTCTCCTCTCCACTAGCTAAACCCACGAGGTGCGGAGTGTTTGGGGCGTTTTTATAGTAACATGCACAGACACTCCTCCTTCACGAATACAACCAATCACGGCCGCGTGACGTAAACGAAACTTAGGAGTAAAAACGCGGCCGCAAATTCCAAATCACTGCCGTAACAGACTTGTGACGCAGTCGTAAAAAAAACGCAACAACGCGGCCGCAAAATAGCAAACGCGGCCGCATTCAGCAGCAAAAAAGCACGAATGACATCGACATCGGAAGATACGGAAAATACGAATACGACTGCTTAGTAAATGAGTCGTAATCAATTCAAAAAGTTGCAGATTTACACTGTCGATGTCAGTCGTGATTGAACTTGAACATGATTCTGAAAAATACGAATCTTAGTAAATATACCCCATTGTTCCCATTCACTGCCCAAAAGGGCACATGGGACAAAAGCAGAAAGGGAATCTGTTTCCACACACCTGGGACTCTTTTTCATCTTTACCTGTACCTTGGTTATAAAATGTTATAAATGCACTTATCTTAACAAGCGTATACAGGCCTGTTTGGGAACACAAAGCAAATGACATCAGTTTATAGCCTGTCTAGCAAATATATTTATTTTTAGAGAGCATATTTAACACTAGCCCCTCTCTTCCAATTGATAGTATCTACACAAAATGGATTATATCACCACTTAGAACAGAAAACTATTAATTCAATGTGCCGACAAATTAGCCCTAATCACGAACCAGAGAATGATTTCTAGTAATACCTGCACAAGATCCCTTATACCAGGGCGATATCTGCCTACGGTTTCTGTATGAATCTGAATAACAGTTAAATTAATATTTCAGGGAGGTATTTGTCCACAGTTTCTGTATGAATCAGAACAACAGCTGAATTAACCCTTCTTTTTAAAGAATATGGAGTGACATGATATCACTAGAGCAAATTGACGGGTAAATTTTATCATGTTAACCATTTCTCTACCAGGACGCAGTATGAATGTCTACTTTTCATTTATGTTATGAAATTATTGGCTCCCGAACGGCAGAAAGAGGAGCCTTTGGCTGTTTACTTTATATCAGTCAGTAATAGGGTTTTCCTATAGGGTTTTCCTCCTGACCTGAATACTTGAGACAGTGTAACTATTATCTGTTCTCTAGTATCGGTTGTCCTGTCAGCTATACACTGTTGCGGAATGGTGGATGCAAACTTGTATCAAATTACATTAACACTGTTACTGCAGTCTTGAACAGTAGACTGGTGTAAAGGGTGCATATATGTTACAGAACCTTTATAAAACTTCATAGTGCTCTTCACGTTTCCCTTTCCCCCTGTCTCCCCTGTCATTTCCCTGGTATAAATACAAGTAGTATAATCCCTGGGAAATAATTACGGGTCAATTGGATAGGGATGTGTGTGTATATATATCTTTCCCTCTATTTAAGAGTGCACAAGTGAGTGACGTTACAGGGATTATTGTTTCAGCACAGTCTCTCGAAAGAGCTTAACAGTAGCTAAATAAGCACTGATTAATTTCATTAATATTTCACATAGCTTAATTAATCCCAACAAGAAACCCTTTCCCTTTTTTTGCTTAGATAACAAATTCACTGGAAACTGGCATCACTTTGATGACCCAACTCCACTGGCAAAATACATATGGTATTTATCCTACACTTATATCTTATAAAGAATTTTTTTCTGCACTTTCAGGCCATCAGATCAGATACCATGCCTGTTTATGGTGCCTACTTTTAAATATGGAAATAAACATTTAAAATATTTTAATATAGAATAATCATTTCAAAAGAGTGCGCCACACACTAAGCCTCTTTTAGTGATAGGCCCACTAGTGGCTTACACTAATAATCTCCCCCTAAAAAATACTATAACTCAGCTTAGTGGCGCACCTCCAACCCCCATTAATTCTCACAAGGACCTCTTATTGGCCCTGATTGTAATTCTTTCTTTAAATTGTTGGTTTGACTATTGATATCCTCTAACTTTTGTTCACCTGTGCAGTGTCTTTTGGACCTTGTGTCCCTTCTCTAGAAAAGTTCCACCAGTAAGACCTTTGCAGAAACTTGTACATCTTCTGGGCACCGGGATGACCGGAAAACTTGGAGTTATGGACCCACTGTAATATTCTTGGCCGGAATCTAGCTGGTACGGACATTCTTCCAGGAGGAGGAGCTGGAGTAGTTAAAGCAGCGGAGACAGAAACTGGATTTAGAATTAAACTCCGCTCAAAAGATTCGTCCTCGTCTGTGGAAACTTGTGAATGGGACAGCGCATCTGCTTTAATATTGAGAGTCCCGGCCCGGTACTTGATAACAAAAGAAAATTGAGTAAAGAAAAGTGCCCATCTCGCTTGGCGAGGATTCAAGCATTGTGCGGATTTGATGTACAGCAAATTTTTGTGATCCGTGTAAATGGTAAACACATGTTTAGCCCCTTCCAAGAGGTATCTCCACTCTTCCACGGCGGATTTAATTGCCAAAAGTTCCTGGTCTCCAATAGTGTAATTTCGTTCGGCAGGAGAGAATTTACGAGAGTGGAAGCCACACAGATGTAACTTCTTATCAGAGGAGTACTGAGAGAGAACGGCCCCAACCCCGACTGAAGATGCGTCAACCTCTAGGAAGAAAGGTTCATCGAAATATGGTTGTTGGAGAACTGGAGCGGCCATGAAAGCTAACTTCAAGTGGGAAAATGCCTCAATGGCTTCGGGAGGCCACAAACTCGGATTAGAGCCCTTTCTTGTCAGGGCAGTAATGGGCGCGACAATGGTGGAGAAACCTCTAACGAATTTCCTGTAGTAATTCGCAAAGCCCAGAAACCTTTGTATTGCTTTCAAAGAGAGAGGCTGAGTCCAGTCACGAATGGCAGAAAGCTTTTCTGGATCCATGCGAAGCTCCGTCCCCGAGATGATATAACCGAGGAACGGAATTGATGTTACTTCAAAGGTACATTTGGAAAGCTTAGCATAGAGATGATTCTCTCGTAAACGGTGGAGCATTTCTTTGACTTGAGTCCTGTGTTCAACAAGATTCTTGGAAAAAATTAGTATGTCGTCCAAATATACCACAACACTCTGATATAACATGTCTCGGAAGATTTCGTTGACGAATCCCTGGAAAACAGCAGGAGCATTACTAAGACCGAACGGCATCACCAAGTATTCGTAATGCCCATCTCGGGTATTGAAGGCAGTCTTCTATTCATCCCCTTCTCGGATGCGTATAAGATTATAAGCTCCCCTCAAGTCGAGTTTGGAGAAAACGCGGGCACCACGAACCCTATCAAATAACTCTGTGATTAGTGGCAAGAGGTATTTATTCTTGATAGTGATATTGTTTAAGCCGCGGTAGTCGATACATGGTCTCAACCCCCCGTCCTTCTTCTTCACGAAAAAGAAGCCCGCTCCAGCAGGGGAGGAAGAGGGGCGAATAAATCCCTTGAGCAGATTGGACTTAATATATTCCGACATAGCTTGAGTCTCGGGAAGTGATAGGGGATATGTGCGACCACGAGGTGGCGTCTTCCCTGGGACAAGGTCAATAGGGCAGTCCCAAGGCCTATGAGGTGGTAACAGATCAGCTGCTTGTTCCGAAAACACATCCTTGTACCCTTGATACGCCTCCGGAATATGCTCTTCATCCGTCTTGGAAGAGACACGGAGCGGACAAACAGGAGTGAGACAATTAGCGTGACAAAAGGAACTCCAGGACAGAATTTGTGAAGACTTCCAGTCAATGTGAGGATTATGAATTTTTAGCCAAGGCATTCCAAGGACCAGATCATGGTGCATTTCTGGGATCACCAAGAGTTCCAGACTTTCTTGATGTAGAGCCCCGACCTGAAGCTTAACTGGCTCCGTGCGCCACATTATGAGACCCTTGGAAATTCTAGTCCCGTTGATAGCCGTCAACGAAATAGGCCGCTCGATAGGCCGTAACTTTAAACCCATGCTTTGGACACAGGAGGAAGAAACGAAGTTCCCCGCAGCCCCGGAATCCAACAGGGCTTCACAAGACTTGGAGGCTGATTCGGTGACTAGAGTTACAGGAAGCAAACAGTCCAAAATTGGAGAAGATTTTGTCGTAACCCCCAGCTTGACTCCTCTGGAACAAGCTAGGCCTGCCCGTTTCCCGACGGGATTTACAAAACTTGAGAAAGTGATCTGCGGCTCCACAGTAAAGGCAAAGTTTAGCCTCACGACGACGCTGTCGTTCTTCCGGAGACAGTCGGGATCGGTTAATTTGCATAGGCTCGTCCGAGCTAGGCATAGCCACCGGTCTAGGAGTAGGATTCCGGAACCTGGAACGATCTGAACGGCTACGTTCTCTTCCACGCTCCTGAATCCGAAGATCCACCTTGATGCAAAGGGAAATCAACTCTTCTAATGGATCCGGCAGATCCCTTGTAACCAGCTCATCTTTCCGCCGATCGGAGAGACCGTTCCAGAAGGCAGCTCTCAGGGCATCTTTATTCCAGCGTAATTCAGAGGTAATGGTCTGGAAATGAACCACGTACTGACCCACGGAACGGGAGCCCTGACGAACACGGAGCAAATCGGAAGAAGCAGTGGTCATCCTGCCGGGTTCGTCGAAGATTCTTCGAAAGGACGTGATGAAGTTGGTGTAGTTGGAAACCACGGGATCAGATCGTTCCCACAATGGAGACACCCAATCGAACGCTGATCCCTCAAGCAGGGAAATTATATACGCTACCTTAGAGCGATCCGTAGGGAAGTTATGAGCGAGCAGCTCGAAGTGCACCTCGCACTGATTTAAAAAACCACGGCAATTCTTTGGGTTCCCATTGTAGCGGGAAGGAGTATGAAGCTGAAGACATGACCTGGTACCGGCCGGAGGTTGGACATTACTGGAAACAGCAACTGGAGCAGTTACGGAAGCTGGAGCCGGAATTGCGGAGGCTAAGGATGCTTGGATTTGATCCAATCGGCCAGACAGTTCCTGGAGATATTGCATCACCTGACCCTGTGTCGCCTCTTGAGACTGAACTCGGGAAGCCAAACTTTGGATGGCGCTCGACTCTGTGTTCCGATTTTCCGGGTCCATGTGGCCTGAGTATACTATCACTGACCTGATTGGAAAGTGTTGTGGACTCGGGGCTTCTTCCGGTGACCGGGAAGAGGAACCGCTACTGGGTCGCAGTAGAGATGGCCGGATGTAGGTCTTCCTCATACAGGATTAAGACGGCAGGCAGGAGGCACGGAGGAATGCTTGAAGGTCTCCTGAAAGACAAGACTTGTAAAGATGTTGAATGCTGAGGCACTGAGATGCTGGAGGCACAGGTATTGAGGCATGGAAGTGCCGGAGGCACAGCGATGCTGAGTGCTGAGGCACAGAGGTGCTGGAGGCACAGGTATTGAAGCACGGAGGTGCCGGAGGCACAGGTATTGAGGCACGGAAGTGCCGGAGGCACAGGTATTGAGGCACGGAGGTGCCGGAGGCACAGCGATGCTGAGTGCTGAGGCACAGAGGTGATGGAGGCACTGAGGTGCTGGGGGCACAGGTATTGAGGCACGGAGGTGCGTGGAGGCGCTTGGGCGCTTGGAAGCACGGAGGTGCTTGGAGGCACGGAAGTGCTTGGAGGCACGGAGATGCTTGGAGGCACGGAAGTGCTTGGAGGCACGGAGGTGCTTGGAGGCACGGAGATGCTTGGAGGCACGGAAGTGCTTGGAGGCCCGGAGGTGCTTGGAGGCACGGAAGTGCTTGGAGGCATGGAGGTGCTTGGAGGCACGGAGATGCTTGGAGGCACGGAAGTGCTTGGAGGCACGGAGATGCTTGGAAGCACGGAAGTGCTTGGAGGCACGGAGACCGCAGGAACATGGGAGCTCTGGAGATCACAGCTTCTGACAGCAGAATTGATGATACTCAGGCACCGGAGCTCTGCCCGGAGTCTGAATTTAAACTTCCCGCCTCTCTCCGATTGGCGGAGAGCGCCGATGACGTCACCCGCCCATCTGACCCCCGGGGACGCCAGGCGCACCCGCGACGCCCGTCCCCCGGACATCCGCCGAGACCAGCGCCGACAGAGCAACAGGAGCCGGGGACCACCAGCGGGGACGGCCGCCAGGAAGCCCAGCGCACCCGGAGGGGTAAGCGCAGCGGCCGCGGCGGCATGACACTAGCTTAGTCCTCTCAGGCATATTGCTTATCTGATTTAACAAAAAAGGTGAAAAGGGATTGGTCTTGAGTGGCGCACAGAAGATTGTTGAATGAATAAAATTTAACTTTTATTGTGTTATTGTTAAGAAGCCTATAACTGTGAAATATTAAAAACCAACATACAATGACAGAACAAAGTGTAACATTTATTGTTAAAAATACACACTGTTCCCAGAGTGTCGTGTATTGCCAATAAATTCAATTATTAGGTGATATGACCTTATCTGCTGCTATTGTGTGTAATGCCTGTGATTAATAGAATATCAATAAAGTTTATTTGCACACCCTATATGCGTGGTAATGTACTTCTTATATCAATTATCTTTTAAACCAAGTTATAAATAAACTGTTACAGATTTACCTTAATAGGGGGATATTCAATCAATATGCAACTAATACACTTTAATATCATATGGTCGCACTAGTACCTGACTAATGTTACACTTCCATATGTGTCCACCAATTGAGCCAGCATGTATAAGTGGAGGTAATTTCTAGGAATATGCTCCTATTCATATATATCACTCAAGTGCATTTAAATGCTTTTTAATTATAACTCGTGTCTTTATTGGCATATTCCTGCTTGGGTACAATAAACCCGTACTGAGCCACAAAATAATTAGTATGCACTTGAGACTAATTCATAATAATTGTATGCTGTAATTGATTGATATATGTCACACTTATGCACTCTGACTACCATGCATCAGATCTATGAGATTGTTGAAGAGAACCCACTACATATCCTTTGCAATTATGTGTGCTGGTAACTTAAATTGAGAATATTCTCTCTGCATAAAATGCAATCTGTATATGAAATTCAACATAGACAGTTACAAAAGTAACAATAATGGCAACATTGGTATCCGCCATGAGTTTGAATATTTTAACGTTAAATGTCAACGGTTTAAACTTTCCCCGCAAAAGATCTATGGCGATACAGTTTTTCAAAAAGCAAAAGGCCGACATATTCCTCTTGCAGGAGACACACTTCAAGACTGTTCACCCGTCCCTGCATACCCACAGGCTTTCTATTCCTCTGCAGATAAGAAACAGGACAGCGATTCTCCTACACCATAGTCTCTCTTATTCAATTGACCACTCTTTCTCAGACCCAAAGGGCCATTTCAATATCCTTGTGCTAAACCTAGGATGGTCATTCCTGACGGTCGCCTCAGTTTACGCCCCTAATCTGGAGCAGGGTGCTTTCCACAAAGATTTTTTCCCAAAACTGACTGAACTCACCAAGGGTCAGGTGGTTGTGGGGGGCGACTGGAATGCTGTGCCTGACCTTCGCTGGGACCGCTCCAACTCTAAGAGACCGAGCCCTGCAACGATTAGAGAATCCAAGAGATTAGCCGACACTATTTCCTCACAGAGCCTATTTGATGCCTGGAGAGTTCTATACTCTTCCGAGCGTACCTATACTCATTACTCAGTCCCCCATAGAGTCCACTCTAGAATTGACCTTTTTCTAATTGATGGTGGTTCCACCAAAGGACTGTCTAGGGCATGGGTTACTCCAGTGGTATGGTCGGATCATCTGGCGGTCTCACTGTCGATGTCCTCTTCGCGGCCTTCACCTTCCTTTTTCCGGTGGAGATTGAATTCCTCACTCCTCCTGAAGAGGGAATTTGTGGAGCAGATGAGGAAATCACTAGATGAATTCTTTGAATTCAATGTCACCCCAGAGATCTCCCCCGCCTTGATCTGGGAAGCTCATAAAGCTTCTATCTGAGGTCAATTTATTTCTCTGGCAAAGGCACAGAAACTAAAAGAGTCACAAGCGATTGAGAATCTTGAGCACCAGATCAAAGCTCTTAAGCGTAAACATCAGTTGAATCCCAAACGTTCAATCTATGGCAAGTTCTTAGCCCTTAAAGGACAGTTACATCAGATTCTCTCTGCTAAAGCCGCTAAAACGATGAGATGGCTACAGTACAAATTTTATGCTAAGGGCGATAAAGCAGACTCTCTCCTGGCCGCCTGTCTACGCTCTCAGAAACAAAGGAGCAGAATACTTTGTCTTAATGATGCCCAGAATAGGCCAATCTATGACCCCCAAAAAACTTAATGATGCCCAGAATAGGCCAATCTATGACCCCCAAAAAATAGCTAGTAGTTTCCAGGAGTTTTACCAGACCCTATATAATTTGCCTATCCCTGTCGATACTGCGGATATGCACACAGACGCGTTTTTCTCTAGCTGCTCGCTGCCAAAACTATCGGTAACGCAACTCCACTCTCTTAATGCGGAAATCACTACTGCAGAAATTGACTTGGTTATTAAATCGCTCTAAAACTCCTCGGCCCCAGGCCCAGATGGGCTCCCCGCATTATATTACAAGAAATTCAGGCTGTCCCTGACTCCTTTCCTGAGAGACTTCTTCAATGATTTATTGGCCGGATCCTCTTTCGATAACGCCACTACTGCGGCAGAAATAGTCGTTATTCCAAAACCCGATCGAGACCCTACTAGCTGCAACTATTATAGGCCCAACTCGCTGTTAAACTCAGATCTGAAAATATTTGCAAAAATCTTAGCCAACCGCCTCGCTGGAGTGATATCCCATCTGGTTCATCCTGATCAGGTGGGATTCATGCCGGGAAGACAGGCCAATAACAATATTAGGAGAGCAGTTGACACTATTCAATTTATCAATATCTCCTAAACCCTCTCTCTGGTCATGGGCTTGGACGCGGAAAAGGCCTTTGACCGCATCTCCTGGCTATATATGCATAGGACTCTGGCCCACTTTGGTTTCAAAGATAATTTCCTATCGGGTATTAACGCACTGTATAACTCCCCCACGGCTCGTGTCCTCTTCAATGGATGCTCTTCGCAACCTTTCATGGTACAGAATGGTACCAGGCAGGGTTGCCCCCTTCCCCCCTTATTTTTGCCCTCATGATTGAGCCCCTGGCCTCCAAAATACATAGTTGACCTGATGTCTCGGGCATCACTATTGGCCCAGATGAATATAACATTTCCCTATATGCGGACAATGTCCTCCTCACTGTTTCTAATCCGCTTATCTCCCTCCCCGATTTATTTCAGATTTTACAGGATTTTAGTGACATTTCCAACTTCAAAAGTAATGATTCAAAATCGGAAGTCTTAAACTTTTTCCTCCCCAACCCGCTCAGACAGTCCTTAGCCTCGAACTTCTCCTTCAAATGGAAACACTTACATATGAAATACCTCGGAATCTACCTGACTAAAAAGTACTCCCAACTTTTTTCTTCCAATTTCCCTAGACTTCTCAATTCAATATCAGCTGATCTTACAAAATGGTCTAGTCAGTTTATCTCGTGGACTGGCAGAGCGAACACTTTAAAAATGAATATTTTGCCCCGCTTGCTTTATCTCTTTCAGGCCCTACCAATTACAATACCCTCCCACGTTTTCACTATGTTGCAGAAAAAGGTATCCTTGTTCCTATGGGCTGGTAAGAGACCTAGAGTCTGTCTTAAGACTTTGTTTAATGGGGCCAAAGAGGGAGGTTTGGGGGTCCCCAATCTGAAGCTCTATTATTACGCTGCGCAACTATCACAGGCCACTCAGTGGCATGTTGATAGCTTCTCTGGACGTTGGGTACAACTCGAATCTGCACTTATACAGCTAACTTCGGTCTCTACCCTGCTCTGGATTCCCCGAACTCAGCAGCCTCCCACGCTGTCCCTTTTTCCACCTATTGCCTTAACCCTCACCCCATGGGATAGGCTCTGTAAGACCTATTCGTTGATCTCCTTCCCCCCTACACTCTGCCCACTATGGGATAATCCCGCATTCCCTGAGGGTTGTAGCCACAATAACTTCAGAAGCTGGAAATCTCATAACTTGCTGTTTCTTAATGATCTAGCTCCCTTACGAGGCTTCCCAGCTTTTACCGCCCTTCGAGACAGATTCAAATTGTCACAACAATGTTTTTTCCAATACTTGCAGCTACGTACCTTTCACTCTGCCTGGTCTCGGAGAGTTGGAGTGTGGTCTGGATCTCCCCTGGAGCAGCTCTGCCTCCGGCAACCTCTGACTTAGGGTCTCATTTCCACATTATACCAGACGATGCTTACACATAAACAACCCCCTTTGGCTAAACATGAGGTAGCTTGGGAATCAGACTTCCGTGAGCAGCTGGGTCCTGACACATGGGCCCAAATTAGACGAGGTATGGTAACCTCCTCAACGGCAATAAGACATAGAGAAAACTCTTATAAAATTTACATGAGATGGTACTTGGTCCCATCTCGTTTAAAGCGTATATTCCCGAACTCCTCGGGCCTCTGTTGGAGAGGTTGTGGGATGGAGGGCACCCTGCTCCACATATTTTGGGAATGCCCAAAAATCTCCCCGTTATGGCTAGTGGTTAAAAGGCTGATCTTTAACATCACTAACGTCAGGGTCCCATTCTCCCCTTCCTTTTTCCTTCTCCCACAGGAGATCCAGGGCCTAGAGGGAGCAGACCAGAGACTAATCTGACACATCACCAGTGCAGTGAAGTGCAGGATTGCTTTTCACTGGAAATCCAATACTATTCCATCCATGACCGCTTTTACAATGGCCATTTGGAATACTTAACAGATGGAATTCCTGTCCAGTATTGTGGAGAGTAGATCCTCCACCTTCTCTAAAACTTGGCCAACGTGGTTACGTTTCCATGATGCTCCCCCCTTTACCTGCGGTCTGTAGTGATAGGTTATGTAAGCCCTTCTATATTGCCTTTCAAATGTGTGTATAGTCGATTGAGGTGTTGTCTCCTAGCTTGGATGCCGTAATAATCGTGTTCTTACTCACGAATATGCCTGTACCAACTTTCTTTGCTTCGCAATGGAGTGTCGTTGCACGTTCTCCCTCCCCTGCCCTACCTTTCCCCCCAATCCTCCTCTTCTCGACAGAATCTTTGAGCTGTTATTGTTTATTATGCATACATACTGAAATGTCTATGCTGTATTATAAAGAAAAATATTTTCATTAAACTGTTCTTTAAAAAAAAAAAGGTGTTTGTTGCTAATTTTCTACTTACAGTGGCATGCACTCGCAATTGCGTCCGCAACCGAGAGCACGGACCATACTGCTAATGTGTATTAATAGCAATAAAGCTTATTTGGATTTATGAGCATCACAGCTGTTGACCAATCAACAGCAGGCAGACAGTATAAATATTCGCACTTATGATTAATTTACCATTGGCACCACTGCCACATTTAGCAGACGTGAGCTGTGGATCCTCACATCCGTGATGGATCGTCGCATAGGCTGCATGGGCCCATATGTGCCCAATGCCCTTAAGCGTGCAGCCTACGCGGAGGTCCGCCAAAAGCTGCGGACGAAGCTCCACAGCAGGCGGAGCATAGTACAACTAGAGCGGCGGTGGTTGGACCTCCACCACAGACAGCCCCATTTGCTGGCAGAGTTAAGCCAGCAAATTCGCAAACATAAGTAATGCATACTCTACCATTTGTGTGCGCATGAGTGTGTTTTCATCTTAAAGTTTTGTAATATTTGCATCCATAAGTGTGTGTATGTTGTTTAGCCTGAAGATCTGGAAAAATAGGATTTTGGTTACCTACCGATAAATCCTTTTCTGTAAGTCCGTAGAGAATGCTGGGGTCCACATTAGTACCATGGGGTATAGACAGGTCCACCAGGAGCCATTGGCACTTTAAGAGTTTGAGTTTGTAGTTGCATTTGTAGTTTCAACATTTCTATAGGTATCAAATGGGCCTCCTGAATAAAGATCATATGAGTTTCAACTTGCTACAATATAAGAGGACCTTCCTGCGTTTTGCAGGAGAGTTAAAACTCCCCACATTAAAGGAACCTATTTTAATCTCAGACATGTTGCATAATACCAGATTGGAACAGAGGTACACCAGAGCATTGCAACGAAACATGCAGGAGAAGGGAGAAGACTGGGGGAGGGGGAGGACAAGACACAACAGTGCGCATCCATCAAAAATAATACAAATTCACATAACTTCCGGGAACAAACAAAAAACAAAACCATCAGATACAGCAAAATACTGTTGCAGGAACCCAGAGCATAACTCCTGTCATGCCCGGCTTGTTATTGTGTGAAACCTCTGAGGAATCCTCAAGGCACCGGAGGGGCGTAGGGCTGCAGATAGGACAGACCATAAGAGAAAACCAGAGCAGCTGGGGGGAGGGGGGCGCAGGTAAGCAACAAATAACCCCACAAGTCTGTTAGGGAGGGCGGAAATGGGGGGAGCAAGGCTAGTCAGATAGAGTCAGTGATACCCTGGTCTGAGTTCGGGCCTCTAGCACAGAGAAAATCTTCAGCATCAGCAGGAGATAAAAAAATCAAAGTGCCTGTTTTTTTCAAACAGACGCAGCTTGGCAGGGTAGATAAGGGCAAATTTTTTCTTGTCAGCTATCAGACGGGTACAGATTGGAGAGAAAGCCCTGCGAGTTTTTGTGAGCTCCACGGAGTAATCTTGAAATAGCCGGAGTTGCGTGCCTTTCCATTTAAGGACGGGTTGCTTTCTGGAGGCTCTCCATATTTCTAGCTTGTGCGTGTAGCTTAGGCATTTAAAGATAGTGACTCTGGGACACGAGTCATTAGGGCGAGGAGGAGGGCCTGTCTATGAACCCGTTCAATCACCATATCTTTGGATAGATCAGGTATGCTCAGCAGCTGTGGCAAGGTGTGTGTAACAAATTGTTCCAATAAGTGACCCTTAAGTGTCTCAGGCAGCCCCACCACCCTTATATTGTTACGCCTAGAGCGATTTTCAATTTCCTCCATTTTATTGATAATGGAATAATTCTCCTTCTCCAGCCTTTTAACTTCACATTGTAGATCAGCTAGATTATGTGCAACCGAGCCAATTCTGTTTTCAGCAGTGGTAACACGGGTAGACAATTGGTGCATCTGAGCGGTAATGTCACTTACTGCTCTAGTCAGTAGCGGCCCCATCGCGGAGGTAATGGCATCAACCAAGTCCCCATAAAGCAGCAGGTTGTCCCGGTGACGCTGGTGGGAGATGCCAGCAGCATCCAGTACCTCAGTGACCGACTTCTTAGAGGCCGGAGTAGTGGCGTGCGTCTCCTCCTCTAGCACCATTGCAGGGTCCACACCTTGTCTGACTTGGCGCAGCGCCTGCTGCTGCGAGCACGGCGGCAGTGAGGATGTGACATATTTGTCCATCATGGAGGAGCAGTTGTAAGTGTGGGGAGGTTTGGAGGCTATAATAGCCGTGAAAAGGGTCTGATAAGCTGGGCAAGGAGCGGAGCTGTTAGCCTGTGCTGCTCACTCCATGCACCCGGAACCGGACGTGTTGAGCAGCCATCTTAGAGAAGAGATGACGGCTGGCAGTAAGAAGGAGTGCTGTGCTATTTACCCAGTCCTGACTACTGTTCTTGGTGACCAGAGGGGGAGAGCGGCCCCAGCTTGGAGTAGCAGCTGAAGAGAAGTGACCCAGCTGCAGCACTGATCAGGCTGTAAATCCCTAATTACTGCAACACTTCACCAGGTGAATTAGAGCAGAGCTTCCCCAAAAGCTAGTTCATGACAGCAGCTTCATCACACCTTTATTTAAGTCACTTGATTACTACACGTATAGTAACGAGAGCAAATTAACTACTGGAGACAGTCACACTAGTTTAGCTTCCTGCAAAGTGCTCCTAAGTAGCCAGTTCACCTAGAGAAGGCAACCTCTTTTTACTGACGGAAAGTCACAATTTATAGGGGGTAATTCAAACCTGGTCGCTGTTTAATGCGCACGCAAGCATGGTGGGCGTGAATTTGCAAGAGTGCAAATTCACACCCACCTTGCATGAGTGCACACAAATGTGTAGCAGTGCACAAAAGAGGTGTATACTATTCTGCTTCGGATGGGAGCGATGCACTCGCAAGGTTGCAATTTGCATAGCTAGCAATGTAGTTTTTTTGTACATGCGCATTGCATTCGCTAGTTTGAAAATAATCGCACAATGTTTTTTTGAAACACATTTGTAAAAAAAACAATTACCCTAAGGCACAGGTTCTCAAACTCGTTCCTCAGGACCCCACACAGTGTTTTTTTTTGCAGGTCTCCTCACAGAATCACAATTGAAATAATTTGCTCCACCTGTGGACCTTTTAAAATGTGTCAGTGAATAATGAATACACCTGTGCACTTGCTGAGTTACCTGCAAAACATGCACTGTGTGGGGTCCTGAGGACCGAGTTTGAGAACCACTGCCCTAAGGAATTGTAATGTGATTGAACAATTAAGTGATCAAACACTTCAAAATGAAGAGTTTGTCAACCTAATTGTCCAATAACAGTCAGCAATTAAGGTAACAAGCATATCTGTTTAATGTTTGTTGCCCTATTTGCACAATACCCCAAAAATTTTGACATGTTATTTTGTTTATAGTAAAAAAAAAAGGTTGAATATGTTATTTATTATGATTTTGAATAAGCAGTGAATGTATGACATACATTATATACTCTATGGGGGAGATTCAATTGTTTGAAAAGTCAGTTGGGTGTCTGTCTTTTCCTGTCTATTAGAACGGAGAAAACAAACTCCCAACTGACTTTTCAAACATTTGAATCTCCCCCACTATGTTAATTTGCATATATGCTTCATCTTTTTGTAAGTGTTTAAAATGGGAGAGATATAGTAGCAAACAATCTGCTCCTAGCTGCCATGTGTTTTTAAACTTACAGTTAGGTTTGTTTTTTATGTACTTTAGCACTCTCAATTTGAACACTAACAAACTGATGCTACATCAATACATATATGATATTGACATTAAAAAAAACAACACTCAAAGTAATTGTTTGAAAAATTATATTATAAACATTAAAAAAAATCATCTAAAAATCTTTAACAAAAAATTGATCTCTTCAAGGAAGCCCTGCGCGTTGCCCTCCATCCGCTGCAGGGACAAACGAATTTGCCGATTCGGATCTCCAACATCAGCATCTGCAAAGAATGTTTAAACAATTATTACAATTCATTTCAGACATTATGCAATATAGAAGCAATGTACCAAAAACACTTCAACAGCTCACTGTCTAGGTCAGCGATGGTGAATATTTGTACCTTCAACTAGTGTAAAATGACACATACCAGCATGCCCTGCAACAATTTTAGCATGGACATGCTGGGATGTGTAGTTCCACAGCAGATGGTGGGCCGCAGGTTGTATACACATGTTGTAGTATATTTTTACTTTTTCATATTAATAAAAACAAAAAACACTCTCCTCCATAGGACCATACTCGCCCTCCTCATCACCGGGGGATGGTGGCGGGATGTCCGCAGTGCGAACTCCAGTCTCAAAATCTGAAATAGATGACTAATAATTTGGCAAAAAAATCTTCACTCATTATGTAATAAATAACAAAGCACACTTCAATACCCCACTCTCTAGGTCAGGCATGGTGAACCTTTGGCTATCCAGCTGACCTGGAACTACACAGCCCAGCATTCCCTTCAAGAGTTGAGCAATGTGGCCATGCAAAAACTGGAGCAGGGCATGCTGGGATGTGTAGTTCTACAACAGCTTGATAGCCAAAGGTTGAAGACACATGTTGAAGTATCTGTTTAAAGTAGTGATGTGCACCAGACATTTTTCGGGTTTTGTGTTTTGGTTTTGGATTCGGTTCCGCGGCCGTGTTTTGGATTCGGACGCGTTTTGGCAAAACCTCACCGAAAAATTTTTGTCGGATTCGGGTGTGTTTTGGATTCGGGTGTTTTTTTCAAAAAAACCCTCAAAAACAGCTTAAATCATAGAATTTGGGGGTCATTTTGATCCCATAGTATTATTAACCTCAATTACCATAATTTCCACTCATTTCCAGTCTATTCTGAACACCTCACACCTCACAATATTATTTTTAGTCCTACAATTTGCACCGAGGTCGCCGGATGGCTAAGCTAAGCGACACAAGTGGCCGACACAAACACCTGGCCCATCTAGGAGTGGCACTGCAGTGTCAGGCAGGATGGCACTTCCAAAAAATTGTCCCCAAACAGCACATGATGCAAAGAAAAAAAGAGGCGCACCAAGGTCGCTGTGTGACTAAGCTAAGCGACACAAGTGGCCGACACAAACACCTGGCCCATCTAGGAGTGGCACTGCAGTGTCAGACAGGATGGCAGATTTAAAAAGTAGTCCCCAAACAGCACATGATGCAAAGAAAAAAAGAGGCGCACCAAGGTCGCTGTGTGACTAAGCTAAGCGACACAAGTGGCCGACACAAACACCTGGCCCATCTAGGAGTGGCACTGCAGTGTCAGGCAGGATGGCACTACCAAAAAATTGTCCCCAAACAGCACATGATGCAAAGAAAAAAAGAGGCGCACCAAGGTCGCTGGATGGCTAAGCTAAGCGACACAAGTGGCAGACACAAACACCTGGCCCATCTAGGAGTGGCACTGCAGTGTCAGGCAGGATGGCACTTCAAAAAAATTGTCCCCAAACAGCACATGATGCAAAGAAAAATGAAAGAAAAAAGAGGTGCAAGATGGAATTGTCCTTGGGCCCTCCCACCCACCCTTATGTTGTATAAACAGGACATGCACACTTTAACGAACCCATCATTTCAGCGACAGGGTCTGCCACACGACTGTGACTGAAATGACTGGTTGGTTTGGGCCCCCACCAAAAAAGAAGCAATCAATCTCTCCTTGCACAAACTGGCTCTACAGAGGCAAGATGTCCACCTCATCATCCTCCGATTCCTCACCCCTTTCACTGTGTACATCCCTTTCCTCACAGATTATTAATTCATCCCCACTGGAATCCACCATCTCAGGTCCCCGTGTACTTTCTGGAGGCAATTGCTGCTGGTGAATGTCTCCACGGAGGAATTGATTATAATTCATTTTGATGAACATCATCTTCTCCACATTTTCTGGAAGTAACCTCGTACGCCGATTGCTGACAAGGTGAGCGGCTGCACTAAACACTCTTTCGGAGTACACACTGGAGGGAGGGCAACTTAGGTAGAATAAAGCCAGTTTGTGCAAGGGCCTCCAAATTGCCTCTTTTTCCTGCCAGTATACGTACGGACTGTCTGACGTGCCTACTTGGATGCGGTCACTCATATAATCCTCCACCATTCTTTCAATGGTGAGAGAATCATATGCAGTGACAGTAGACGACATGTCAGTAATCGTTGCCAGGTCCTTCAGTCCGGACCAGATGTCAGCACTCGCTCCAGACTGCCCTGCATCACCGCCAGCGGGTGGGCTCGGAATTCTTAGCCTTTTCCTCACACCCCCAGTTGCTGGAGAATGTGAAGGAGGAGCTGTTGACGGGTCACGTTCCGCTTGACTTGACAATTTTCTCACCAGCAGGTCTTTGAACCACTGCAGACTTGTGTCTGCCAGAAAGAGAGATACAACGTAGGTTTTAAATCTAGGATCGAGCACGGTGGCCAAAATGTAGTGCTCTGATTTCAACAGATTGACCACCCGTGAATCCTGGTTAAGTGAATTAAGGGCTCCATCCACAAGTCCCACATGCCTAGCGGAATCGCTCTGTTTTAGCTCCTCCTTCAATGTCTCCAGCTTCTTCGGCAAAAGCCTGATGAGGGGAATGACCTGACTCAGGCTGGCAGTGTCTGAACTGACTTCACGTGTGGCAAGTTCAAAGGGTTGCAGAACCTTGCACAACGTTGAAATCATTCTCCACTGCGCTTGAGTCAGGTGCATTCCCCCTCCTTTGCCTATATCGTGGGCAGATGTATAGGCTTGAATGGCCTTTTGCTGCTCCTCCATCCTCTGAAGCATATAGAGGGTTGAATTCCACCTCGTTACCACCTCTTGCTTCAGAGGATGGCAGGGCAGGTTCAGGACTGTTTGCTGGTGCTCCAGTCTTCGGCACGCGGTGGCTGAATGCCGAAAGTGGCCCGCAATTCTTCGGGCCACCGACAGCATCTCTTGCACGCCCCTGTCGTTTTTTTTAAATAATTCTACACCACCAAATTCAATGTATGTGCAAAACATGGGACGTGCTGGAATTTGCCCAGATGTAATGCACGCACAATATTGGTGGCGTTGTCCGATGTCACAAATCCCCAGGAGAGTCCAGATGGGGTAAGCCATTCTGCGATGATGTTCCTCAGTTTCCGTAAGAGGTTGTCAGCTGCGTGCCTCTTATGGAAAGCGGTGATACAAAGCGTAGCCTGCCTTGGAACGAGTTGGCATTTGCGAGATGCTGCTACTGGTGCCGCCGCTGCTGTTTTTGCTGCGGGAGGCAATACATCTACCCAGTGGGCTTCACAGTCATATAGTCCTGAGTCTGCCCTGCTCCACTTGTCCACATGTCCGTGGTTAAGTGGACATTGGGTACAACTGCATTTTTTAGGACACTGGTGACTCTTTTTCTGACGTCTGTGTACATTTTCGGTATCGCCTGCCTAGAGAAATGGAACCTAGATGGTATTTGGTACCGAGGACACAGTACCTCAAACAAGTCTCTAGTTGCCTGTGAATTAACGGTGGATACCGGAACCACGTTTCTCACCACCCAGGCTGACAAGACCTGAGTTATCCGCTTTGCAGCAGGATGACTGCTGTGATATTTCATCTTCCTCGCAAAGGACTGTTGGACAGTCAATTGCTTACTGGAAGTAGTACAAGTGGTCTTCCGACTTCCCCTCTGGGATGACGATCGACTCCCAGCAGCAACAACAGCAGCGCCAGCAGCAGTAGGCGTTACACTCAAAGATGCATCGGAGGAATCCCAGGCAGGAGAGGACTCGTCAGACTTGCCAGTGACATGGCCTGCAGGACTATTGGCTTTCCTGTGTAAGGTGGAAATTGACACTGAGGGAGTTGGTGGTGTGGTTTGCAGGAGCTTGGTTACAAGAGGAAGGGATTTAGTGGTCAGTGGACTTATTCCGCTGTCATCCAAAGTTTTTGAACTTGTCACTGACTTCTGATGAATGCGGACCGGGTGACGTATAAGGGAGGATGTTCCTAGGTGGTTAACGTCCTTACCCCTACTTATTACAGCTTGACAAAGGCAACACACGGCTTGACACCTGTTGTCCGCATTTGTGTTGAAATAATTCCTCACCGAAGAGGTGATTTTTTTTGTATTTTGACCAGGCATGTCAATGGCCATATTCGTCCCACGGACAACAGGTGTCTCCCCGGGTGCCTGACTTAAACAAACCACCTCACCATCAGAATCCTCCTTGTCAATTTCCTCCTCAGCGCCGCCAGCAACACTCATATCCTCATCCTGGTGTACTTCAACAGTGACATCTTCAATTTGACTATCAGGAACTGGACTGCGGGTGCTCCTTCCAGCACTTGCAGGGGGCGTGCAAATGGTGGAAGGCGCAAGCTCTTCCCGTCCAGTGTTGGGAAGGTCAGGCATCGCAACTGACACAATTGGACTCTCCTTGGGGATTTGTGATTTAGAAGAACGCCCAGTTCTTTGCTGTGCTTTTGCCATCTTAACTCTTTTAAGTTTTCTAGCAGGAGGATGAGTGCTTCCATCCTCACTAGCCTTGAACATAGGCCAGGGCCTCAGCCGTTCCTTGCCACTCCGTGTCGTAAATGGCCGACACAAACACCTGGCCCATCTAGGAGTGGCACTGCAGTGTCAGGCAGGATGGCATTTCAAAAAAATTGTCCCCAAACAGCACATGATGCAAAGACAAAAAGAGGCGCAATGAGGTAGCTGTGTGACTAAGCTAAGCGACCCAAGTGGCCGACACAAACACCTGGCCCATCTAGGAGTGGCACTGCAGTTTTCTAGCGAGAGGATGAGTGCTTCCATCCTCATGTGAATCTGAACCACTAGCCATGAACATAGGCCAGGGCCTCAGCCGTTCCTTGCCACTCCGTGTCGTAAATGGCACATTGGCAAGTTTACGCTTCTCCTCAGGCGATTTTGATTTAGATTTTTGGGTCATTTTACTGAGCTTTATTTTTTTGGATTTTACATGCTCTCTACTATGACATTGTGCATCGGCCTTGGCAGACGACGTTGATGGCATTTCATCGTCTCGACCATGACTAGTGGCAGCAGCTTCAGCACGAGGTGGAAGTGGATCTTGATCTTTCCCTATTTTACCCTCCACATTTTTGTTCTCCATTTTTTAAAGTGTGGAATTATATGCCAGTATCAATAGCAATGGCCTACTACTATATATACTGCGCACAACTGAAATGCACCACAGGTATGGATGGATAGTATACTTGACGACACAGAGGTAGGTAGAGCAGTGGCCTACTGTACCGTACTGCTATATATTATATACTGGTGGTCAGCAAAATTATGCACTGTACTCCTACTATATACTACAATGCAGCACAGATATGGAGCGTTTTTCAGGCAGAGAACGTATAATACTAGTGGTCACTGGTCACTGGTCAGCAAAACTCTGCACTGTACTCCTCCTATATAATACTGCTGGTCCCCAGTCCCCACAATTAAGCAATAAGCACAAATATTTGCATCAACATTAATAAACGGAGAGGACGCCAGCCACGTCCTCTCCCTAACATTTCCAATGCACGAGTGAAAATGGCGGCGACGCGCGGCTGCTTATATAGAATCCGAATCTCGCGAGAATCCGACAGCGGGATGATGACGTTCGGGCGCACTCGGGTTAACCGAGCCATACGAGAGAATCCGAGTATGCCTCGGACCCGTGTAAAATGGGTGAAGTTCAGGGGGGTTCGGTTTCCGAGGAACCGAACCCGCTCATCACTAGTTGTTGGACAAATCTACTTACACTGATGTACTTTTGGATCAAGCAATTTTCTCAACTTACTCACCCTCAGCACTATTGCACCTTCCATCCTCAGCTATTCCGAAACATATCTATTCCAATGTACTTTTCCACGATACTTACCTTCTGTGGATTAGCTTACATAAGAAATTGAAAAGAGACTTTCGTTTCTCCCCCTTCCTCACCTTTTGGGGCAACCCCGCTTTCCCGCCATCAATTCGCAACCCATTGCTCCAGGTCTGGAGAAGAAAAGGTATCGCTCTTGTGAACAAAGTCTTCGACCCAGGGGGCAATGTGACCGCATTTGCTGACTTACAGCACCGACATCACCTCCCCAACAGTCACTTCTACCTATATTTACAGATGAGACACTATGTTCAGTCACTCCCCTATACTCAACCCCCTGACCCTCTTGCACATGGTACTCATATTATACTGAAGGTATTACAACGTAGAACTGCTGCAACGTACAGACTCCACCACTTTTATCCTTTTTTGGTGGAAGCGAAGATTGATACCCCCTATACTCACGTAAATTGCTCACTCAATGGACGTTAAATTTAACCACCATCTCCTGCTCATCAAATGATCTTCTAATGCAATACAGCAAATACACTAAAGGTTTACACTCCGCTTATTTACAGGAAACACACCTTAGATTTTTGCATAGAGCATATATTTCTCCGACCCAACAGAAATATATGGGTGGTGGGGATACAGGGACTTGTACAAAATGAACTATGCAGAATGCGAAGCTGTTTCATTGTTTCTGGGAATGTTCTAAAATACGTAGGTTTTGGTATAAATTAATCTCCTTTCTGAGCTTTATCCTTCATGTAACCCTGACTCCCAACCCTGAGGCTTGCCTTTTGCTCCACTTTCACGAGTGGAATCTTGGAGATCACTCTCCTCGCTGTATACCGCTTATTGTCATCATACTGACTCTGGCCAAAAAACTAATCCTCATACACTGGACCAAGAGATCTGCACCCACGCTTCAGGAATTGAAAGTGAGACTTCTGATGTTTGTATATTTTGATATGCGTTCTCTTCTGCTGAACGAAGTCTTCTCCTTACGGACTTTTCACAACAAATGGGACTTATATATTCTGACCCTAGATGAAGACTCCAGAAATGCCATTTCCTGTTACTTTGGTGCTTGCTTCCTAGTTCCTTCCTTTCAGTCTCAAGTACCTGATTGTGATTTGTCTATTAAACTGTTATTACATCATTAGAACTTCCTGCTGTATGACCCACATGCATGTTTACTGTTCTGTGAAAAGGTACTCAGGAGCATCCTTTCTCTTCCCTCCCTTATACCTTTACTTACCCTCTGTGTATGTCCTATATGTGATTATTCTTATTGTATGGTATTGTTACGCTGGTCGGATATGTATTGTTTACTTTGTTCTATTGAATCTATTGATTCTCATATTTCTGACCTTGTTTGTATACTTCTCTTTGATAAAAATGACAATAAAATGTTATAATAAAAAAAAAGATGGCTGCTCAACGACCACCAACTGTCACACAAGCCAGCCTATCTCTGGAGCTGCATATGACCTCCAACTGTCACACTAGCCAGCACATTCCAGCCTCTCCCTAAAGCCACATGTGACAATTATGTAGCCAGCGTGCGGGTGAGAGTTTCCATTCACCACACCCTAGCTCTGTAGCTCTAGTCCACTGTCACCAATGACTGCCATTATGTATATAACGGCAGTATTTACAAATAAACAGTAAATGTTCTCACTGGGAGTGTGGCATCACACATTTCTTACTGTGACAAGATCAATGGAATAGTGGTGGATGGCAGGTATATTTGCCCCTGGTTTCTTACCTACTGTATGTGTTTTAAAACCCCAGGAATATTGTGTTGGTTCTGCTGAAAGCTTTTGGTCAGAACTGGATAAAGGTCCTGGGGTTAGATGTGAGAAGAGAAGGTGGGTTCTTCCTCCATTTAGGCCCAGTTCGAGTCTTTGGGCCTTTAGCCTCACAGAAGGCTAATTAGGGCTTTCAGCTATATGGGTGTGTTAAAAAAGCTGTGAGCCTGATCATTGCTCTCTCACACTGCTTAGGAAAAAAGAGAGACTATGGAGTCTCTGTGAAATAAACCTGCTCTTGAAATCCAGTGAGTTGTGCCTGGAAACATCGTGTATTGTTTTTTTAGTGAGTTAGGATTGTCCTTTGCCTACTTAGTGCTGGACGGCAAGGTATTTATTTTGATGTTTATTTCAATTTTTCTGCACAATATAGCTGGTTGAGGAAAGTTACACCAAACCAACAGACTTGTGTGATCTCTCAGCTGCTACATCCTGCCACCTACTCAGGCGATGGTACCTGTTCCCCTGACCCTGTTACACCTACAAATCACCAAATGTTTGGTAGTTTATTGACTAAGATGTTATTTCACGTGATCATTCATGTACATTTCCTGTTATCACTGTAACCCATTGTTGTCAATTACCTTGATTATTTTGAACAAGTAAAGTATTTAACTACTGATTGGCAGCCGGCATTGATTCCTCACATCCCACCACATCAGTGGCATCATAAGGGGGGTGTGGGCCACACCCGGGTGTCACCCGATGAGGGGTGACACCATAATGCCGGCTCCTGCTCAATGACAGGAGCCGGGTGCTGCACTTTAACATTATGTGCTGCACCTGGTTCCTCTCACTGTGTAGGAGAAAGCACTGCATTCATAGCACTCCCCAGGTGGCAGCCCGTATCTCCTGAACCCCAAATTATTTGATAATTGGTACTCGACATGGTCATTATCAACATTTAGAATGCTGACATGTTCAAATTGGTGAGAGCTAATACATCAACACACAAAATGACAAAATAATGTGGACACCTAAAATCAGGGCTATGGTTAGGCTGCAATAAGAGTTAGGGTATGGCTGAGACATTCATAATGTTGACATGTTGAACATTTTGTCGGTGTTGACATGTTAAATGTTAACATACTAAACTTTCTGAATGAGGACATTATAGACCACGCCCTTTGATAGAGAAGTATATAGTATTGTTCTGGAGCGGTAAGTGATGCTATTACATCCTGCAATATAATTCACATAAAGAACACCCTCTTCTGGCATCTTCCCACTGCAAGGTCCACACAAACCATATACATGTTCTTTATATCCTACAGTATTCTCTGTGATTATCTCCAGGCTTTTGTCTTCTGTCATCTTTCAGGTATACAGTAAGTGGCCTAGACTGAACAAAGATTTGCAAGCCACTAGAGCAAGTTAGAGACACTACAGATGCACAGTAAGACATGCCAGGCTGAACAGGCTGAGTTAACCCAACAATTAGTGACACAGACATACTGTAGAATGCTACTCATATGTGATATAACACTGATTTAACCACTTGCCTGGCATGGTCACATCAGATACGACCATGCCTGCAAGTGCTATATCTGAGTTACACACAGAGAAAAAAGAAGACTTGTTGGATACTTCTACTGTTTTATTTTATATATGTATTAATTCTGTTGTTTTAATCATTTCAATATCATAGTTGTTTGATTTTCCTTAAAGAGTGCACCCACAAAAGAGTCATCTTTTTTCTCTTTGTGTAACTTATTAAGTACAATACTGACTCAGGGTGCACCACCAAATACTACCATTTATTGGAATTTATCCATAGTATTCAAGTATATTTTGGTATCTCTACATTGATAAGTTTAATTTCATTGGTCCAGTGTGGTATTCCCCATTATTCCTAAGTGCTCTATCTGACCTGGTCGCACAGGATGCGACCAGTCAGATAGTGTTAGCAGCGGCAGGGAAGGGAAACTTCCCTCCGCTGCTGCTGTCAGAGGGACCGGAAGATCCCTCTGCCTCCCTACACCCTCCCCTACTGATTGCCGTGCTGCCGATCACTGCTGATCGGTCAGCACGGCAAGAACCCCCCCCCCCCCCTCCAGCCAGTGGTTGCAGACATGGGAAGCGTAAATTAATCCTCCCAAGCTACCTATAGACCCCCCCTGTATACCTGGAGACTCTCCCGGCTTTTAAAATTAATGCCGAAATGTTTCCGATGTTCCGATGGTCGCGATGTTCCCGATCGATGTTTTGATGTTTGAAAAAAGAAAATAGAATTTTTTTTAATTTTTTTTAACTAAATTCATTTGGGATAGGGAAATTCATGTTCTTCACCTAATTCAGTCATAAAAAAAATGACAATTTCGGAGTGATATTTGGTGAAATAAATCATCAGTTAAGTGGTTAATAACCTACTTGTTTGAGGTGTAAACACAAAAAATATACAATATTCCCTAGCGCTTAAAAACCACCAACCCAAAGTAACAATGTCTCCTTTGGAAGCTCAATCTTTTACTATACTATATGTATACTATGTATGTATCTATAATTGATATAATGATATACTGTATGGTATACATTATATAATGAATGAAACAAAGGTTTTGCTATAAATATAAAATAAAAGCTATTGTTTCTAATTATGATCATTTTGATTAATTTAATTGAAAACCACCAACCCTATAAGGTTTATTTAAAGATTTGATATATGTTATTATATGTTGTAACAATGATTATGTTTGTAAGTAACAGCATACGATCATACAGATGTATGTAATTAACTAGTTGCTGATTGGTCCGTTTTAGTTTACAAGGAGGTCCTATGGACACTAGTGATACCCTCTGACAAAACCGCAGCACGATATTTGCGGAGAAATGCGTAAGAAGTAGATGGACTTAAGGACCTACAGATCCTTTCACTTCTGTTTGATTTTACTCAGCCTGAGCACGATATTGTTCAATTACTAACAGCCTGTGGAGTGAGCAATTATTTATGCTGACTGGAGCCCACGACGAACGGAATCTTCAGTTCCTGTTCCCTCCAGGTGGACGGCTGGGAAAGCCTTGTGCGGACATCCCATAACAACGTGAGCCGCTGGAGGTCAGGAGAGGTGACACGAACAAGCGGTAATACTTGCCCCTGCTCCCTCCGCGCCAGGCAGCAGGGAAAGCCTTGTGCGGACATCCCTTAACAACAGACGCCGCAGGAGGTTGAGCAAGGTAACTTTGGCACTCTGGGCCACTGCATATACATCTTCTCCCTGCTCAAAAGGGAACAAAGTAAACTTGCCATATTAAAGAGTGCTATAGGAGAAATCTAAAGTTGTGATCATTTATGTTATACTAAAGTGCCCTGTTGACGTCACCGATTTACTACCTTAAACATTATTGGAGGGCGAGTACAGTCCTATATACAAATTGGCTCTATCCGCCCAATGACCATTTGCTGCTGTCTAAGTGCTACATAGTTACCAGGGAACACTGGTTAACAATTACAGGACTTCTCTACTACTCTGTGCTGAGCAATATTTAATATTTTTTGGAGGAAAGTAGACACTGTGCAATATTTACATTGTTAAACTTTTATTGCATTTGTATGCTGTTTTTTATGTATGTGGTAATGTCACAATTTATTAATAAATGAATGAAGCTCTCCCTAGGTGAGTGCTTTTCAACCTTTTATTACTCGCGGCACACCGAACAATATTTTAAAATTGCCAAGGCACACCATAAGTTCCCCACAGAAAAAAAAAAAAAAAAACACACACACATTGGCCCTCACAGTAAAAAAAAATCCACACATACATTGGCCTACACAGAAAAAACAATCGCATTGCTCCCCACATAAATCCTATTGCTCTCCACATAAATCATGTTGCTCACACATAAATCAATCACATTTCTCCCCACATAAATCCTATTGCTCCCCACATGAATTATTCACATTGTTCCCCCCCATAAATCCTTATTCTCCCCACATAAATCCTATTGTTCCACACAGGAGAAATAAAATAACAAATATTAGCCTCTACTGATCAGCTGTCCTCCTTCCTGTCCCTCAGTGGCAGGGGTTGTTCATAGTGGAGTGCTGCGAATACTGAGCAGTGGGCAGTCGGGCAGGTGTGGATGTGGGTGGGCAAGGAAAGCTGTGTATGCAGGCAGGAACTGGAAGATGTGTATGCAGGCGGGCAGGCTGACTGGGTGGTGAGACGTGGCGGCCGTGACCTATTATATCAGCACGACTAATCCACTAAGAAGAACCCAGGCCAACAGTTCACTCTGAAGGTGCAGGAAGCTGCTCTGGCTCCGCGGCACACCTTGCAACTACTCGCGGCACACTGGTTGAAAAAGCCTGCCCTAGGTAATTTGTATTGCCTTAATATATAGTTATAACTTTTTGATATCACAGTATATTCAAGCTGGGAGCTGCTAGTTATAATACATTACATTGTTACTTTGGTTTGGTGGTTTTTAAGCACTAGGGAATATTGGGGATCCAGTCTCTAGGTCGACAGTAACTAGGTCGACACTATCTAGGTTGACCACTATTGGTCGACAGTAACTAGGTCGACAGGCTTTCTAGTTCGACAGGGTCTCTAGGTCGACATGTTCTAGGTCGACAGGTCAAAAGGTCGGCATGAGTTTTTACAATTCTTTTCTTGAACCTTTTCATACTTAATGATCCACGTGGACTACGAATGGAATGGTAATCTGTGCCGAGCGAAGCGACGCACCTTGCCCGAAGCATGGCAAGCGAATCGAGCCATGCGAGGGGACACAGTGCACTAATTGCGTTCCCGGTCACTCTACGAAGAAAACGACTCCAAAAAACATTAAAAAAACTAATGTCGACCTTTTGACCTGTCTACCTAGACCATGTCAAGCTAAATACCCTGTCGACCTACAGTAGTTACTGTTGACCAATAGTGGTCGACTTAGACACTGTCGACCTAGTTACTATCTACCTTCCATATCACTCCCGGAATATTGTATATTTTTTGTGTTTACTTTACTCTGTGATTTCTCCCGGGCTGCTTGATTGTTGATTGTTTATTATCGGTACTAAGATGACTTCCTTTAGAAATAGCCAAGATAGGCTAAATAGAAGGAGATTAGTAATGGAGGAAAATAGTACCCAAAAGTGTGGTAATATGGATGAGATTCCAGAAATAGGTAAACTATTTAATGATTTAGACATTTTACTCAAGGCAGAAACACGTCATTGGAGGGATCAGGTGACTCTCATGAAATATTTAGACAAAAGGATAATACCTAGAAGATTACGAGTTTTTAAATCGTGCTCATTCAAGGACGATCCTGAACTCTTAAATCATTGGAATACTATTTTGGATATGTGTTCTTTTGCCTTGATTAAACTTTTGATTGGTTATAGAGGAGAGAAGGTAAACAAAATCTCAGGTGAGATAGAAAAAATACAGGAACAATTAAAACCTTTTCGAAGAGAAAAGAGAGTTCAAAGAAAGGGATGCTTTACTTAATAATAGGATCAATGATTTTGAAAAATCCCTAATGGAAAATAAAAAGAAGAAACTTGAGAGGGATAACCGAGATTATATAAACGATCAGGTTAGGACCTATAATAGGAAACTCCACTGGTTGAGAATATGGAAACTGTAATATAAATTACCGTATATACTCGAGTATAAGTCGACCCGAATATAAGCCGAGGCACCTAATTTTACCACAACAACCTGGGAAACCTTATTGACTCAAGTATAAGCCGAGGGTGGGAAATGCAGCTCTAGCTGTACACAGCCCTCATAGTGCCAGATATGCCCTCAAACTGCCAGATATGCCCCCACAGTGCCAGATATGCCCTCATGCTGCCAGATATGCCCCACAGTGCCAGATATGCCCTCATGCTGCCAGATATGCCCCACAATGCCAGATATGCCCTCATGCTGCCAGATATGCCCCACAGTGCCAGATTTGCCCTCATGCTGCCAGATATGCCCCCACAGTGCCAGATTTGCCCTCATGCTTCCAGCTATGCCCCACAGTGCCAGATATGCCGTCATGCTGCCAGATATGCCCCACAGTGCCAGATGTGCCAGATATGCCCCACAGTGCCAGATATGCCCCACAGTGCCAGATATGCCCCACAGTGCCAGTTTGTTACTTACCCTCCATCGCTCCCGCACTGTCCCGTCGCTCCTGCGCTGTCTTCTGAAGGAGGGACACGGAGGGCACAGTGCGCGGCTCTCCTGTGTCCCTCCTGCGTCTCCGGCGGCAGCGGCGTGTGTGTGTTAAAGGAAGTGCCGGTTCATGCACTTCCTTTAACACACACACGTCGCTGCCGCCGGAGACGCAGGAGGGACACAGGAGAGCTGCGCACTGTGCCCTCCGTGTCCCTCCTAAATACTCACTCGAGTATAAGCCGAAGTGGCTTTTTCAGCACAAAAAAAGGTGCTGAAAAAGTCGGCTTATACTCAAGCATATACGGTACTATAGGAGAGAGAGAATACCTTCAAGCAGAGAGAGTCCTAGATATGGGAGACAAAGGAGACCTGCGACCTATAATAGAATGGAGACCAAAAAAAACAGTTTAAAAGTAGGGAGGATGAAGGACGAGAAAGTATAAGAGAAGTGTAAGAAGGGAGATATATGGGAATAGAGAAAACACAAGGAATAAGGGAAAGGATCCATATGAAAATGGAGGTGCTAGACCTAAAGAAAGGAATTATCGTGAGGGAGAGACTAGAGCCATTAATAAATCACTGAATCGTTTTTTAGAACAGGGAGCAAATATGGATCTCCAGAACAGGTACGAAATATTGTATCAGAAAACACCCAAAAGGAGGGTGCAAGACACAATTTAAAAAGCATAAGGCTAAGAAGAGAGAAAGAGGTATATTTAGTTTATCCTCTAAAGTTTTGACTGAGCATGAAAAAGAGATTCTAATAAAAGGTCTTAAGTTTGGACCAGCAAAAAAATCCAAATATTTTTGAATTATTCATATCCCTCAACAAATACACAAGAGATTTATGTCGCAAGAGGTACAAAACCCTTAAACGACAAGAGATTGTAGGTAGACCCATTTTCCTTGATGAGGATGATAATGTGGGCATCAATACACTTTTAGCTTTAATGGAGGAGAATGGATATGATACACAAGTGGATATTTCACACAAGATAAAAATCTTTAATGCTAGAAATATAGTTTTGGGCAGTGAATTTGAAAAGAGAGCTTTCAAGAAAAATTCTATCCTTTACAACATAAGAGTGCATACATAGAAACTTTTTATATATCCACACTGAGTGATCTCCGTAAGCTTTGCCTAATGAATTCTAATAATTTGAAATATGACAACTTAAATATTAATGAGCGCAAGGCTTTAAAGACACTCAGCAAGGATGATAAAATAATTATTAAAAATGCCGATAAAGGTGGAGTAGTCTTGCAGGACAGAGTGGTGTTCTTGGAGGAAGCGAACAGACAGTTGGAAAATTCCAGATTTTCTAGAAAGTTGGCTAAAAATCCAATAACATACTTTCTCCAAGAATTGAAAACTATGCTGACAAATGCCCTGAGAGAGCGATTACCAAAGATGAATTTAATTTTCTTTATGATTCATACCCTATAGTCCCCACTTATTATCACCTTCCCAAAATTCACAAATCTTTGGTAGCACCACCTGGGCGTCCCATTATTTCAGGTGTAGGGTCCCTTACTCCTAATCTTTCGGACTTCGTGGATTATTTTTTACAGCCACACGTTACTGATTTAAGATCCTACATCAGGGACACCACTCATTTTTTAAATCTGGTAAGTGATATAAAATGGCGACCGTCCAACTTGTTAGTGACTTATGATGTCGAGTCACTTTACACCAACATTCCACACAAAGATGGGGTGGAGGCGTGTTGCCATTTTCTTGAAGCTGATAGTAGTTTGACTCCAGAGCAGTGTGAGTTTGTTTTGGAATCTATGAAGTTCATTTTGTCACATAACTATTTTTTATTTGATTCACAGTTTTATCTCCAAGTGCACGGTACTGCCATGGGCACTTAGTTCGCACCTAGTTTTGCTAATTTGTATATGGGCCTCTTTGAAGATCATTTTATTTGGGAGGGACCTTATCTGGTGAACCTAGTGCTCTATGGTCGGTACATTGATGATCTGTTTATCATTTGGAATGTGGTTGATTCTATTTCTTCTTTCCTTCTTTATTTGAATGAAAACACTTTTGGTCTTAAGTTTAGTCAGGTTTGTCACCCTGAACACATTACGTATTTGGATATCGCTCTCTCTGTCAGGGAGAAAACTCTGGTCACAAAGACTTATAAAAAGTCGGTAGATTCCAGCAGATACCTTAACTATGGGAGTTGTCACCATAGAAAATGGAAAAATAATATACCCAAGGGACAATACCTTAGGGTTAAACGAAACTGCTCGGATGACAAAACCTTTTTGGAACAGACAAAAGATCTCACTCTTGCAGTTATTGATCAAGGATATTCGAAAGAGTTGCTTGAGGACTCCCTAAAGGATGCAGCTCTGAGAGATAGGAGATCTCTTCTATCCATGAATAATCACCCTAAAAAGACTGAACAAACTATTGACTCAAAGGTTCTTCCCTTCGTAACAAAATACAATGTTTGTGCTGAAGGTATTAAAAAGATATTACCTAGGAATTTTGATATTCTGAAATTAGATAAGTTACTTAAGCCCTGTTTAGATGATGCACCAAGAGTTGTATTCCAGAAGGCAAAAAACCTGAAAAATCATTTATCACCAAGTTTTTTTCAGAATATAGTGAGTACAAAGCAATATACTGAACATAATCATCAAAATAATTGGTTAAAACAACTATATGGTTGCTTCAAATGGGGGAGATCTAATTGCATTACTTGTGGGTTCATTATACATAGAAGTTTTTGCTTCGAATCATCCACGTATAGAACTCGGTTTAATATAGAGAGTTTTATTAATTGTAAACAATCCTATGTTATTTATTTACTTAGCTGTATATGCAGCAAACAATATATAGGGAGAACCATTAGAAGTTTGAATGTGAGGTTTCTTGAACATAGAAGAAACATCTTGAGAAAGAACGTCAACCATAGTGTGTCGAGACATATATCTCAGCATCATGATAGGAATATTGATGTGATCAGAGTTTGGGGGATTGAAACCATCAATGCGACCCCGAGAGGGGGCGATAGGTACAACCAACTCTGTACCAGGGAGGCATTTTGGATATTTACCTTAGGCACCTTAGTACCCGAGGGGTTAAACAAAAATATAGAACTGAACAACTTTAGATAGGTTAGATACTCTCTCCTGTTAGGTAGGTATCATTCATGTAGATAGGTACTAATAGTGTACCTCGATCTTCATTGGGGTTATCAAATCCAGGGTCAGTAACCTTTGTGGATTTTGATATCTTAATTAGATGTTTCTATTTAGTTATTATCTAGGCTCTCTTTTAAGATTCACAATATCTCTTTTAAACAGAAATAAATACTGTTTAAAAGAGTATCATTTCAAACCTTTCGATATGTTGAGAATAGATAAAGGAATATGGAATTCATGTTGTTTTCTTTCTAAATAATTTTTTTTTATATGAGGTCAGACATGGATTCGAACTAAGGATGTCTGTTTAGGTGTTTTTATTAGCCCACTACACTATAGCATCCCCTTTCTTTGGAGGCCTGTTTTTTACCTTACTATAGTTTCAATTGATTTTGTGGAGGTACCATAAACTTATCAGAGATATTAATTTGGAAATATAGGAATAGGTTGGTACCTCCTTTTTTTAGGTAGGTGTGAACAGTGGATTGGAAAACCTATTATTATTATTAAGGTTATTACTCTGGGTTTTATTATCTTCTGTGGATATTGATATTCCAATATATGTCATCTCCATATGTATATCTTTTAATAAGACAAAATAAATAAATATATATATATAGAGTGGGGGGATAAGGGTACCGGCGACTTGTGTTGTTTACAATACAATCACTAAAACTCAATGCATTGACCCCCTTGCCTATTTTAAGTTAAGTCAGAACTCCTTACCTTTTACAAAGACCTTCATGCTTTTACCAGTGTTTAAAGAACTTTTTATGCTTTATTCCACTTTTATGTGTTATTAAAAACTTGTCTGTATTATTATATATTTTTGGCTCATAAATTTTAAGTTTTAGTGATTGTATTGTAAACAACACAAGTCGCTGGTACCCTTATCCCTCACTCTATACTCTTTTTAGCAGTACTGTACCAGCATTGCACTCTTAAGGGTTGGCAAACACCTATAACTGTTAGGCGCGGCGTTTTTTGTCCGCGCTCTGACCGAGCAGCGGTCACGGCCGCCGCGCCTCTCGCTCTGTATGCTCCCGCACGGCGCCTAGCAACGCCGGGACGCCGTGCGCGCGATAGCTGCCGGGTCCCTGGCAACGCTAGGACGCCGTGCGACCAGGGCCGCCGGGTCCATGGCAACGGGGACGCCACAGGCGGACCGCGTTCCCCGTTGCCATGAGAGTACTCACACCTGTTCTCCCCTGCTCGTGCAGCAAGGCAGCTGCACGACATTCATCAATCAGGCTCTGCACTGCCATTGGAGGGTTCCCTGTTATATGCCTCCTCAGTGCCTCACACAGACGCCGGTGATAGCTTCCTGCATGCTGTTCCTGCCTGGTAACGTCTGTTCCTGATTTAGCTGTATCTGGTCGATCCTGCTCCCTGTGCTCCCGAGTCCTGGAGTTCTGAAGCCGGTCCTGGGAATCCTTCCTGTCCAAAACGAACCTGTTGCAGTCATCCGAGGGTTCTCGTTATTCGGGGTTCTCTCCCGGTTTCGTGAGTAGCGGCTTCTGCCGCGAGTTGCGGCCTAGGCCGCTTTAACTTTGTACTACTTTTGTGTCGGAGGTTTTTGCGGAGGTTTCCGATTTTCACTGTCCTCCCCGGAACTCGGCAGTGCCGTGTGGGGAAACGGACAGTGGTATCGCTTGTCCTTTTTCCTTGGCGGCGTGCCGCACATACCTTTAGTTTTAGGGTTGTTAGTAGCCCCTAGCTTCTGTTTGTTTTAGTTAGAGGTCCCCTTGTTATTACCCTGTCTCAGTTCACGCTTTGTCTCTCTCTAAGACCTGGGGGCATCGGAGTTGGGCAGACCTAATCCGCCCTTCAAACGCGGCTGCCGTGGGCCCAAGAAACCATAGTCGTTCAGGCGTGTGTCGACCACACGGGTAAGACAACGGAGGTAGGGTGCTAGGGGCTATTCCCGTACCTCTCCTTAGTTCAGCGTCACGTTCTGGTGCTCTGAACTCGCATCACTACATCTCTCCAGTTCTGAGCATCAGGAACGTAACAATAACAAGGTTACGTGTGTTTTTTTAATATTATAGTGATTTTGAATTCACTTCCCTTACTGAGACCCTACCCCACAAGTGGCGCTGTATCATTTCTTGTTACACATATATATATATATATATATATATATATATTTGATTTAAATAAGTCTATAAAAGATTGCTATTGGTTATGACATATTAGGAATAGTTCAATATAACGATATATAATTATAACCTGTTTTTTAACAAAATTAGTATGAGATCAGGCATGGATTCAAACCCAGGATGCCTGCCTAGGAATCTGTGGCATTAGCCCACTACACTACAGCCTCTCTCCTTTGGAAGCTCAATCTTTTACTATACTACAGTATATGTATAATTGATATAATGAATGAAACAAAGGTTTTGCTATAAATTATAAAATAAAAGCTATTGTTTCTAATTATGATCATTTTGATGAATTTAATTGAAAACCACCAACCCTATAAGGTTTATTTAAAGATTTTATATATGTTATTATATGTTGTAACAATGATTATGTTTGTAAGTAACAGCATGCGATCATATAGATGTATCTAATTAATAAACTAGTTGCTGATTGGTCTGTTTTAGTTTAAAAGAAGGTCCTATGGACACTAGTGATACCCTCTGATGAAACTGCAGCACAATATTTGCGGAGAAATGCGTAAGAAGTAGATGGACTTAAGGACCTTCAGATCCTTTCACTCCTGTTTGATTTTACTCAGCCTGAGCACGATATTGTTCAATTACTAACAGCCTGTGGAGAAATTATTTATGCTGACTGGAGCCCACGACGAACGGAATCTTCAGTTCCTGTTCCCTCCAGGCGGATGGCTAGGAAAGCCTTGTGCTGACATCCCATAACAACGTGATCCGCTGGAGGTCAGGAGAGGTGACACGAACAAGCGGTAATACTTGCCCCTGCTCCCTCCGCATCAGGCAGCAGGGAAAGCCTTGTGCGGACATCCCATAACAACGTGAGCCGCTGGAGGTCAAGAGAGGTGACATGAACAAGCGGTAATACTTGCCCCTGCTCCCTCCGCATCAGGCAGCAGGGAAATCCTTGTGCGGACATCCCTTAACAACAGAAGCCGCCAGAGGTTGAGCAAGGTAACTTTGGCACTCTGGGCCACCATATACATCTTCTCCTGCTCAAAAGGGAACAAAGTAAACTTGCCATATTAAAGAGCACTATAGGAGAAATCTAAAGTTGTGATCATTGATGTTATACTAAAGTGCCCTGTTGACGTCACCTTTTTACTACTTTAAACACTATTGGAGGGCAAGTACAGTCCTATATACAAATTGGCTGAGCACGATATTGTTCAATTACTAACAGCCTGTGGAGAAATTATTTATGCTGACTGGAGCCCACGACGAACGGAATCTTCAGTTCCTGTTCCGTCCAGGCGGATGGCTAGGAAAGCCTTGTGCGGACATCCCATAACAACGTGATCCGCTGGAGGTCAGGAGAGGTGACACGAACAAGCGGTAATACTTGCCCCTGCTCCCTCCGCATCAGGCAGCAGGGAAAGCCTTGTGCGGACATCCCATAACAACGTGAGCCGCTGGAGGTCAAGAGAGGTGACATGAACAAGCGGTAATACTTGCCCCTGCTCCCTCCGCATCAGGCAGCAGGGAAATCCTTGTGCGGACATCCCTTAACAACAGAAGCCGCCAGAGGTTGAGCAAGGTAACTTTGGCACTCTGGGCCACCATATACATCTTCTCCTGCTCAAAAGGGAACAAAGTAAACTTGCCATATTAAAGAGCACTATAGGAGAAATCTAAAGTTGTGATCATTGATGTTATACTAAAGTGCCCTGTTGACGTCACCTTTTTACTACTTTAAACACTATTGGAGGGCAAGTACAGTCCTATATACAAATTGGCTCTATCCGCCCAATGACCATTTGCTGCTGTCTAAGTGCTACATAGTTACCAGGGAACGCTGGTTAACAATTACAGGACTTTTCTACTACTCTGTGCTGAGCAATATTTAATATTTTTTGGAGGAAAGTAGATACTGTGCAATATTTACATTGTTAAACTTTTATTGCATTTGTATGCTGTTTTTTATGTATGTGGTAATGTCACAATTTCTTAATAAATGAATGAAGCTCTCCCTAGGTAATTTGTATTGCCTTAATATATAGTTATAACTTTTTGATATCACAGTATATTCAAGCTGGGAGCTGCTAGTTATAATACATTACATTGTTACTTTGGTTTGGTGGTTTTTAAGCACTAGGGAATATTGGGGATCCAGTCTCTAGGTCGACAGTAACTAGGTCGACACTATCTAGGTTGACCACTATTGGTCGACAGTAACTAGGTCGACAGGCTTTCTAGTTCGACAGGGTCTCTAGGTCGACATGTTCTAGGTCGACAGGTTAAAAGGTCGGCATGAGTTTTTCACAATTCTTTTCTTGAACCTTTTCATACTTAACGATCCACGTGGACTACGAATGGAATGGTAATCTGTGCCGAGCAAAGCGATGCACCTTGCCCGAAGCATGGCGAGCGAATCGAGCCATGCGAGGGGACACAGTGCAATAATTGGCGTTCCCGGTCACTCTACGAAGAAAACGACTCCAAAAAACATTAAAAAAACTAATGTCGACCTTTTGACCTGTCTACCTAGACCATGTCAAGCTAAATACCCTGTCGACCTAGTTACTGTTGACCAATAGTGGTCGACTTAGACACTGTCGACCTAGTTACTATCTACCTTCCATATCACACCCGGAATATTGTATATTTTTTGTGTTTACTTTACTCTGTGATTTCTCCCGGGCTGCTTGATTGTTGATTGTTTATTATCGGTACTAAGATGACTTCCTTTAGAAATAGCCAAGATAGGCTAAATAGAAGGAGATTAGTAATGGAGGAAAATAGTACCCAAAAGTGTGGTAATATGGATGAGATTCCAGAAATAGGTAAACTATTTAATGATTTAGACATTTTACTCAAGGCAGAAACACGTCATTGGAGGGATCAGGTGACTCTCATGAAATATTTAGACAAAAGGATAGTACCTAGAAGATTACGAGTTTTTAAATCGTGCTCATTCAAGGACGATCCTGAACTCTTAAATCATTGGAATACTATTTTGGAAATGTGTTCTTTTGCCTTGATTAAACTTTTGATTGGTTATAGAGGAGAGAAGGTAAACAAAATCCCAGGTGAGATAGAAAAAATACAGGAACAATTAAAACCTTTCGAAGAGAAAAGAGAGTTCATAGAAAGGGATGCTTTACTTAATAATAGGATCAATGATTTTGAAAAATCCCTAATGGAAAATAAAAAGAAGAAACTTGAGAGGGATAACCGAGATTATATAAACGATCAGGTTAGGACCTATAATCGGAAACACTCAACTGGTTGAGAATATGGAAACTGTAATATAAATTACCGTATATACTCGAGTATAAGTCGACCCGAATATAAGCAGAGGCACCTAATTTTACCACAACAACCTGGGAAACCTTATTGACTCGAGTATAAGCCGAGGGTGGGAAATGCAGCTCTAGCTGTACACAGCCCTCATAGTGCCAGATATGCCCTCAAACTGCCAGATATGCCCCCACAGTGCCAGATAAGCCCTCATGCTGCCAGATATGCCCCACAGTGCCAGATATGCCCTCATGCTGCCAGATATGCCCCACAATGCCAGATATGCCCTCATGCTGCCAGATATGCCCCACAGTGCCAGATTTGCCCTCATGCTGCCAGATATGCCCCCACAGTGCCAGATTTGCCCTCATGCTTCCAGCTATGCCCCACAGTGCCAGATATGCCCCACAGTGCCAGATATGCCCTCATGCTGCCAGATATGCCCCACAGTGCCAGATGTGCCAGATATGCCCCACAGTGCCAGATATGCCCTCATGCTGCCAGATATGCCCCACAGTGCCAGATATGCCCCACAGTGCCAGTTTGTTACTTACCCTCCATCGCTCCCGCACTGTCCCGTCGCTCCTGCGCTGTCTTCTGAAGGAGGGACACGGAGGGCACAGTGCGCGGCTCTCCTGTGTCCCTCCTGCGTCTCCGGCGGCAGCGGCGTGTGTGTGTTAAAGGAAGTGCCGGTTCATGCACTTCCTTTAACACACACACGTCGCTGCCGCCGGAGACGCAGGAGGGACACAGGAGAGCTGCGCACTGTGCCCTCCGTGTCCCTCCTAAATACTCACTCGAGTATAAGCCGAAGTGGCTTTTTCAGCACAAAAAAAGGTGCTGAAAAAGTCGGCTTATACTCAAGCATATACGGTACTATAGGAGAGAGAGAATACCTTCAAGCAGAGAGAGTCCTAGATATGGGAGACAAAGGAGACCTGCGAGCTATAATAGAATGGAGACCAAAAAAAACAGTTTAAAAGTAGGGAGGATGAAGGACGAGAAAGTATAAGAGAAGTGTAAGAAGGGAGATATATGGGAATAGAGAAAACACAAGGAATAAGGGAAAGGATCCATATGAAAATGGAGGTGCTAGACCTAAAGAAAGGAATTATCGTGAGGGAGAGACTAGAGCCATTAATAAATCACTGAATCGTTTTTTAGAACAGGGAGCAAATATGGATCTCCAGAACAGGTACGAAATATTGTATCAGAAAACACCCAAAAGGAGGGTGCAAGACACAATTTAAAAAGCATAAGGCTAAGAAGAGAGAAAGAGGTATATTTAATTTATCCTCTAAAGTTTTGACTGAGCATGAAAAAGAGATTCTAATAAAAGGTCTTAAGTTTGGACCAGCAAAAAAATCCAAATATTTTTGAATTATTCATATCCCTCAACAAATACACAAGAGATTTATGTCGCAAGAGGTACAAAACCCTTAAACGACAAGAGATTGTAGGTAGACCCATTTTCCTTGATGAGGATGATAATGTGGGCATCAATACACTTTTAGCTTTAATGGAGGAGAATGGATATGATACACAAGTGGATATTTCACACAAGATAAAAATCTTTAATGCTAGAAATATAGTTTTGGGCAGTGAATTTGAAAAGAGGGCTTTCAAGAAAAATTCTATCCTTTACAACATAAGAGTGCATACATAGAAACTTTTTATATATCCACACTGAGTGATCTCCGTAAGCTTTGCCTAATGAATTCTAATAATTTGAAATATGACAACTTAAATATTAATGAGCGCAAGGCTTTAAAGACACTCAGCAAGGATGATAAAATAATTATTAAAAATGCCGATAAAGGTGGAGTAGTCTTGCAGGACAGAGTGGTGTTCTTGGAGGAAGCAAACAGACAGTTGGAAAATTCCAGATTTTATAGAAAGTTGGCTAATAATCCAATAACATACTTTCTCCAAGAATTGAAAACTATGCTGACAAATGCCCTGAGAGAGCGATTGCCAAAGATGAATTTAATTTTCTTTATGATTCATACCCTATAGTCCCCACTTATTATCACCTTCCCAAAATTCACAAATCTTTGGTAGCACCACCTGGGCGTCCCATTATTTCAGGTGTAGAGTCCCTTACTCCTAATCTTTCGGACTTCGTGGATTATTTTTTACAGCCACACGTTACTGATTTAAGATCCTACATCAGGTACACCACTCATTTTTTTAAATCTGGTAAGTGATATAAAATGGTGACCGTCCTACTTGTTAGTGACTTATGATGTCGAGTCACTTTACACCAACATTCCACACAAAGATGGGGTGGAGGCGTGTTGCCATTTTCTTGAAGCTGATAGTAGTTTGACTCCAGAGCAGTGTGAGTTTGTTTTGGACTCTATGAAGTTCATTTTGTCACATAACTATTTTTTATTTAATTCACAGTTTTATCTCCAAGTGCACGGTACTGCCATGGGCACTTAGTTCGCACCTAGTTTTGCTAATTTGTATATGGACCTCTTTGAAGATCATTTTATTTGGGAGGGACCTTATCTGGTGAACCTAGTGCTCTATGGTCGGTACATTGATGATCTGTTTATCATTTGGAATGTGGTTGATTCTATTTCTTCTTTCCTTCTTTATTTGAATGAAAACACTTTTGGTCTTAAGTTTAGTCATGTTTGTCACCCTGAACACATTACGTATTTGGATATCACTCTCTCTGTCAGGGAGAACACTCTGGTCACAAAGACTTATAAAAAGTCGGTAGATTCCAGCAGATACCTTAACTATGGGAGTTGTCACCATAGAAAATGGAAAAATAATATACCCAAGGGACAATACCTTAGGGTTAAATGAAACTGCTTGGATGACAAAACCTTTTTGGAACAGACAAAAGATCTCACTCTTGCAGTTATTGATCAAGGATATTCGAAAGAGTTGCTTGAGGACTCCCTAAAGGATGCAGCTTTGAGAGATAGGAGATCTCTTCTATCCATGAATAATCACCCTAAAAAGACTGAACAAACTATTGACTCAAAGGTTCTTCCCTTCGTAACAAAATACAATGTTTGTGCTGAAGGTATTAAAAAGATATTACCTAGGAATTTTGATATTCTGAAATTAGATAAGTTACTTAAGCCCTGTTTAGATGATGCACCAAGAGTTGTATTCCAGAAGGCAAAAAACCTGAAAAATCATTTATCACCAAGTTTTTTTCAGAATATAGTGAGTACAAAGCAATATACTGAACATAATCATCAAAATAATTGGTTAAAACAACTATATGGTTGCTTCAAATGGGGGAGATCTAATTGCATTACTTGTGGGTTCATTATACATAGAAGTTTTTGCTTCGAATCATCCACGTATAGAACTCGGTTTAATATAGAGAGTTTTATTAATTGTAAACAATCCTATGTTATTTATTTACTTAGCTGTATATGCAGCAAACAATATATAGGGAGAACCATTAGAAGTTTGAATGTGAGGTTCCTTGAACATAGAAGAAACATCTTGAGAAAGAACGTCAACCATAGTGTGTCGAGACATATATCTCAGCATCATGATAGGAATATTGATGTGATCAGAGTTTGGGGGATTGAAACCATCAATGCGACCCCGAGAGGGGGCGATAGGTACAACCAACTCTGTACCAGGGAGGCATTTTGGATATTTACCTTAGGCACCTTAGTACCTGAGGGGTTAAACAAAAATATAGAACTGAACAACTTTAGGTAGGTTAGATACTCTCTCCTGTTAGGTAGGTATCATTCATGTAGATAGGTACTAATAGTGTACCTCGATCTTCATTGGGGTTATCAAATCCAGGGTCAGTAACCTTTGTGGATTTTGATATCTTAAATAGATGTTTCTATTTAGTTATTATCTAGGCTCTCTTTTAAGATTCACAATATCTCTTTTAAACAGAAATAAATACTGTTTAAAAGAGTATCATATCAAACCTTTCGATATGTTGAGAATAGATAAAGGAATATGGAATTCATGTTGTTTTCTTTCTAAATAATTTTTTTTTTATATGAGGTCAGACATGGATTCGAACTAAGGATATCTGTTTAGGTGTTTTTATTAGCCCACTACACTATAGCATCCCCTTTCTTTGGAGGCCTGTTTTTTTACCTTACTATAGTTTCAATTGATTTTGTGGAGGTACCATAAGCTTATCAGAGATATTAATTTGGAAATATAGGAATAGGTTGGTACCTCCTTTTTTAGGTAGGTGTGAACAGTGGATTGGAAAACCTATTATTATTATTAAGGTTATTACTCTGGGTTTTATTATCTTCTGTGGATATTGATATTCCAATATATGTCATCTCCATATGTATATCTTTTAATAAGACAAAATAAATAAATATATATATATAGAGTGGGGGGATAAGGGTACCGGCGACTTGTGTTGTTTACAATACAATCACTAAAACTCAATGCATTGACCCCCTTGCCTATTTTAAGTTAAGTCAGAACTCCTTACCTTTTACAAAGACCTTCATGCTTTTACCAGTGTTTAAAGAACTTTTTATGCTTTATTCCACTTTTATGTGTTATTAAAAACTTGTCTGTATTATTATATATTTTTGGCTCATAAATTTTAAGTTTTAGTGATTGTATTGTAAACAACACAAGTCGCCGGTACCCTTATCCCTCACTCTATACTCTTTTTAGCAGTACTGTACCAGCATTGCACTCTTAAGGGTTGGCAAACACCTATAACTGTTAGGCGCAGCTTTTTTTGTCCGCGCTCTGACGAGCAGCGGTAACGGCCGCCGCGCCTCTCGCTCTGTATGCTCCCGCACGGCGCCTAGCAACGCCGGGACGCCGTGCGCGCGATAGCCGCCGGGTCCCTGGCAACGCTAGGACGCCGTGCGACCAGGGCCGCCGGGTCCATGGCAACGGGGACGCCACAGGCGGACCGCGTTCCTTGTTGCCATGAGAGTACTCACACCTGTTCTCCCCTGCTCGTGCAGCAAGGCAGCTGCACGACATTCATCAATCAGGCTCTGCACTGCCATTGGAGGGTTCCCTGTTATATGCCTCCTCAGTGCCTCACACAGACGCCGGTGATAGCTTCCTGCATGCTGTTCCTGCCTGGTAACGTCTGTTCCTCATTTAGCTGTATCTGGTCGATCCTGCTCCCTGTGCTCCCGAGTCCTGGAGTTCTGAAGCCGGTCCTGGGAATCCTTCCTGTCCAAAACGAACCTGTTGCAGTCATCCGAGGGTTCTCGTTATTCGGGGTTCTCTCCCGGTTTCGTGAATAGCGGCTTCTGCCGCGAGTTGCGGCCTAGGCCGCTTTAACTTTGTATTACTTTTGTGTTGGAGGTTTTTGCGGAGGTTTCCGCTTTTCACTGTCCTCCCCGGAACTCGGCGGTGCCGTGTGGGGAAACGGACAGTGGTATCTCTTGTTGTCCTTTTTCCTTGGCGGCGTGCCGCACATACCTTTAGTTTTAGGGTTGTTAGTAGCCCCTAGCTTCTGTTTGTTTTAGTTAGAGGTCCCCTTGTTATTACCCTGTCTCGGTTCACGCTTTGTCTCTCTCTAAGACCTGGGGGCATCGGAGTTGGGCAGACCTAATCCGCCCTTTAAACGCGGCTGCCGTGGGCCCAAGAAACCAGTCGTTCAGGCGTGAGTCGACCACACGGGTAAGACAACGGAGGTAGGGTGCTAGGGGCTATTCCCGTACCTCTCCTTAGTTCAGCGTCACGTTCTGGTGCTCTGAACTCGCATCACTACATCTCTCCAGTTCTGAGCATCAGGAACGTAACAATAACAAGGTTACGTGTGTTTTTTTAATATTATAGTGAGTTTGAATTCACTTCCCTTACTGAGACCCTACCCCACAAGTGGCGCTGTATCATTTCTTGTTACACATATATATATATTTGATTTAAATAAGTCTATAAAAGATTGCTATTGGTTATGACATATTAGGAATAGTTCAATATAACGATATATAATTATAACCTGTTTTTTAACAAAATTAGTATGAGATCAGGCATGGATTCAAACCCAGGATGCCTGCCTAGGAATCTGTGGCATTAGCCCACTACACTACAGCCTCTCTCCTTTGGAAGCTCAATCTTTTACTATACTACAGTAAATGTATAATTGATATAATGAATGAAACAAAGGTTTTGCTATAAATTATAAAATAAAAGCTATTGTTTCTAATTATGATCATTTTGATGAATTTAATTGAAAACCACCAACCCTATAAGGTTTATTTAAAGATTTTATATATGTTATTATATGTTGTAACAATGATTATGTTTGTAAGTAACAGCATGCGATCATACAGATGTATCTAATTAATAAACTAGTTGCTGATTGGTCTGTTTTAGTTTAAAAGAAGGTCCTATGGACACTAGTGATACCCTCTGATGAAACTGCAGCACAATATTTGCGGAGAAATGCGTAAGAGGTAGATGGACTTAAGGACCTTCAGATCCTTTCACTCCTGTTTGATTTTACTCAGCCTGAGCACGATATTGTTCAATTACTAACAGCCTGTGGAGAAATTATTTATGCTGACTGGAGCCCACGACGAACGGAATCTTCAGTTCCTGTTCCCTCCAGGCGGATGGCTAGGAAAGCCTTGTGCGGACATCCCATAACAACGTGATCCGCTGGAGGTCAGGAGAGGTGACACGCACAAGCGGTAATACTTGCCCCTGCTCCCTCCGCATCAGGCAGCAGGGAAAGCCTTGTGCGGACATCCCAGAACAATGTGAGCTGCTGGAGGTCAGGAGAGGTGACACGAAAAAGCGGTAATACTTGCCCCTGCTCCCTCCGCGCCTGGCAGCAGGGAAAGCCTTGTGCGGACATCCCTTAACAACAGAAGCCGCAGGAGGTAGAGCAAGGTAACTTTGGCACTCTGGGGCACTGCATATACATCTTCTCCCTGCTCAAAAGGGAACAAAGTAAACTTGCCATATTAAAGAGCACTATAGGAGAAATCTAAAGTTTTGATCATTGATGTTATACTAAAGCGCCCTGTTGACGTCACCTTTTTACTACTTTAAACACTATTGGAGGGCAAGTACAGTCCTATATACAAATTGTCTCTATCCGCCCAATGACCATTTGCTGCTGTCTAAGTGCTACATAGTTACCAGGGAACGCTGGTTAACAATTACAGAACTTTTCTACTACTCTGTGCTGAGCAACATTTAATATTTTTTGGAAGAAAGTAGATACTGTGCAATATTTACATTGTTAAACTTTTATTGCATTTGTATGCTGTTTTTTATGTATGTGGTAATGTCACAATTTATTAATAAATGAATGAAGCGCTCCCTAGGTAATTTGTAGGCACCAATGTCTGTCTGAATTAACTCTTGAGAGATGAACAAGGGTAAAAACTAAAGTACAAAGGGAAGCACATAGAAGGCTCAGACAATCTTTATAACTACATATAGTGGTTAATTAGTAGAATCTCAAATTGCCATTGGCTAGCAATACGGCCTGACACAGGAGAAATTCTGCACACCAAATTGGGTATGAAGAAAGCTATAATCTTATTAAATTGATTCACAAATAACCATTAGAAAATGTAACTTGCTAAAATACTTATAATGCACACTCTATCTAAAGCTAGGTACACGCTTGTCCAATCACCGGGAGATCAGACTGTTTATACAATACTTCTCAGACCTGCTCATAGATTCTACAGCCAATCCTCACTACACACCAATTTTTCAGCAGACCCATCTGTGACCAATTCTGATGGGAAAAAAAAATTTGGTTGTGTGAGAAGGGGATATATTAATGACAAATGTCTTTCATTATAATGGTCAAGGGCAAATGGGGAGAGCATTTTAATGTCCTTAAAAAAAATATATGGGTCCCCCCAAAAGGCATAACCAGCCCCTGGCTCTTTGAGCCAGCCCCAGTCCAAAAATACAGGGAACCATATGTAGGGGGTCCCCCGTATTTAATAAACCAGCATCGGGTTCTTGGAGCTGGCCATGGTTCTACAAATGTTGAGAACAAAATGAGTATAGGTCCTTCATATTTTCAGAACCAGCACCGGGCTCCACTAGCAGGGGAGTAATGCCACAGCCAGGGGACACACTTGACGGGGTCTCTTGGCCGAAGCATCCATCCCCCCTAACTAGTCAGCCCAGGCCTGGGAAAGTTGGATCCCCCAATAAAGGGGTCCCCCCTCTACAGGGCACCCAAGGCCAGGGCTGAAGCCTGGGGCTATCTGTGGTACCCCTGGACTGTGATTGCCAAGTTGATAGTCCAATGTTTCAAAATAAAATATTGTCTTTTGCAGGAGGACTACAGGTCCTTGCAAGCCTCCCCTGCATGCTGGTACTTGGAGAACCATAAGTACTAGCATGCGGGGCATTAAGGGCCTGCTGGTACCCATAGGTCCCCTGTAAAAGAAATATTAAAATAATAATGTACTAATGTTTTAGTATTTTATTATACAGCACCTTCACCTGGGGGTTGGTGGCCTTTAAGCTCTTTTGCATGGCTGCCCATCCAGGACTTCAAAAGAGGAGCTATCCAGGTGGATTTGGGCGCTAGAAATGAGGTGCCTTGCTAAGCTGCAGCCAAGGATAGGGGGAAGTCACTCCCACTGTGGCAAGGTACAAACTTATAAGAAAAACATAAATAAAACTATAAAACACCATTCTTTTTGCATTGGTTGTCCCCTTGTAGGGATAGGTCTGTCTCCTATATATGTTTTAATTGTTTCTTTCTGTGTATTATGTTCAAGCAATGCAATTGTGTAACCAGGTGCTAATCAAGCCACCATTTTGTATATGGTATATAAACCCCTGACTTAGACAACCCATTATACCTTTGAAAAAGCTGCAAGCTATACGCAGTGAAACGCGTCAGTTTTTTTAATCCACTGGACCAGCTCTACTTTGGATCGAAACCAGCCCCTGCTACTTGCTAGCCAAACAGAGGAGTCTCAGAGAGGCATCATTCGAAACACCATGCTGCATGAGGTACCCAACAACCATATGGGACTTATTCCATTGCTTATTCCTCTAATGGTGCACGTAATCTACGTATTGGACATGTATACCTTTATACATGTCCTGACCCAGTGCATAGGGTAAAATACTTCTATTTTTAAACTACATGAATTCATGTTATATGTGATGTATTACAGAGTACTGTGATTTTTATTAAATTGGTATTTTTAAATTTATATTTAACCTAAGTATTACTCTTTCCTTGAGCGCAGCCTCCTTTCTTGTTTGTACCATCCAGGACTTCACCGGCATCTTTCTTCAGGAGCTTTTTTATTTGCCGGCACAAGGGGGTGAGGTGATGACGTGGTGAGCCGTTATTGGCTCGCCGTGCCATCTTGAATTTCAAAAATGGTGCCGTGGCACCGTGCTTGAAACTTGAAGCCGCGTCCGACACTTTTAAGCACGCCGCCCGCTGCTGAACTCTGTACAGGTAAAGTTACCTGTCCCGCCATCTTGCACCCCGCTGCCATACCCTCCACCGAGGCCCACAGCAGCGGCAGATGGTGCTGGGATTCCTCCGGATCTCGCACTGCTGCAATGCTGATGCTGATAATAGTGTGCTGGGCTGCCGGGACCAGAGATCAGTCGCCTGGACACACTACACAATACAATGTTGTGCCTGGACAGCAGTAGCGTCATCTAGTTTTTAAGCAGGTTTAAAAACCAGAAGACTCAACAGGCGACCAGGATCAGGTGTGCGGGTCGGTCAGCGGAGGGTACACACTTGTCCAATGTCGGGCAAACCGGTCGTTCGGGAGTCGGATCTTCTGAGGATTGGACAAGTGTGTACCCAGCTTTACAGAGTATAATTTAAGGTGCATGAACCTAAAACAGGGCAAATAAAGAGTAATAAACAATGATATTAATAACAATTGTTTTAATAAAACAAACTTAAGTTGTGAAAAAATAATTGTATATACTGTAATAACAGTACGTATTAGTTTAAAAAAATAAATTCTATTTGGCTTACATTTTTCAAGAAATGTCACTGTCTCATTTGACTGACACTTTGTGATTCTTCTTTGCCTGCCATTTGTATTCCACATCTCTTTCAATCGGTCCTGTCGGAATCTCTCACCATGCTCATCCCTTATTGCATCACACTTGTCTGAGCAAAGAACAGATGAGAGTGAAGGATGTGTATTTTAAAAGGAGCAGGGTTGGACTGGCTCACAGGTCTCCAGGGGAAATCCCCAGTGGGCACCACAACCCATGTTCCCAACTGTCTCTTCTAATGTCCAGTTCCAGACCATGCAGTCAAATTATACACTGTTACTCTAATAGAGGACCAGTTACCTGGTAGAGCAGGAACATGGCTAAACATGATTGCTTGGTTTGTTACTATAGAAATGACACCAAGATTTGCCCTCCTGCCAAAAGTTTTAATGTATGAAAATAGGATTTTAATTACCTACCGGTAAATCCTTTTCTCGTAGTCCGTAGAGGATGCTGAGGTCCATTTTAGTAACATGGGGTATATGGGGTAATTCTGAGTTGATCGCAGCAGGATTTTTGTTAGCAGTTGGGCAAAGCCATGTGCACTGCAGGGGAGGCAGATATAACATGTGCAGAGAGAGTTAAATTTGGGTGGGTTATTTTGTTTCTGTGCAGGGTAAATACTAGCTGCTTTATTTTTACACTGCAATTTAGATTGCAGATTGAACACACCAATCTGCAATCTAAATTGCAGTGTAAAAATAAAGCAGCTAGTATTTACCCTGCACAGAAACAAAATAACACACCCAAATCTAACGCTCTCTGCACATGTTATATCTGCCTCCCCTGCAGTGCACATGGTTTTGCCCAACTGCTAACAAAAATCCTGCTGCGATCAACTCAGAATTACCCCCCATAGACGGTTCCGCAGGAGCCTTCAGCACTTTAAGACTTTTCAACAGTGTGAACTGGCTCCTCCCTCTATGCCCCTCCTCCAGCCCTCAGTCTTGGAACTGTGCCCGAGGAGACGGACAATTTCGAGAGAAGAATTTACATTAAACTAGTGGCGAGATTCAAACCAGCTCACACCTTACAAAACATGCCGCCTAACATGGCTTTCAACATAACCCATGAAAACCTGCATGCATAACGCAACAGCAACAGCAGTGAACATCTTAACACATGAGAACCTGTGTAAAAAGATAAAATTTAAATCTGCAGGAAAAATGAGCACTGGGCGGGTGCCCAGCATCCTCTACGGACTACGAGAAAAGGATTTACCGGTAGGTAATTAAAATCCTATTTTCTCTTACGCCCTAGAGGATGCTGGGGTCCATTTTAGTACCATGGGGATGTACCAAAAATCCCAGTATGGGTGGGAAAGTGCTAATGTTCCTGTAGAACTGACTGACCAAATTGAAGGTCATCAGCAGCCAAGGTGTCAAACCTGTAAAACTTAGCAAACGTGTTTGCCCCTGACCAAGTAACTGCTTGGCAAATTTGCAACGCCGAGACACCCCGGGCAGCCGCCCAGGAAGAACCCACTTTCCTTGTAGAGTGGGCCTTTACTGAACTCGGTAACGCCAATCCTGCCTTGGAATAAGCGTGCTGAATGGTACCTCTGATCCAGCGCGCAATAGTCTGCTTAGAAGCAGGACCCCCAATCTTGTTGGGGTCATAGAGGACAAAGATTCTGTTTTCCTTATCCGAGCCGTTCTTGCAACATAAGTCCTCAACGCTCTGACAACATCCAAGAACTTTGAAACGGCTGAGGTGTCAGAAGCCACAGGCACCACCACATGTTGGTTGATTGATATGGAAATATGATACAACCTTTGGAAGAAAATGCTGATGCGTCCGCAGTTCAGCTCTATCTTTATAAAAAAAACAAATAAGGACTCTTGTGACAGAGCTCCTAATTCAGACACTCGTCTGCCTGAGGCCAAGGCCAACAGCATGACCACTTTCCAAGTGAGAAACTTCAACTCTACCTCTTGTAGAGGCTCAAACCAGTTCGATTTAAGGAACTGCAACACCACATTAAGATCCCATGGCGCCGCAGGAGGCACAAATGGAGGATGGATGACCAGAACCCCCTTCACGAACGTCTGGACCTCAGGACGGGAAGCCAACTGTTTCTGAAAGAAAATGGACAAGGCCGAAATTTGGACCTTGATAGACCCTAATCTCAAGCCAGCATCCACACCCGTCTGTAGAAATAGCAGAAGACGTCCTAATTTAAACTCCACCGCAGGAGACTTCTTGGATTCACACCAAGATACATATTTTCTACAAATACGATGGTAATGTTTGGACGTTACCCCTTTCCTGGCCAGAATAAGTGTGGGAATGACTTCATTTGGAATACCCTTACGGGCTAGGATCTGGCACTCAACAGCCATGCCATCAAACGCAGCCGCGGTAAGTCTTGATAAACAAAAAGCCCCTGCTGAAGCAGGTCCTCGCAAAGAGGAAGAGGCTGAGGATCTTCCAGTAATAACTCCTGAAGATCTGGATACCAAGTCCTCCTTGGCCAGTCTGGAGCAATGAGAATTGCTTGAACCCTTGTTCTTCTGATGATCTTGAGAACTTTTGGTATTAGTGGAAGTGGGGGGAACAGATACACCAACTGAAACACCCACTGGGTCACCAGTGCATCCACTGCTATTGCTTGTGGGTCTCTTGACATGGAACAATATTTCTGAAGCTTCTTGTTGAGACGCAATGCCATCATACTGTATCTAGTTGAGGAATGCCCCAACGATCTGCTACCTCTGCAAAGACTTCTGGGTGGAGGCCCATTTCTCCTGGATGGAGATCGTGTCTGCTGGGGAAGTCTGCTTCCCAGTTGTCCACTCCCGGAATGAAAATTGCCGACAGAGCTTTTGCATGTCTTTCTGCCCAGTGGAGTATCTTTGTCACCTCTGCGATTGCCGCTCTGCTTTTTGTTCCACCCTGACGGTTTATGTAAGCTACTGCTGTTACATTGTCTGACTGGATCTCTATGGGACGACCTTGAAGAAGGTGTGCCGTTTGATGAAGGCTGTTGTACACAGCTCTCAATTCCAGAATGTTTATGTGAAGGAGTACTTCTTGACTTGACCATCGTCCTTGGAAGCTTTCCCCTTGCGTAACTGCTCCCCAACCTCGGAGGCCTGCATCTGTGGTCACCAGGATCCAAGTCTGAATCCCGAATCTGCGTCCCTCCAGGAGGTGAAAACTTTGAATCCACCACAAGAGAGAAATTCTGACTTTTGTTGACAGGATTATCCTCCGGTGCATGTATAGGTGCGATGCGGACCACTTGTCCAGTAGGTCCCATTGGAAAACCCTGGCGTGGAATCGGCCAAATTGTAGAGCCTCGTAGGCCGCTACCATCTTCCCCAGCAGGCGGATGTACTGATGAATCGATACGCGTGCTGGTTTTAAAACTTGTTTGACCATCCTCTGAATCTCCAGAGCCTTTTCCACCGGTAGGAATACTTTCTGTGCTTCCGTGTCCAATATCATTCCCAGAAATGATAATCTCCTTGTGGGTTCCAATTGTGATTTTGGAAGATTCATGATCCAACCGTGCTGTTGAAGCACCGTCAGGGAAAGTGCAATGTTCTGCAGTAGTTTCTCCCTGGATCTCGCTTTTATGAGGAGATTGTCCAAGTACGGGATGACTTTGACTCCTTTCTTGCGAAGAAGAACCATCATCTCCGCCATCACTTTGGTGAATATTCTCGGAGCTGTGGAGAGCCCGAAAGGCAATGTTTGGAACTGGTAGTGGCAGTTCTGCACCACAAACCTCAGGTATGCTTGATGCGGCGAGTAGATGGGAACATGTAAATAAGCATCGTTGATGTCCATCGATACCAGAAATTATTTTTCCTCCAAGCTGGAGATCACCGCTCTCAGGGATTCCATCTTGAATTTGAACCTTTTCAAATAAAGGTTCAGAGTCTTTTGGTCGATATGCTGCTGAAACATTCAGAACAGGATATATTAATGAGTCATCAAAACTAGTTTTATGGTAAGAACTTACCTTTGTTAAAACTCTTTCTGCGAGGTACACTGGGCTCCACAAGGAATGGACAATTGGGTGTAGAGTAGGATCTTGATCCGAGGCACCAACAGGCTCAAAGCTTTGACTGTTCCCAGAATGCATAGCGCCGCCTCCTATATCACCCCGCCTCCCTGCACAGGATCTCAGTTTTTAGTTAATCAGTCCAATGCAGTAGCAGGAAAAGAGACGACAACGGTTAGTAGCCACAACACCGCATTCTCACGACAGGAGACGTGTCAGCGGCTAATGCCATACCAACCCAAAGAAGCTAAGTGCGTCAGGGTGGGCGCCTTGTGGAGCCCAGTGTACCTTGCAAAAAGAGTTTTAACAAAGGTAAGTTCTTACCATAAAACTCGTTTTCTGCTGCAGGGTACACTGGGCTCCACAAGGAATGGACAATGGGGATGTCCTAAAGCAGTTCCTTATGGGAGGGGATGCACTGTAGCGGGCATAAGAACCCGGCGTCCAAAGGAAGCATTATCGAAGGCATAGAACCTTATTAAACGTGTTCACAGAGGACCACGTAGCCGCCTTGCACAATTGTTCAAGGGTCGCACCACGTTGGGCAGCCCAAGAAGGTCCAACAGACCGAGTAGAATGGGCCTTAATGTGATCAGGAGCAGAGAGACCAGCCTTCACATAAGCATGTGCAATCACCATTCTAATCCATCTGGCCAGAGTTTGCTTGTGAGCAGGCCAGCCCCGTTTGTGAAACCCAAACACAACAAAAAGAGAATCAGATTTCCTAATAGGAGCAGTTCTCTTCACATAGATACGGAGAGCCTGTACCACATCCAAAGACCGCTCTTTGGGAGAGAGATCAGGAGAAACAAGTGCCGGAACTACAATCTCCTGATTAAGGTGGAACGAAGAAACCACCTTAGGTAGATAGCCGGGACGAGTCCTAAGAACCGCCCGGTCACGGTGAAATATCAGATATGGGGAACTACAGGGCAAGGCACCCAAATCCGACACTCTTCTAGCTGAAGCAATAGCCAGCAGAAACACCACCTTAAGGGAAAGCCACTTAAGGTCAGCTGAACCAAGAGGTTCAAACGGAGACTCTTGTAACGCCTCCAAAACCACTGACAAGTCCCAAGGAGCCACAGGCAGGACATAGGAAGGTTGGATACGCAACACGAGTAAAGGTATGCACATCAGGTAAGGTTGCAGTTTTTCTCTGAAACCACACCGACAAGGCAGATATTTGAACCTTGAGGGAGGCCAGATGCAGGCCTAAGTCCAGGCCCTGCTGAAGAAAAGCCAACAACTTGGCTATACTAGACTTGGAAGCGTCATAATCGTTAGATGCGCACCAAACAAAGTGAGAATGCCAGACCCTATAGTAAATCCGAGCCGAAGCCGGTTTCCGGGCCCGCAACATAGTTTGAATGACCGCCTCAGAAAACCCTTTAGCCCTTAAGACGGAAGCTACAAGAGCCACGCCATCAAAGACAGCCGGGCTAGGTCCTGGTAGACACAGGGGCCCTGAACGAGGAGGTCTGGGCGTTGCGGAAGTAGAATTGGACGCTCTGACGATAGGCCTTGCAGGTCTGATAACCAGTGCCGTCTGGGCCACGCTGTAGCGAATTCCTTTTTCTTGCTTGAACTTCCTAATTACCCTGGGCAGGAGTGACACTGGAGGGAACACGTATGGCAGACGAAACCTCCATGGTACCGCCAGCGTATCCACGAATGCTGCTTGAGGATCCCTTGTCCTTGCTCCGAAGACCGGAACCTTGTGATTGTGTCGAGACGCCATCAGATCTACGTCTGGAAGGCCCCACTTTTCCACTAGGAGTTGAAACACTTCTGGATGGAGGCCCCACTCGCCGGCATGCACGTCCTGACGACTGAGAAAGTCCGCTTCCCAATTCAGGACTCCCGGAATGAATATTGCCGATATGGCCGGTAGATGGCGTTCTGCCCACTGTAGAATCCGTGAGACTTCCTTCATTGCTAGGCGGCTTCGAGTGCCGCCTGGATGATTTATGTAAGCCACTGTGGTGGCGTTGTCCGACTGTACTTGAACAGGACGGTTCTGAATTAAATGCTGGGCTAGGTTCAAGGCATTGAAGACCGCCCGCAACTCCAGAATATTGATCGAGAGGAGGGACTCCTCCTTGGTCCACCACCCCTGAAGGGAGTGTTGCTCCAGCACCGCGCCCCAACCTCTTAGACTGGCATCTGTTGTCAACAGGACCCAGTCGGATATCCAGAACGGATGGCCCCTGCACAGTTGTTGGTCTCGGAGCCACCAGAGCAGCGACAGACGGACCTCCGGAGTCAATGAGATCATTTGAGACCTGATCCGGTGAGGCAGGCCATCCCATTTGGCTAGAATCAGCCTCTGGAGAGGGCGAGAGTGAAATTGAGCGTACTCCACCATGTCGAATGCTGACACCATAAGGCCCAGCACCTGCATCGCCGAATGTATCGACACTTGCGGACGAGATAGGAAGCAACGAATCCTGTCCTGAAGTTTCAGGACTTTCTCCTGAGACAGGAACAACCGCTGGTTGTGAGTGTCCAATAGTGCTCCCAGATGCACCATGCTCTGAGCAGGGATCAGGGATGACTTCTTCCAGTTGATGAGCCACCCGTGGGCTTGCAGAAACCGGACCGTCACATCTAGATGACGCAGGAGAAGTTCCGGGGAATTTGCCAGGATTAACAAGTCATCCAAATACGGCAGTATCCGGACCCCTTGACGGCAGAGCACCACCGTCATCACCGCCATGACTTTTGTAAAGACTCGCGGAGCCGTTGTTAAACCAAAAGGTAATGCCCGAAACTGGTAATGGTAGTTGCCAATCGCAAATCTCAGGTATTGCTGATGAGACACTGCTATAGGAATATGCAGGTAAGCATCCTGTATATCCAGGGAGACCATGAAGTCCCCAGGTTCCAAGGCCAGAACTATAGAGCGAAGGGTTTCCATCCGGAACTTGGAAACCTTCACAAACCTGTACAATGCCTTGAGATTGAGAATGGGCCGGGAGGACCCATTCGGTTTTGGGACTAGAAACAGCGGAGAACAGTACCCCCGGCCCCTCTGCGCAAGAGGCACCTGTACTACGACTCCTGTATCTAGGAGGGTCTGTACCACCGAATGTAGAGTGTTTGCCTTTGTCTTGTCCAACGGGACATCTGTCTGGCAAAATCGATGAGGGGGCCGGTTTTTGAAGGCTATGGCGTAACCTTGAGTGACGACTTCCCGTACCCAGGCATCTGAAGTGGTCTTCAACCATTCCTGGGTATACCCTAGAAACCGGCCCCCAACCCTGGGATCCCCCAGAGGGAGGCCCGCCTCGTCATGCTGCAGGCTTATCTGTCTTGGAAGCTGGCTGACGGTTCGCCCAGGCTCTTTTGGGCTTAGGCTTACCAGGTTTGGAAGTGCGGGCCTGCTTGTTGTACGCCTGACCTTTTGCTTAACCTGAAGGACGAAAGGGGCGAATGGAAGTACCTTTAGCCTTCGACACAGAAGGAGCAGTACTTGGCAGACAGGCAGTTTTGGCAGTAGCCAAGTCAGCCACAATCTTATTTAAATCCTCCCCAAACAGAATATCTCCCTTAAAAGGGAGTACCTCCAGGGTTTTTCTAGAGTCCAGATCCACAGACCAGGATCTCAGCCACAATATCCGGCGAGCCAGGACTGACGTAGTAGAGGCCTTGGCTGCCAGTATACCGGCATCAGAAGCCGCCTCTTTAATATAACGAGAAGCTGTGACAATATAAGACAAACATTGTCTAGCATGGTCAGAGGAGATTTCAGCATCTAACTCCAAGGCCCATGCTGCAATGGCCTCTGCAGCCCAAGTAGCTGCAATAGTGGGCCTTTGTGCAGCACCTGTGAGGGTGTAAATCACTTTCAGACAACCCTCCACACGTTTATCCGTAGGCTCTTTTAGAGACGTGACGGTGGTGACCGGTAGAGCTGAGGAAACCACCATCCTAGCCACATGTGAGTCCACTGGAGGAGGCGTTTCCCAATTCTTAGACAGCTCCGGCGCGAGGGGATAGCGAGCCAGCATCTTCTTTTGAGGCACAAACTTTGTACCCGGGTTTTCCCATGGTTCCTGACGTATATCAATTAGGTGGTCAGAGTGAGGTAAAACTTGTTTAATCACCTTCTGACGCTTGAAACTATCTGGTTTCTTAGGAGGAACGGATGGCTCAGGATCATCCGTGATCTGTAAAATTAACTTAATAGCCTCCAAAAGATGAGGAATATCCACATGTGAACCACCCTCCCCATCAGCCTTATCTGAGTCAGAACCTGTGGGGTCAGTGTAAGTGCCGTCTTCATCCGACGAGGTGTCAGTGACAGCAGTGGATTGTGAGGAGACAAGCGCTCGCTTAGAGGACCCCTTGGACGTAGGCGAGCGACGGCCAGACTTTTTAGTAGTCAGGGACTGGTTCAACATCTTTATTTGAGCAGATAAATCGTCTGCCCACGGCGGGTAAGCTGCAGGGACCACAAACAGTTGCACCGGCATTGGGGGTCCCATAGGGGGTGTTAGTTTATGAACTAGCGTATGCAGAAGCGTGGAAAAAGCAGCCCACGGCGGGTCATTATTTGCCCCCGTTGCCACCGTCCCACTGGGGAGCAAGGAGCCCCCAGAACCAGAGCCCAAAGCTGCTATATTCCCCTCATAGGGATCTGTGGCTTCAGCAACACCGACAGTGTGTTCAGCCCCAGAACAGTTACCCTCAGAAGCAGACATGATATAATTTGCAGTATCAGGTAACACAGTACAATTTGTCAGCAGCACAATACCTCTTACCCAAACCCCTGCGCAGTGTAGTCAGCACCAGCAGAGATAAAGGAGAGATATGGTGACTAAATCACAGAGAAAAATACGTAATACAGTATATCTTTGTGAAAATCCTATATTAGCGAAAACCTGACACACCAAGCCCCCTCAGGTTATAGAATATAGGGATAGCAGGTTGAGTGAAAGACACGAAATGGACACCACTCAGCTATCAAATGCACACACAAATAGTCACAGTCTATACAATGCAGAGGTTATTACTAACAATAATACTGCACTGGACTAGCTTACACAGCTATATAACAATAGATATAACAGTACACAGTAAGAACTGGATGTATATCTCAGGGTAATTGTACTAGGAAACCCTGACTAAGTGCACTCTTTCTTAACTAACACTGACTAAAAAAGGCAGGTAGAATACTTAAGTGTCTTGTAAAGTCACAGCACTGACAACCAGGCGGCTTTACATAGGAGGATTTGCCCAAGCATTCCCAGGAACAGTGAGCTGAGGGATAATGGCGCCGCAGACACTGCCAGGGAGTGAGGGAGAGACAGATATGCAGCTGCAGGGCGGGAACCTTGGCAGAAAATGGTGCCCTGGGGCTGGGGGAGGGGCTTCAGGTCCAAGCTATATCCCCTGCTGGCAAAACCACCGGGTACTGCGGGCTCTAAAAAAACGGTTTATAGAGAAAACCTGACCTGTCCCATGCCCTGGTGATCTAGTGGGATCGCCTGTACTGCCACAGTGTCCAACGCCAGCACGCGCGGCCCGCCTCCCACTGACAGCGCCGGATCGCGATAAAGACCGGGTCCCGCAAGCGTGACCCACTTACCACCTCCCGAAGCGCGGCCACGCGATCCCAGAGAGCCCCTGTCGTATGTGCCTGACAAGAAGAAAACCGGAGCCTCTTGCTGTAGTTACCCGGCAACCAGGGCTCGGGAGTGTACAGCGCCGCTGGGAAGAGCCGGAGCTGCAGCCGTGAATGTCCACTGACATGTAACACTGCTGCTGCCCTTGAAGTCTTCACTTTTTCCTCAGAAAAAAAGCTCTTCTTAGGGCTGCCTGGAGCAGCCCCTCTGTTAAGTGCCTGCTACTGCAGCACCAACTACAAAACTGAGATCCTGTGCAGGGAGGCGGGGTGTTATAGGAGGCGGCGCTATGCATTCTGGGAACAGTCAAAGCTTTGAGCCTGTTGGTGCCTCGGATCAAGATCCTACTCTACACCCAATTGTCCATTCCTTGTGGAGCCCAGTGTACCCAGCAGCAGAAAACCTGTTACCTTGGCCAGTCTCGGCTTATCTATAAATGAGTCTGTTCTCACTCCCTCCCTAAATATATATTTTTTGAGAATCGTAGGAAATCTTCCCTCTCTGCCAGTTCCTCCAGGGAAGTAGTTGGATGCTCAGAATTACATTTCTCTGATAGTTCAACATTAGAAAATACATTTAAGGGAACATTTATTGGAAAAATAAAGGCCTTGCAGCCAGGGTACTTCTAAATCTCTCTGCACTGCAAATAATAACAGAACTTAATGAGGCATTTACTTCATAACAATTACACATGGCCAAACAGAATTATACAGTTGGAATTCAATTGTTTTTGGGCATCCAGAAGTAATGGACAACTGACATACCTATTAAATTATTTTGCAGAGTGCATTACTTATTGTGCTTGTCACTCCCAAATGCAACGGGTTTAAACATGTGCAAAGTACTGGGCAACACACCCAAACTGCAGTTTGGGAGCCCAAACACCTGACTTTTATTGTGGATTTCTGTTTGATACCTCAGGCGGGTGCAAGCAGTAATCATGGGAGCCTGTGGCATTTGCACACACCAGGCAAAACAACTGAACAGCTTCGTCGGATGCCCCCAAAAAAGTAAATTCTCCCTACTGACTTTTCTAGTCAATCGGCCTCTTTACCTCAATCCCTTCACAGACATCTAGACTGTCCTCCAGTGATAGTGATTTGTTAAGCTGCATCTCTGAGAGGAGCATTCAGGACCACACAGGGGCCCTCATTCCGAGTTGATCGCTCGCTAGCTGCTTTTAGCAGCAGTGCAAACACTAGGCCGCCGCCCTCTGGGAGTGTATCTTAGCTTAGCAGAACTGCTCGTAAAAATTTTCATGCAGTTTCTGAGCAGCTCCAAACCTACTCCTACCTTGCGATCACTTCACTCAGTTTAGTTCCTGCTTTGACGTCACAAACACGCCCTGCGTTCGGCCAGGCACGCCTGCATTTTTAACTGTCACGCCAGCATTTTTTAGCACACTCCCTGAAAACGGCCAGTTACCACCCAGAAACACCCACTTCCTGTCAATCACTCAACAGAGCGACAGAAAAGCGTCATAGTTTTGTGTGAAAGTACTTTGCGCGTGCGTACTGCGGCCCGTACGCATGCGCAGAAATGCCGCTTTTTCACCTAATCGCCGCGCTGTGACCGAAAGCAGCTAGCGATCAACTCGGAATGAGGGCCCGTGAGAGGTACAGTAGATGTTTCACACAGAAGCATAAGGCTCATATTGATCTGCACGAGTTAAAGGCAGCAAATTAACCTTCAAAGCTTTAGTTCATAATCACATTGCAGTTCAAATTTGTCTGGGCAAAAGAACTAAAGTATCACACATGAACAGGTTGGGAGGCATTCATTCTCTATCCCTGTACATAGAAACCTTAGAGATTAGGGAATGGGTTATTCAGAAGGCTATTCATCATCTGACAGCTGTACTCGTACATTCTGGGAGAACTGAACAAACTGTCTTATTCTCGATCTCTCACCAACATCTACCTTTATGCAATGTTGCCTCAAATAAATTGGTATTTTAAAGAATATTTCAAATCTTTGGGGGTTTCCGGAATTGATAATTTTCAAGCCATTCCAAAGCTCAGGTCCCATGTTTATGGCCAGACTGTGGAAATAGGGAGCATACAGGGGGTTGTAATATTTTGCCCATGGTCAGACTTTATTCTCCCATATTACTTTTTCTAACCAACCCTTAAACAAGTCCTTGTTTATCCTCTCTGGCCATCAAGTGTATGGTTACCAGTGATCAATAGCGCAAAGGAATCATAATTCCACTGGCACTGTCAGAACTCTTAGAGATAAGTTACTACAGTGCATGTGTATAGCGACATTGTTGAGCTACTGTACTACCAAAACCCCCATCAATGCCTCACCGAGTCCATTCACAAGGAAACATATTGATTTGCAAACTGCTGCTAATACAGCCAGATCAGCTTGTCTCGTTCATTTGGCATTGTATTTTCTGGCTGTTAAATGTAATGTAGGGATAGCATCATCCATTATCCACCATTATAGTTCAGCTCTTACCTTGTTACTGCCAACGCTAAGTGAAAAGCCATAACTTCATTTACAAAGAGGAGTTTTTTACTGATCATTAGGGCAGATGTATTAACCTGGAGAAGGAAGTGATAAACCAGTGATAAATGCAAGGTGATTCAGGCACCAGCCAATCACCTCCTAACTGTTAATTTACATATTGGAGCTGATTGGCTGGTGCATGTATCACCTTGCATTTATCACTGGTTTATCACTTCCTTATGCCTTATCCAGGTTAATACATCTGCCCCCATGTTTGAAGCTGACCCCATTGGGCTATCACATCATTCTCAATATACACATCCTCCAGGGGCAAACACTCAGGATTTACTGTGGGGGGTTTATATATATATATATATATATATATCAAAAGATTCACAGACACAGACTGTACACACAAACATACATACTGTACATAACACAACACACTAACTAGGGTATTCAATTATCAGCAAATTCGCGTCAATGTTTCGCCCGAAAATTTTTCGCGGTAATCGGCCGAAAATTGCCGCGAAAACGCTCCATTTTTCGACCTATTCAATTCCGACCGGGTTTCACGTGAAAATTCTTGCAGTGAAAAGTGCAGGTGAAAATGGGGAAATCAGCCTGTACCCCAAAAAATGCTAAACTAACATAGGAAAACAGAAGAGAAGTGTGTTAGAGATCATATTAGAGAGTTTTTGGGGACTTAAATTGTGTGAAATGGCGGTTATATGCATTTTTTTAAAATGCAAAAAAATGATAGAAAGCAAGTTTTTTTGAGCAAAATAAATGCTCTCATTAAATTTGGGGTACATGAAAATGGGTATAAGTATATATTTGGGTCATTTTAGGGTACTTAAAAAAAAGTGGAAACAGACCGATTACTCCCATCTGCAAGCCTAAAAAACACCTGTCCCACTCATAAAGCACCCCAATATACCTATCCCATACCTTGAACCCTAATTTCCATCACTTTTTACTTTTTCACCCCGAAAATGACATGTCATTATTGGCCAATTAAAAATAATTAAAAACTTCAACGTGCCTAATTAGTCATAAAGGGGGGTGTCCCAGGAGTTCTGTACCATATCCAAAAAAATTTACCTTAAAATAGTGACTTTTCCCAACTTTTCACCTGCTTCAGAGAAGGTGAAGTGAAATTAGTGAAAACATGATCACCGATACATTTTCCAGAATAATTGAATAGGCTGTAATTGCATTTCACGTGAAAAGTCCGGTTTTTCACCCGAAAACCGGACTTTTCACGTGAAAAGTCCGTTATCACTGCTAATTGAATATGGCCCTGTATCTTTAAACAAACAAATACAGTGCACACATACCCGGGGGCTGCAGAGGACACACTGCCAGCCACGGCACAGTAAGGAGGACATATGGAGTTGCTGTACATGAGCAGCAGCTCCCACTCACTGACAAACGCTGTAGAGAGACTTTGCTGGCAAGAGCTCCCTGCAACGGTAGCTGCGATCGCAAACACCGCTTTTCTTGAGACGGAGACACAACTGTCTCCATCTCTAAAAACCAAATTAAGTCCATCGGGGGGGTTTCTGTGCAACCAGTAACCCCTCTGCGTGCACTGACCTCTATGATTAGAGGAAGGATAGCTACAGTAATGAAAAGCTCTGGAATTGACATTTCCCACAGAGTAGTTTGTAGGTATATATGACTTGCAAACACTCTTGCTTCTAGTGAATAGGATTGCCATCTAGCATCAGCATCCACCCTACCCATTCTAAACCTTGCTTGGTCTGCTGGTTTCTCTGTCCAGAGGTGTTTCAGGTAATTAATACCTTTGTTCTTCACTCCTGGATGTGCCAAGGGAACATAAGATGTTTCTATCTATTTTACCATCTGGTTGTCCAAACAATGCTCAAGCTGATATAAAGGAAATGTAACCCTGCAGCGCTAATACCTGCCCAGAGAAGAACACTTTGGAAAGCCTTGTTCCTGATGCAGCCAATGTAGCTGGAGGTGTGTCTAACCTCCCAAACTGAGGTCATCTTTAAAAAATGCTACACCTGGCGCTTCAAGAAGGCACAATCCACATGACAATAAAATATAAAATATGTTTTATTAAAAATCAAATATAAAAATACAAATAGTACTCCAAGGAGCTAATTAGTTACAATTGGTGTACACAATAATAGCATAGAGCATTTCTTGTAACATTAATTGCAATGTATATCTAATGTTACTGTAGAATCACGCAGTTTCAATAATTATAAGTGTCCAATACAGGACAATGGCAGATTATATAGATCTTCTAATAATTCTTAATAGACTCACATGTACAGATCAATGCTCAAGCTGATATCTGTTCTTTCACTTTCATTCCATTTGGACCAATAGTGGAAGGTTTTTCATTATGTTATGTTTTTTCTCATAAAAATGTTGGAACTAGTTTTGTGCAATGGCCTTCAGAGCTGTCGTCGTATTACTCCTGATGTCATCAATGTCATCAAAATGCCTCCCTTTCAATATTTAGTTTATTTTTGGAACAGTAAAAAGTAAATAGGCAGGGTGTTCCAACATGTAACCCTACCCTCAATACCTTGAACGAGAGCTGTCTATGTATTCTATTAAGGGATGGTTACCTAATAGTTGTGCCTCCACTCAAGCTATGTGTAGTATTTAACTACCGTTAAGGCTTGCTTGAGTAAGCCTGATCTCTATCCTTAGGGAATGATTCCCTTATATCATAGATATATTATCTAATATACCTGTCTCTTTCTTCCTGGATCTTCAGATCAACTTCCAGACGGACCAGACACACATGGCAAGTATAACACTTTAATGACCAGTACCAAATGGATTAAGTATACATTAACATTTCATCAATTACACATTCCCCTTTAAGTCATTAATCCATGCTAACCCCCGGTCAGTTAGGCCTATACACAGTACCTGCATGCAATACAACAAATCCTTTTTCTTTTCAAGACACCCTTAGGTGTTAGAGTGACCCGGGTACTCTTAATATGATAGTGCACTATAAGGGCCCATAAACTTCCTAAAAATAACAGCAGTTAATACAGAATGTCTGACACTATGTTTTAGTATCAACTATCAGTTCTCCCTTCAGTTAAAGAGAAAGATGTTTGGCTCAGTCTACTTATGGTAGCGATTACTTTCTCCTATAAGGTTACTTATAGTTCCTCCTTGGCAGATAACAGAAAGTACCTATTTAGCTCATAGATAGTAACATCAACAGTTGATTACCAAGGAATCTGTATCCTTTCCTCAGTAAAAATGTTACCGTAGTTGTCCAGTATTAAACTAAACTCCTAAGAAGCTGGTATGATAAACCTTTGTTATGCTGCGTCCTTGTGTCCATTTGAAGTAGCTGATGCTTTCTATATTTCAGAGCATATATAGCTTTTCGATTCCTGTATGCCTCAAATTATTATTGTCTCTTAGGATGAGTCTATATTAAATATATCTGCAAGAGATGGTTTCTCTTATCATAGTCACAGTGAGCTCAAATCCTTTAACTTTAAAACTAATAGTCTCTTACGTGTCAGTCCTTCTTACGGGTTCACGAATATACATATAACACAGTTGTATTAAAGTGCCACAAGCTAGTCCTTGAATCGGGATGATATTCTAATCCTTTGTGGCTAAGAGGCTTTAACATTCATCCAATGTCACTGTAGTATGGCTACCTTTAATGTCCTTGACTCTAATTCTGCTAATTCAGGGGCATAAATAAATACACACATTAGGTGGCAGCTTTTGGGTGTTACTTTCTATTTAGCGCTGCGGAACAATGTCTCTGGCTCTCCTTTGACTGATGTGATGCTGATATATGGGGGAGCTTTAAAACTGTATTTATGAAGCATTAAACAGTTCAAGTTTCACTCCACTCCTCCTGTTACATATATATACCCAGTGCTTTCTACCTTCTCCTTAGCACTATGATTAAGCCATATATGGAACTGTAATTATAGGTCACTCTGACTACTGTGACCCATTACTGTCCTCCTGCTTAATAGCCATTATTGCGGCCTAGCCCTGGAGTCCTTAGTCCCAATATGAAATTGACTATGTACCATAGTCACCTATGGCTTGCTGTGCTTAGTGTAGGGGTAATATAAATGGCTGGATTATACACTCACACTTCTACGATCTAGTGATGCTGCTGCAGGCTGCTCCCCCTACTCCTCCCTTACACTGACAGCCACACAGAATGGAGCCTCTGCTGCTGGTCCTGGCTTTTTTGTTGTGGCTGTCAGAGTCTGTGCCGGTAATAGGTAGGAAGGAACCCTCTCTGCCTCCCTGTCATAGATGCGCCTTTCCAATACTGCTGGGTGAGTTGACTAGCGCTGATGCTGGGTTCTATGAACAGTGCTGAGTCTCAATGCTGCTGTCACCACCTTTACAGTAAGGAAGCCTTGTTTTGGCTTCACAAACTAAGCCCCCTCCGGCCGCCGCAATGTGTACCGCTCAGCTCTAATGTGGGCGACGGCCGGAGCAGCAAAAAACTATGTCCTCTCACCAAGGGATATGCAGTCTCTCCCCCAGCTACACTCACAGCACCTCTCCACCCCTCTCTAGTAGTCACATGACCCACTCTGAGGTGATGCCCCGCCCACTGGCAATCACCCCACTAGGTGATTGACAGTTAGGAGCACAAGGACATTAACCCTTTAGATACACTGTGAAACCATAAAATAAGCCTTAATTGTATTCACCACTACATTTACATCAATGTACATACAATTACATATATGTGAACTGTATTATTTACCTCAAAACATGCATACAGTATTACAACATCCATTAACTTTTATATGAATAATATATATGCTTATACTCCATTTTAGTCACCATATTATAACTACCTCAGTATAAGTGTTGTTTAAACCCTAAATCAGGGTTACATTTCTCCCCCTGGTGCATTGTCACTGTTTAACATCTTTAGGTGCCAATGCACCATCTACCTTACTCACTATGCTAAAATAGTATATATTCATTCACATCCATTAGCAAGCCACCTCATCTCAACCATTTTAACTGTTGGCCAAATAGGGAGGGATGGAACTACATAGCCTTAATGCCTCCCAGGGATAGTGTTCTCTGATCGTGCTGGTTTCCCTAGCTCTTCTACACCTGATTTATTGACTTCTTTTAGTACTGGACTTCGGATGGAAGATTTAAGAGATTGTGCTAGGGTAAAGTTATCATGTACCTCACTACGATTGTCACTGAGACTAGTTTCTTTCTCTGACGAAGCATCTAAAGTTATCAAGTCTTTAGCATCTGAATTTTCCGTTTCTTGATCCTGGTACTGATTTACTCTACCATTGATTCTCGAGAGAGGTCGGTAATGTAAGGTTGTAGAAGGATGACATGGAGCTGGATCTCTCCCATGCCTTTGTTCTGAATATGCACTTCCTTCATCAACCGCTTTTTCTCGTGGTTGATAACAATAACTGTATGATCCTCGTCGGTTTGGAGCAAATCGACTCCCTTTCACTGGTACTCCACCTATGCCAGTCACATTTGCTGCATGTACACCCTTTTCCCCTTCCAACACTTCAAATTCTACTTTCTCTCCATCTCCTACACTGTACAACAGTTTTAGGGGGTTATTCTTCGTTATGGATGTCCAATGTACAAATATGTCTTCTCCGGTGTCATGCCTTTTAATGAAGCCATAGCCTTTCTTCACATGGAACCATATTACTGTGCCAGTCATTTTAAGAGACATATACTGTGTCCCTTTACTATCAACTTTATTCATAGAAGATTGTCTCAGCAATATACCATCCACTACCTCAGTCTGTAATGCTATGTCCTTAGTATCCGGTCGCATAGAAAATTCATGGATACGGTCTTCAGGACAGTTGTTTAGGAAGTTGGCATCCTTGAGTATTTTATTCTCAGATTCTAGCTGAGACAGTCTTTCTTTCATTTCATTCAGACGAATATGATCCTCCTTTTCAGTTTCTTTACCCACTTCCAATAATTCAGACAACTCAGTTATTTTTGATTCCAGAGAATGAATATTGTCTTCCTGCTGCTGGTACATTATCAACTTTTGTTGCTCCTGATCCACTCTGGTTTGTCTTTCATCAGATGCCATGGTTTCCATCTCTCTCTGTATAAACCAAAGTTCTCTTTCAAGCTCTTTGTTCCTCTCATCAATTTTGGTGTTAAACATCTGTTCTTCTTTTAGCTTCCATCGGGTTTCATCTAGAACCTCCAACAACTGATAAATATGTTTAGACCTGTCCAGTGCTATATGTCTTATCACCTCTATCGGGGTCTGTAGATCCACTGGGCTATCTCTTCTTGTTGGTTCCTCAATGGAAGTTGGAAACAGGGAAAGCAGGTCCTTCTGTTGATCTTTTGGCAAAGCTAATACTAATTGTCCATGTTTCTTATAATCCTCAGCTATTTGCTTTAGCACAGTTTCTAATTTCTGTATACCTACATCTATCTTCACTTCCCCTGGAACTCTCTCTTTCAGTGGTAGAACATTCTTATCTCCTATCATTCCATAATCCATGTTAGCGACCAAAGTATGAGCAAGGTTGTCACTAACACCTCCCTCACTATCCTTTAGGTGGGGATCAAGTCTGACTTTCTTGTCCTTTGATTTTTTCTTTCTCTTCTCCAACTCTACAGGGACATCTAATATTTTTTCATTTTTCACACCTAGGTTATTTACAAAAGTTCCCACAAACTTGCATGTCACCTCTTCCTTTAAGCCTGGTCCCTTATGGTACTCTTGTTTGTCCATACTTTTACATTCTCTATTGGCTTCAACTCTCCCAACTGATACAGCAATTGCTTTATGTCCAACCTTCTCCCTGTTCCTTTGCTTCTTTCCCATATTTGTATTTTATTTTTAGGGATGTGAGGACTTTATCAATAATAATTAATGGCAGCTGACACTTGTGGTGTAACAGGGCCTGAGTGTAACTTCTATCTCAGCAGTGCCTCCATATGTAACCCTACCCTCAATACCTTGAACGAGAGCTGTCTATGTATTCTATTAAGGGATGGTTACCTAATAGTTGTGCCTCCACTCAAGCTATGTGTAGTATTTAACTACCGTTAAGGCTTGCTTGAGTAAGCCTGATCTCTATCCTTAGGGAATGATTCCCTTATATCATAGATATATTATCTAATATACCTGTCTCTTTCTTCCTGGATCTTCAGATCAACTTCCAGACGGACCAGACACACATGGCAAGTATAACACTTTAATGACCAGTACCAAATGGATTAAGTATACATTAACATTTCATCAATTACACATTCCCCTTTAAGTCATTAATCCATGCTAACCCCCGGTCAGTTAGGCCTATACACAGTACCTGCATGCAATACAACAAATCCTTTTTCTTTTCAAGACACCCTTAGGTGTTAGAGTGACCCGGGTACTCTTAATATGATAGTGCACTATAAGGGCCCATAAACTTCCTAAAAATAACAGCAGTTAATACAGAATGTCTGACACTATGTTTTAGTATCAACTATCAGTTCTCCCTTCAGTTAAAGAGAAAGATGTTTGGCTCAGTCTACTTATGGTAACGATTACTTTCTCCTATAAGGTTACTTATAGTTCCTCCTTGGCAGATAACAGAAAGTACCTATTTAGCTCATAGATAGTAACATCAACAGTTGATTACCAAGGAATCTGTATCCTTTCCTCAGTAAAAATGTTACCGTAGTTGTCCAGTATTAAACTAAACTCCTAAGAAGCTGGTATGATAAACCTTTGTTATGCTGCGTCCTTGTGTCCATTTGAAGTAGCTGATGCTTTCTATATTTCAGAGCATATATAGCTTTTCGATTCCTGTATGCCTCAAATTATTATTGTCTCTTAGGATGAGTCTATATTAAATATATCTGCAAGAGATGGTTTCTCTTATCATAGTCACAGTGAGCTCAAATCCTTTAACTTTAAAACTAATAGTCTCTTACGTGTCAGTCCTTCTTACGGGTTCACGAATATACATATAACACAGTTGTATTAAAGTGCCACAAGCTAGTCCTTGAATCGGGATGATATTCTAATCCTTTGTGGCTAAGAGGCTTTAACATTCATCCAATGTCACTGTAGTATGGCTACCTTTAATGTCCTTGACTCTAATTCTGCTAATTCAGGGGCATAAATAAATACACACATTAGGTGGCAGCTTTTGGGTGTTACTTTCTATTTAGCGCTGCGGAACAATGTCTCTGGCTCTCCTTTGACTGATGTGATGCTGATATATGGGGGAGCTTTAAAACTGTATTTATGAAGCATTAAACAGTTCAAGTTTCACTCCACTCCTCCTGTTACATATATATACCCAGTGCTTTCTACCTTCTCCTTAGCACTATGATTAAGCCATATATGGAACTGTAATTATAGGTCACTCTGACTACTGTGACCCATTACTGTCCTCCTGCTTAATAGCCATTATTGCGGCCTAGCCCTGGAGTCCTTAGTCCCAATATGAAATTGACTATGTACCATAGTCACCTATGGCTTGCTGTGCTTAGTGTAGGGGTAATATAAATGGCTGGATTATACACTCACACTTCTACGATCTAGTGATGCTGCTGCAGGCTGCTCCCCCTACTCCTCCCTTACACTGACAGCCACACAGAATGGAGCCTCTGCTGCTGGTCCTGGCTTTTTTGTTGTGGCTGTCAGAGTCTGTGCCGGTAATAGGTAGGAAGGAACCCTCTCTGCCTCCCTGTCATAGATGCGCCTTTCCAATACTGCTGGGTGAGTTGACTAGCGCTGATGCTGGGTTCTATGAACAGTGCTGAGTCTCAATGCTGCTGTCACCACCTTTACAGTAAGGAAGCCTTGTTTTGGCTTCACACACTAAGCCCCCTCCGGCCGCCGCAATGTGTACCGCTCAGCTCTAATGTGGGCGACGGCCGGAGCAGCAAAAAACTATGTCCTCTCACCAAGGGATATGCAGTCTCTCCCCCAGCTACACTCACAGCACCTCTCCACCCCTCTCTAGTAGTCACATGACCCACTCTGAGGTGATGCCCCGCCCACTGGCAATCACCCCACTAGGTGATTGACAGTTAGGAGCACAAGGACATTAACCCTTTAGATACACTGTGAAACCATAAAATAAGCCTTAATTGTATTCACCACTACATTTACATCAATGTACATACAATTACATATATGTGAACTGTATTATTTACCTCAAAACATGCATACAGTATTACAACATCCATTAACTTTTATATGAATAATATATATGCTTATACTCCATTTTAGTCACCATATTATAACTACCTCAGTATAAGTGTTGTTTAAACCCTAAATCAGGGTTACAAACAGTTATTTGTTTACTAGCTAAAAACTACCTCAAAGGCAGTGCCATGTGAGCAGGTGCATTGTCGTGATGCAAAATCCATGAGTTGTTGGAAAAAGTTTGGGTCATTTCAGTCTAACTTTTCACACAGCCTTTTCAATACCTGGTTTATGTTCACTTGCACTGCTATGCTCCTGGTAGCCGATGATTTTAACGCACAATTTTACAAACTTTTGCAATGTTTTTTTTTCAGTTATGCTTTTGCTGGCCGTCCTGATCTCTCATCATTTTGTTGCTGCCCGTCCTGATCCCTCATCATTAGTGACATTTCCTCTTTCCCGAAAAATGTTTCACCCACTTGTAAACGATTGTTTCTTCATAGCATTATTCCTGAAAACTTGCACTTAAAGCTCTCTGATTTTGCTTCCACTCTTGCCAAGTTTAACAAGACATTTAATGTTCATTTGTTGCTCTACTTCAAGCTCTGACATTCTCTTGACGGCACACCAAAACACAGAAAATAGATGCCACTCAGGAAGAGACTGCTGAAGATCAACAACAACACAGCTGTGAAAATAAGATTTTAAACCTACCGGTAAATCTTTTTCTCCTAGTCCGTAGAGGATGCTGGGGACTCCGTAAGGACCATGGGGTATAGACGGGCTCCGCAGGAGACATGGGCACATAAAAGAACTTTCTAGTATGGTGTGCACTGGCTCCTCCCTCTATGCCCCTCCTCCAGACCTCAGTTAGAGAACTGTGCCCAGAGGAGATGGACAATACGAGGAAAGGATTTTGTTAATCTAAGGGCAAGATTCATACCAGCCCACACCAATCACACCGTATAACCTGGAATACACATAACCAGTTAACAGTATGAACAAAACAACAGTATCGGTCCAAGACCGATTCTAACTGTAACATAACCTTTATGTAAGGACCATGGGGTTTATACCAAAGTTCCCAATCGGGCGGGAGAGTGTGGATGACTCTGCAGCACCGACTGAGCAAACGCTAGGTCCTCATCAGCCAGGGTATCAAACTTGTAGAATTTAGCAAAAGTGTTTGACCCCGACCAAGCTGCTGCTTGGCAAAGCCGTTATGCCGAGACGCCCCGGGCAGCCGCCCAAGAAAAGCCCACCTTCCTAGTGGAATGGGCCTTTACTGAATGCGGTAATGGCAATCCAGCCGTAACATAAGCCTGCTGAATCATGTTACAGATCCAGCGAGCAATAGTCTGCTTCGAAGCAGGCGCGCCAATCTTATTGGCAGCATACAGGACAAACAATGCATCTGTTTTCCTAATTCTAGCCGTCCTGGTTACATAAATTTTTAAGGCCCTGACTACATCCAGGGACCTGGAATCCTCCAAGTCACTCGTAACCACAGGCACCCCTATAGGTTGGTTCATATGAAACGAAGACACCAACTTAGGTAAAAATTGAGGATGAGTCCTCAATTCCGCTCTATCCACATGAAAAATCAAGTAAGGGCTCTTGTAAGACAAGGCCGCCAATTCTGACACACGCCTCGCAGATGCCAAGGCTAACAACATGACCACCTTCCAGGTGAGAAATTTCAACTCCACCGTTTTAAGCGGTTCAAACCAGTGTGATTTAAGGAACTGCAACACCACGTTCAGGTCCCATGGTGCCACTGGGGGCACAAAAGGAGGCTGGATGTGCAGTACTCCTTTTACAAATGTCTGGACTTCTGGGAGAGAAGCCAATTCCTTCTGAAAGAATATTGACAAGGCCGAAATCTGTACTTTAACAGAGCCTAACTTTAGGCCCATATCCACTCCTGTCTGTAGGAAGTGGAGAAAACGACCCAGATGGAAATCTTCCGTAGGAGCATTCTTGGTTTCACACCAAGAGACATATTTCCGCCAGATACGGTGATAATGTTTTGCCGTCACCTCCTTCCTAGCCTTTATTAGAGTAGGTATGACCTCCTCCGGAATACCCTTCTCCGCTAGGATCCGGCGTTCAACCGCCATGCCGTCAAACGTAACCGCGGTAAGTCTTGGAACATGCAGGGCCCCTGCTGTAACAGGTCTTCCCTTAGAGGAAGAGGCCAGGGCTCTTCCGTGAGCATCTCCTGAAGATCTGAGTACCAGGCCCTTTGAGGCCAGTCTGGAACAATGAGTATTGTCTGTACTCTTTTTCGTCTTATGATCCTCAACACTTTTGTGATGAGAGGAAGAGGAGGAAACACATAGACCGACTGGAACACACATGGCGTTACCAGAGCGTCTACTGCTATTGCCTGAGGGTCCCGGGACCTGGCACAATACCTCCGAAGCTTCTTGTTGAGGCGTGACGCCATCATGTCTATTTGAGGAACTCCCCAGAGAGCCGTTATCTCTGCAAAGACTTCATGCTGAAGTCCCCACTCTCCTGGATGGAGATCATGTCTGCTGAGGAAGTCTGCTTCCCAGTTGTCCACTCCCGGAATGAAGACAGCTGACAGAGCGCTTACGTGATTTTCCGCCCAGCGAAGAATCCTGGTGGCTTCCGCCATCGCGACTCTGCTTCTTGTCCCGCCTTGGCGGTTCACATGAGCTACTGCTGTGACATTGTCTGATTGAATCAGAACCGGTAGGTTGCGAAGAAGATTCTCCGCTTGTCGAAGGCCGTTGTATATATGGCCCTTAGCTCCAACACGTTGATGTGTAGACAGGACTCCTGATCTGACCACAGTCCCTGAAAATTTCTTACTTGGGTGACTGCTCCCCATCCTCGGAGGCTCGCGTCCGTGGTTACCAGGATCCAGTCTTGAATGCTGAACCTGCGACCCTCTAGAAGGTGAGCACTCTGCAGCCACCATAGAAGAGACACCCTGGCCCTGGGGGACAGTGTTATTTTTTGATGCAATTGTAGATGGGACCCGGACCATTTGTCCAGAAGATCCCATTGAAACGTCCTTGCATGGAACCTGCCAAAGGGAATGGCCTCGTAAGTTGCCACCATTTTCCCCAGAACCCGAGTGCATTGATGAGCTGACACTCTTTTTGGCTTTAGTAGTTCTTGGACCATGTTCTGGAGGTCCTGGACTTTTTCCAATGGGAGGAAAACTTTCTTTTGTTCCGTGTCCAGTATCATGCCTAGGAACGCTAGTCGAGTTGTCGGAACCAACTGTGACTTTGGTAGATTGAGAATCCACCCATGTTGCTGAAGCACTCTCTGAGAGAGGGACACGTTCTCCAGTAATTGCTCTCTTGATCTCGCTTTTATCAGGAGATCGTCCAAGTATGGGATAATTGTGACTCCTTGCTTGAGCAGGATCACCATCATTTCCACCATTAACTTGGTGAAAATCCTCGGGGCCGTGGACAGCCCAAACGGCAACGTCTGAAACTGATAATGACAATCCTGTACCGCGAATCTCAGGAACTCCTGATGAGAGGGATATATGGGGACATGAATCCTTTATGTCCAGTGACACCATAAAATCACCCCCTCCCAGGCAGGCTATCACCGCTCTGAGAGATTCCATCTTGAATTTGAATCTTTTCAGGTACAGGTTCAGGGATTTCTGGCAGAAATGGACATTGCATTAATTCTAGATGCCAGCAGGTAAATGTCCCTCTGTGCATCCCGCATATATAAGATGACGTCTTTTATATGTTCTATGGTTAGCAAAATAGTATCCCTGTCGAGGGAATCAATGTTGTCTGACAGGGTATCAGACCATGCGGCTGCAGCACTACACATCCATGCTGAAGCAATAGCAGGTCTCAGTATAGTACCTGAGTGTGTATACACAGACTTCAGGATAGCTTCCTGCTTTCTATCCGCAGGCTCCTTTAAGGCGGTCGTATCCTGAGACGGCAGTGCCACCTTTTTTGATAAGCGTGTGAGAGCTTTGTCCACCCTAGGGGATGTTTCCCAACGTAACCTATCCGTTGGCGGGAAAGGGTACGCCATCAGTAACCTCTTAGAAATCACTAGTTTCTTATCGGGGGAACTCCACGCTTCCTCACACAATTCATTTAATTCATCAGATGGGGGAAAAGTCACTGGCTGCTTTTTCTCCCCAAACATAATACCCTTCTTGGTAGTAACCGGGTTAATATCAGAAATGTGCAATACATTTTTCATTGTAGTAATCATGCATCGGATGGCTTTAGTAGACTGTGCATTTGTCTCATCCTCATCTACACTGGAGTCAGACTCCGTGTCGACATCTGTGTCTACCATTTGAGCTAGCGGGCGTTTATGAGCCCCTGATGGCCTCTGAGACGCCTGGGCAGGCGCGGGTTGAGATCCCGGCTGTCCCATGGCTGCTGCGTCATCGAACCTTTTATGTAAGGAGTTGACACTGTCTGTTAAGACCTTCCACATATCCATCCAATCCGGTGTCGGCCCCGTCGGGGGCGACACCACACTTATCTGTCCTTGCTCCGCCTCCACGTAACCCTCCTCACTCCTCATCAAACATGTCGACACAGCCGTACCGACACACCGCACACACACAGGGAATGCTCTGACTGAGGACGGGACCCTCACAAAGTCCTTTGGGGAGACAGAGAGAGAGTATGCCAGCACACACCACAGCGCTATATAACACAGGGATTTTCACTATAATGAGTGATTTTTCCCAATAGCTGCTTAATATATATTATTTGCGCCTAAATTTATGTGCCCCCCCTCTCTTTTTTACCCTTCTTGTATCAGGAATACTGCAGGGGGCAGCCTGGGGAGCTGCTTCCAGCGGAACTGTGAAGGAAAAATGGCGCTGGTGTGCTGAGGAGAAGGCCCCGCCCCCTCAGCGGCGGGCTTCTCCCTGCAGTTTCTGACTGAAAAATGGCGGAGGTTTTACACATATACAGTCACAGACTGTATTATGTGTATTTTTATGCCAAAAGGTATTTTATTGCTGCCCCCCCCCAGCGCCCTGCACCCTACAGTGACCGGAGTGTGTGGTGTGCAGTGGGAGCAATGGCGCACAGCTGCAGTGCTGTGCGCTACCTTACTGAAGACCGGAGTCTTCTGCCGCCGATTTCATCTCCTTCTCTTCTGTCTTCTGGCTCTGCAAGGGGGACGGCGGCGTGGCTCTGGGAACGGACGATCGAGGTCAGGCCCTGTGTTCGAACCCTCTGGAGCTAATGGTGTCCAGTAGCCTAAGAAGCACAAGCTAGCTGCACGCAGGTAGGTTTGCTTCTCTCCCCTCAGTCCCTCGTAGCAGTGAGTCTGTTGCCAGCAGATCTCACTGAAAACAAAAAACCTAACAAATACTTTCTTTCTAGCAAGCTCAGGAGAGCTCACTAGGAGCACCCAGCTCTGGCCGGGCACAGATTCTAACTGAGGTCTGGGGGAGGGGCATAGAGGGAGGAGCCAGAGCACACCAGATAGTACCTAATCTTTCTTTTAGAGTGCCCAGTCTCCTGCGGAGCCCGTCTATTCCCCATGGTCCTTATGGAGTTCCCAGCATCCACTAGGACGTCAGAGAAATGGGTATTACAAGGGATGGGGAATCTGATAATAGGAGATGTGGGGCGTGCTACAATCATTAAAATATATTTAAAAAAATGCACTACGGCTGGGAATTATGATGTTTGAGCAGCTCTGGAAAGAATAGTTATTTTAATGGAAATGAATACAGAGCGCTTGTTATAATGTAACTATTGTGTATAAACTGTAAACAAATACAATGTTTGGTATCTATTTCTTAGTGCAATACCTGATATAAAAAGGGGTTAGTTGGTATAATGTATACAGCCCTTTTGTAGAGTTCATGTGGTCCTCAGGTAAAAGAAGGGTTCCGTTTTTGCCGTGCAGGAAGGAGCAGTTCTTAAGGGGAAGTTCACTGTATACTAACTTTCCCTATGCTACTCACCTTATCTGTGACGATGCTGGACACAGGTCTCCTCCTCTGGCTGCTTCCCCTGCTCCAGCCGCTGCTCCTGTGCGCTATGCAGCGCAATGTCTTGTTATGGAGTCCCGGTCTAATAGACAGCTTGTATTTGCTCGGCAGCAAGATCTGGAATTAAAATCCAGAACCTAAGTCTCTGTTTGCGCCGCCTCCAATGCGTTTTGGGCTACAGGCCCTTTCTCAAGAATCTGATCATAGTGTGTGTGTAGGGGGGGGGCGGGGGGGAGGGGTACTGCTCAATGATGCAGGCACCCATGCCTTATAATATTTATTATTGCAGTACATAAGAGTGCCTCTTCCCCCTTACTGTTTGTAGAAGCCTAGCAGGTCTTCTATTCTTTATTATAACCATTATTACATGCCTCAGTCAGTGTGACATTATTATTTATATATCAGTGCCACACTGTAGCAGGCATCTCCTATACATGGTAGCACTCAAAATAGAGTATAACAGCATACTGATATATCAATAGTCAGTGGGGGGAATTCAAATGTTGGAAAAGTCAGTTGGGTACCTGTTTTTTCCTTTCTAATAGACAGGAAAATAGGATTTTAATTACCTACCGGTAAAGCCTTTTCTCGTAGTCCGTAGAGGATGCTGGGGTCCATTTTAGTACCATGGGGTATAGACGGTACCGCAGGAGCCTTTGGCAATTTAAGACTTTTCAACAGTGTGAACTGGCTCCTCCCTCTATGCCCCTCCTCCAGACCTCAGTATTTGAACTGTGCCCGAGGAGACGGACAACTTTGAGAGAAGAATTTACATTAAACTAGTGGCGAGATTCACACCAGCGCACACCATACAAAATATGCCGCCTATCATGGCTTTAAACATAACCCATGCTAACGTGCATGCATAACACAACAGCTGTGAACATTTTAATGAGAACCTGTGTAAAAAGATAAAACGTAATTCTGCAGGAAAAATGAGCACTGGGCGGGCGCCCAGCATCCTCTGCGGACTACGAGAAAAGGATTTACCGGTAGGTAATTAAAATCCTATCTTCTCTTACGTCCTAGAGGATGCCGGGGGCCATTTTAGTACCATGGGGATGTACCAAAGCTCCCAGTACGGGCGGGAAAGTGCTAATGTTCCTGTAGAACTGACTGACCAAACTGAAGGTCGTCAGCAGCCAAGGTGTCAAACCTGTAAAAAACTTAGCAAACATGTTTGCCCCTGACCAAGTAGCTGCTCTGCAAATTTGCAATGTCGAGATACCCCGGGAAGCCGCCCAGGAAGAACCCACTTTCCTTGTAGAGTGGGCCTTTACCTAACTCGGTAACGGCAATCCTGCCGTGGAATAAGCGTGCTGAATGGTACCTCCGATCCAGCGGGCAATAGTCTGCCTAGAAGCAGGACCACCAATCTTGTTGGGGTCATAGAGGACAAACAAAGATTCTGTTTTCCTTATCCAAGCCGCTCTTGCAACATAAGTCCTCAATGCTCTGACGACATCTAAGGACTTTTGAAGCAGCTGAGGTGTCAGAAGCCACTGGCACCACCACAGGTTGGTTGATATGGAAATAAGACAAAGGCTTTAAAAGAAAATGCTGACGCGTCCGCAGTTCAGCTCTATCTTCATGAAAAATCAAATAAGGACTCTTGTGTGACAGAGCCCCTAATTCAGACACTCGTCTGCCTGAGGCCAAGGCCAACAGCATGACCACTTTCCAAGTGAGAAACTTTAACTCTACCTCTTGTAGCTGCTCAAACCATTCCGATTTAAGGAACTGCAACACCACATTAAGATCTCATGGCACCGCAGGAGGCACAAAGAGAGGTTGGATGCGCAGAACCCCCTTCACGAACGTCTGGACCTCAGGAAGGGAAGCCAACTGTTTCTGAAAGAAAATGGCCAAGGCCGAAATTTGGACCTTGATAGACCCTAATCTCAAGCCAGCATCCACACCCGCCTGTAGAAATAGGAGAATACGTCCTAATTTAAACTCCACCACAGGAGACTTCTTGGATTCACACCAGGATACATATTTTCTCCAAATACAATGGTAATGTTTGGACGTTAACCCTTTCCTGGCCAGAATAAGTGTGGGAATGAATTCATTGGGAATACCCTTACGGGCTAGGTTCTGGTGCTCAACAGCCATGCCATCAAACGCAGCTGCGGTAAGTCTTGATAAACAAACAGCCACTGCTGAAGAAGGTCCTTGCGAAGAGGAAGAGGCTGAGGATCTTCCAGTAATAACTCCTGAAGATTTGGATACCAAGCCCTCCTTGGCCAGTCTGGAGCAATGAGAATTGCTCGAACCCTTGTTCTTCTGATGATCTTGAGAACTTTTGGTATTAGTGGAAGTAGAGGGAACAGATACACCAACTGAAACACCCACTGGGTCACCAGTGCATCCATTGCTATTGCTTGTGGGTCTCTCGACCTGGAACAATATTTCTGAAGCTTCTTGTTGAGACATGATGCCATCATATATACTTGAGGAACGCCCCAACGATCTGCTACCTCTGCAAAGACTTCTGGGTGGAGGCCCCATTCTCCTGGATGGAGATCGTGTCTGCTGAGGAAGTCTGCTTCCCAGTTGTCCACTCCCGGATGAAAATTGATGACAGAGCTTTTGCATGTCTTTCTGCCCAGAGGAGTATCTTTGTCACCAATGCCATTGCCGCTCTGCTTTTTGTTCCGCCCTGGCGGTTTATGTAAGGTACTGCCGTTACATTAAAGGGGCAGACTAGATGGGCCAAGTGGTTCTTAACTGCCATCAAATTCTATGTTTCTATGTTACATTGTCTGACTGGATCTGTATGGGACGACTTTGAAGAAGGTGTGCTGCTTGATGAAGGCTGTTGTACACAGCTCTCAATTCCAGAATGTTTATGTGAAGGAGTACTTCTTGACTTGACCATCGTCCTTGGAAGCTTTCCCTTTGCGTGACTGCTCCCCAACCTCGGAGGCTTGCAGCTGTGGTCACCAGGATCCAAGTCTGAATCCCGTACCTGTGTCCCTCCAGGAGGTGAGAACTTTGAAGCCACCACAGGAGTGAAATACTGGCTTTTATTGACAGGATTATCCTCCGATGCATGTGTAGGTGCGATCCGGACCACTTGTCCAGTAGGTCCCATTGGGACACCCTGGCGTGGAATCGGACAAACAGGCTTGAATAAAATCCTTTTTCCTGTTGTGACACAGGAACTAAGGAAATTATGTTGTCTTGACATAATTTCTGTATTGCGTTCAGCACTTTTGCTCTGTCCTGAACAGAAGCTGGTAAGGCTGATTTGAAAAATCGGCATGGGGAAGGTCCTGAAATTCCAATTTGTACCCTTGGGATACTATCTGCAATACCCAAGGATCAAGATCTGAGTGAACCCAGACCTGGCTGAAAGACAGTAGACATGACCCCACCCGATTATACTCCTGCAGGGGAGCCCCAGCGTCATGCTGAGGTTTTAGCAGAAGTAGCTGTTGACTTCTGCTCCTGCAAGCCTGATGGTGTTGTAGATTTTTTACCTCTTCCTCGACCTCTTCCTGCAAAGAAGGGGGTACCCTTTGCCTTTTTGGACTTGTTGGGCCGAAAGGATTGCATCGTATGAGAATGAAATCCTTTCCTAGGTGGAGCAGCTGCGGAAGGCAGAAATGCTGACTTGCCTGATGTAGTTGTTGAAATCATGGCATCCAGCTTGTCACCAAAGAGGGCTTCTCCATTGTAAGGAAGCGCCTCAATATTCTTTTTTGATTCCGCATCAGCATTCCATTGGCGGATCAACAGCGCCCTGCGGGCTGAAATCGCCATAGCAGAGGATCTTGAACTCAGCAACCCAATATCCTTCACAGCTTCAACTAAGTAACCTGCAGCATCTTTGATATGGCCGAGAGTTAGGACTATTTCATCCCTGTCAACTGTGTCTATGTTAACAAGCAAGTTGTCGGACCATTTTTCCACAGCGTTACCTACCCACGCACAAGCAATGGTGGGCCTGAGCACCGTTCCGATAGCCGTATATATGGATTTTGGGGTTGTTTCTAATTTACAGTCAGCTGGATCTTTTAAAGAGGCTGTACCAGGGGCAGGCAAAACTATTTTCTTAGACAGCCGAGAAACTGATGTGTCTAAAGACTAAATAAAAAGGGTGGAGGGGTGTGTCTTTACGTAAAGCCGTTTTTAAAACCTGATATACGGGAAGATATTCAGGAGGGGACTGTAGACACTGTCGAGACATTATGGGTAGAAATTGCATGCGGGGAAAAAGGAATAAAAAATTTAGTATTGGGTGTATGCTATAGGCCGCCTGGTATCAACGCATCTGATGAGGAATTGTTACTAAAGCAAATTGAAAGAGCAGCAGGAGTAGGAGACATAGTAGTGATGGGAGATTTTAACTATCCAGAGATAAACTGGAAAAACGATTCATGTGATACTGCTAGGGGAAATATGTTTTTAAACACACTTAATGATAACTACTTAGTCCAACTAATTGAGGAACCAACTAGGTGTTACGATTCCTGTACTCCAGACTGGAGAAGATCTTATGGCAGAGATCTGAGTACAGGAATGAAATACAGGTTGTGGGAGCTGGAGAGCCTAGTAACCCCTGGCGCCCTAACTCCGTTGTCTCGCCCGTGTTATCAGAAATCCCCTGCGAGACTATGGTTGCTTGAGCCCATGGCAGCCGCGTTCGAAGGGCGGATTATGTCTGCCCAACCCCGATGCCCCCGCAGGTCTTAATGGGAGACAAGGGGAAGTCCGAGACAGGGAGATAACAAGGGGCCCTCTGACTAAGCAACCAAGCCAGGGGTTACAAGCTAACTTAACTAAATCAAAAGGTATGTGCGGACTAGCCGCCAGGGAAAAGGACAACCAAGGATCCACGGATCCGACACTCCTATCCGGCAACGCTGGACACCAGAGTGGATCTTGTGGAAGCGGAATCCTCCGCAAAGCTCCAGAACTCAAAATAAACACAATAATAAATAGTAGCGGACAAGCCGCAACACACGGCTGCGCCGCGACTCACGAACACCACCAGATGTTAAAGGTGCTCGGTCAGACTCCAGGAACAGATGGTAACTTCCGAGTACTGGATCACTGAGAACAGGAACAAACGAACAGACCGGGACTGGGAACTCTCTCTGCAGCAGAATCAGGCAAACAGGAAGCTATCACCGGCGTCTGTGAGGAGTCCTGGGAGTGCTTTTAACAGAGAGTCTTCCAATCAGCTGTTTGGAGGCTGATTGGATTAAATGCCATGCAGCTGACAAGCTGCATGGCCAGGGAAACAGATGAGTGATAATTACAACATGCCGTGCAGCTGCATGCTACACAGCCAGGAAACCAGTGATGATATAAACTTAGACCCAGCAACGGGGAACACGATCCGACAGTGGCGTCCCCGTTGCTAGGCGCCGGCCGCACTGACGAGCGGACCCTCGGCGCCTAACAGTACCCCCCCCTTGAGGAGGGGTCAAGGAACCCCTAAATCCGGGTTTCTGAGGAAATTCTTGAAAAAATGCCCTTTTGAGCCTTGGGGCATGAAGGTCCTCATCTAGGACCCACGACCTTTCCTCAGGACCATAACCTTTCCAATGCACCAAAAAATAAAGCCGACCCCGGGACAGCTTGGAATCGAGAACCTTCTCAACCACGAACTCCTGCTGACCCTGTACATTAACTGGTGATCTCCCCTGAGGTTTTTTACGAGGAAATCTGCTAGATGAAACATATGGTTTGAGCAAAAAGCAATGGAAGGTATTTCCGATTCGTAACGTTTTTGGTAGCTGTAACCGGAAAGCAACTGGATTGACTTTTTTGATAATGAGAAATGGTCCAATAAATCTAGGACCCAATCTGGCTGAGGTTTGTCGAAGTTTGATATTGCGAGTCGACAGCCACACCCTGTCTCCTACTCTAAAAGTGCACGGCCGCCGGAACCTGTCCGAAAAATCTTTTTCCTTGAAAGCTGCTTTTCTGAGAGCTATGTGCACTTTTTTCCAAATAAGTTTAAGATGAGAGGTCAGGGCCAGAGAGGAGACAGAGGAATGTTGGAAAAATGAATTAGCTCTGGGGTGGAAACCAAAAACTGCAAAAAATGGAGACACATTGGTGGAGGAATGACAGGCATTATTATAAGCAAACTCTGCCAATGGAAGAAACTCAGACCAGTCATTTTGGAGTTTGGCCGAGTACAAACGCAAATATTGTTTTAAGGATTGGTTCACTCGCTCAGTCTGTCCATTTGATTGTGGATGATAACCGGAGGTTAATGATAATTTCATTTTTAACGAAGCACAAAAAGACTTCCAAAACTGTGCAATGAATTGTGGACCCCTGTCAGAAACAATATCAGTGGGTAACCCATGGAGTCTGAAAACATGACGGAGGAACAAGACTGCCAATCCCTGGGCAGATGGCAATCGGGGAAGACCAATAAAATGAGCCATCTTACTAAAACGGTCCACTACCACCCATATGACTGTGCATCCAGCTGACAGAGGGAGATCCACCACAAAATCCATGGAGATATGCGACCATGGTCTAAGAGGAACATTCAATGGCATAAGTTGACCAATAGGCAAAGAACGGGGAACTTTATGCTGTGCACAGACCTGACACGAAAAAACAAACTCTTTAATGTCTTTAGAAAGACCAGGCCACCACACTGAGCGGGATACCAATTCAAAAGTTTTAGCGACTCCCAGATGCCCTGCAACTTTGCTATCATGAAATTCCTCCAAAACAGTTGCTCTCAAAAACTCAGGAACAAAAAGACGACCAGCAGGAGTATTTCCCGGAGCTTGATGTTGAAGCAGCTTCAATTGAGAAAAAACATCCTGTGTGAGACCTGCCTGAATGACTGAAGGCGGAAGTATGAGAGTAACAGGACTGTTGTCTTGAGCGGGAAGAAAACTGCGTGAGAGGGCATCTGCCTTGGTATTCTTGGAACCAGGTCTGAAGGTGATAATGAATTTGAAACGAGTGAAAAATAAAGCCCAACGAGCCTGTCGGGCATTCAGTCGCTTAGCTGATTCAATGTATTGAAGATTTTTGTGATCTGTCAAAACAGAAATGGTATGGGTCGCTCCTTCAAGCCAATGTCTCCACTCCTCAAAAGCCCATTTAATAGCCAGCAACTCCCGATTACCAACATCGTAGTTGGATTCAGCAGATGAGAATTTCCTGGACATAAAGGCACAAGGATGTAACTCAAGGGAATCTGGATCCTTCTGAGAAAGGATAGCCCCTACACCAACCTCCGAGGCATCTACCTCAACGATGAAAGGCAATTCTGGGTTGGGATGTCTAAGGACAGGGGCTGAGACAAAGGCTTGTTTCAAGGCCTGAAAAGATACTTTAGCTTCACATGACCAATTGGTAGGATCTGCTCCCTTCTTAGTGAGTGCCACAATGGGAGCAACTATGTCAGAGAAAGAGTGAATAAACCTTCTGTAGTAGTTCGCAAACCCTAAAAAGCGCTGAATTGCTTTTAAGTTGGTGGGTTGCGCCCAACTCAGGATGGCTTGGAGCTTCTTAGGTTCCATTCGGAATCCCCGAGGGGAAATAATGTACCCTAAAAAGGATACCTCCGTGACGTGAAATTCACACTTCTCCGGTTTGGCATACAAGTGATTTTCACGTAATTTCTTAAGTACCTGACGCACCTGGGTAACATGTTGTTCTATAGAGTCAGAATAAATCAAAATGTCGTCTAAATAGACCACAACGAATCTTCCCAGAAACTCACGGAGCACATCATTAATGAGATCCTGAAAGACTGCCGGAGCGTTAGATAGGCCGAAAGGCATGACCAGATACTCATAGTGACCTGATTGAGTACTGAATGCCGTTTTCCACTCATCCCCCGATCTGATTCTAATGAGATTATATGCTCCTCTCAGGTCAATCTTGGAAAAAATAACAGCCGAACGTAGCTGATCAAAGAGGACAGAGATCAGAGGCAGAGGGTAAGTATTCTTTACTGAGATTTTATTCAGGGCTCGAAAGTCAATGCAGGGTCTGAGGGAACCATCCTTCTTCTCTACGAAGAAAAAACCTGCACTTAAAGGGGATTTAGATGGCCTGATAAACCCTTTCTCAAGACTTTCTTTCACATACTCATTCATGGCCACAGTTTCAGGACCAGACAATGCATATAACCTTCCTTTAGGCAACGTGGCACCAGGAATTAACTCAATGGTACAATCATAAGGCCTATGGGGAGGCAAAATATCCGCATTGCCCTTGGAAAACACATCCAAAAAATCTTGGTACTCTCCAGGAATATGTGCGGACCTGGCAGCAGCTACTCGGATAGGAAGTGTAATACATTCTTTATCACAGATGGTACTCCATTGTAGAATCTCCCCAGACTGCCAATCTATGATGGGATTATGAAAGGCCAGCCAAGGGTGACCCAGAACCACAGGAACTGCTGGACAATGGGTAAGAAAAAACTCAATCTTTTCAGAATGTAGAGCTCCCACCGAGAGCAAAACAGGAGGTGTACATAGAGAAATAACCCCATTGGATAAGGGACTCCCATCTAAACCATGCATGGTGATACACCTACTTAAGGTTAACTGAGGAATACCTAAGGCCTTGGCCCATGTTAAGTCCATAAAGTTTCCTGCAGCTCCACTGTCCACAAAAGCAGAGACCGAGGAACAGAGGCTGTCATAAGAAACTTTAGCAGGAACCAATAGTGAATTATTTGAGGAGATGAGCTGTAGACCAAAGTGAACCCCCTCACTATTCACTTGGTCAGGAAGTTTCCCGACTTGTTTGGGCAACTACGGGCAAAATGTCCCTTACCTCCGCAGTACAAACACAGACCAGAATTTTGCCTCCTGGTTCTTTCTTCCGGAGACAATTTGGAGAGACCAATCTGCATAGGCTCCTCCATGTCTATCGGAACGGAAGAAACACAGGGAAAAGAAACTACAGATGCCCCTTTCTCAGTCCTCCGCTCTCTGAGCCGACGATATATTTTAATAGAGAGCTCCATGAGTTTATCAAGGTTCTCAGGAGCGGGATACTGAAGGAGGCTGTCTTTTATAGATTCAGATAAGCCGAGGCGAAACTGACTGCGCAGGGCAGGATCATTCCAGCCACAGTCGTTCGACCAACGGCGAAACTCCGTACAATAATTCTCTGCAGGATTCCTACCCTGTCTTAGAGCACGCAACTGACTTTCTGCGGATGCCTCTCTATCAGGGTCGTCATACAATAGCCCTAAAGATTTCAAAAAAGCGTCTACAGACGATAAGGCCGGATCGTCTGTCTTTAAACCAAAAGCCCAGGTCTGAGGATCCCCCTGAAGCAGAGAAATTATAATTCCAACCCGCTGAGCCTCCGTACCTGAGGAAACTGGTCTTAAACAAAAATACAGTTTACAAGACTCTTTAAAATTAAAAAACTGTTTTCTATCCCCAGAAAAACGGTCAGGCAGATGCATTTTTGGTTCAGGGATGACCCTCGGGGAAGTCCGTAACAGATCTTCCTGTGAGCTCACCCGGAGGGACAGATCCTGAACCATCTGGGTAAGTTCCTGAATCTGACTAACCAAAAACTGGCCAGGATTTGGCCCAACACCGGTGGGATTCATGAGGCCGACAAAATTCTCCCTACTGGATAAGTGAAAAAATTAACTCCTGTTGAAATTTTTTCTTTTGTCAGGCCGGTGATAATGTTACGATTCCTGTACTCCAGACTGGAGAAGATCTTATGGCAGAGATCTGAGTACAGGAATGAAATACAGGTTGTGGGAGCTGGAGAGCCTAGTAACCCCTGGCGCCCTAACTCCGTTGTCTCGCCCGTGTTATCAGAAATCCCCTGCGAGACTATGGTTGCTTGAGCCCATGGCAGCCGCGTTCGAAGGGCGGATTATGTCTGCCCAACCCCGATGCCCCCGCAGGTCTTAATGGGAGACAAGGGGAAGTCCGAGACAGGGAGATAACAAGGGGCCCTCTGACTAAGCAACCAAGCCAGGGGTTACAAGCTAACTTAACTAAATCAAAAGGTATGTGCGGACTAGCCGCCAGGGAAAAGGACAACCAAGGATCCACGGATCCGACACTCCTATCCGGCAACGCTGGACACCAGAGTGGATCTTGTGGAAGCGGAATCCTCCGCAAAGCTCCAGAACTCAAAATAAACACAATAATAAATAGTAGCGGACAAGCCGCAACACACGGCTGCGCCGCGACTCACGAACACCACCAGATGTTAAAGGTGCTCGGTCAGACTCCAGGAACAGATGGTAACTTCCGAGTACTGGATCACTGAGAACAGGAACAAACGAACAGACCGGGACTGGGAACTCTCTCTGCAGCAGAATCAGGCAAACAGGAAGCTATCACCGGCGTCTGTGAGGAGTCCTGGGAGTGCTTTTAACAGAGAGTCTTCCAATCAGCTGTTTGGAGGCTGATTGGATTAAATGCCATGCAGCTGACAAGCTGCATGGCCAGGGAAACAGATGAGTGATAATTACAACATGCCGTGCAGCTGCATGCTACACAGCCAGGAAACCAGTGATGATATAAACTTAGACCCAGCAACGGGGAACACGATCCGACAGTGGCGTCCCCGTTGCTAGGCGCCGGCCGCACTGACGAGCGGACCCTCGGCGCCTAACACTAGGTACAATGCAATCTTAGACCTGGTATTAACAAACAATGGGATTTGGTATCAGGTATTATAGTAGGGGAACCCATAGGAAACAGCGACCACAATATGGTCACATTCAATATCAGTTTCCATAAACAGCCCTATACTGGCTCAACTAGGACTCTAAACTTTAGCAAAGCAAATTTTGAAAAGATGAGGGTATTTTTCAGGGATATTGAATGGGAAGGTTTGTTTTTAGGAAAAAATACTACAAAGAAATGGGAGGTACTAAAATTCCTGCTAGCTAAAAATACACTCAAATTTATTCCTATGAGTAGCAAAAAAAGGAATAAAAATCATAAAACGATGTGGCTTAACAAAAAGATTAAGGAAGTTATGGGCAAGAAAAGGCGAGCATTTAAAAAATACAAATCTGACGGGAAGCAGAGTCATTTCAGCACTATAAGGAATGTAACAAAATTTGCAAAAAGGAAATAAGAGCGGCTAAAGTAGAAACTGAAAAACTAGTAGCAAAGGAAAGCAAAGCGAATCCCCAAAAATTATTTAAATACATTAATAGCAAGAGATTAAAGAAGGAGAGTATAGGCCCTTTAAAAGACAAGTTGGGAGTCTTAAGCAAAAATTATGACATAGCGGACACACTAAATGAGTTTTTTTCAACAGTATTCACTAGAGAGGACCCATTTCAGGGACTGACACACAATCTCAATAATGAGAATATCCCACTGATAGGTACTTATTTAAGCGAGGAAGTAGTCTGTGACCGATTAAAACATTTAAAGATTAATAAATCACCAGGGCCCGATGCTATTCACCCAAGGGTTCTAATGGAGGTTCACTCTGAACTGGCAAAACCGCTATCTTTGATCTTTAAGGATTCAGTTATATCAGGTATGGTTCCCAAAGACTGGCGTATAGCGGAAGTAGTGCCTATATTCAAAAAGGGAAGTAAAGCTGAACCAGGTAATTATAGACCAGTTAGTCTTACATCTATAGTGGGGAAAGTATTGGAAGGTATTCTAAGAGATAGTATTCAGAAGTTCCTTGAAGTCAATAAGGTCATTAAAAGGAATCAACATGGGTTTATGAAGGACAGATCCTGTCAAACCAACTTACTTGGCTTTTATGAAACAGTAAGCGCAAACCTAGATCAGGGTAAAGACATGGATGTAATATTTTTAGACTTTGCCAAAGTGTTCGATACTGTACCACACATGAGACTTATCTACAAGCTACAAGAATCAGGGCTAGGAAGCACAATATGCACTTGGGTCAAAAACTGGTTAGATAATAGGGAGCAGCGCGTTGTGGTTAATGGATCTTTTTCAACTTGGACTGAAGTGCTAAGTGGTGTGCCGCAAGGATCAGTATTAGGACCGCTATTGTTCAATATTTTCATTAACGACCTAACAGAAGGTCTAGAGAGCATGGTGTCAATTTTTGCAGATGATACCAAATTGTGTAAGGCTATAAATACAGAGGAGGATGCCGAGTCTCTTCAGAACGACTTAGTTAAATTAGAAGCATGGGCAGCCAAATGGAGAATGCGCTTCAACACAGACAAGTGTAAGGTAATGCACTGTGGTAACAAGAACAAAAATTACACCTACCTACTAAATGGGGTAAAATTAGGGGATTCTGTACTGGAAAAGGACTTGGGTGTCCTCATAGATAGCAAGCTAAGCAGTAGTACCCAAAGTAGGACTGCAGCAAAGAAGGCTAATAAGATATTAGCATGCATAAAACGGGGTATTGATGCTAGGGACGAGAGTATTATACTCCCGTTATATAAATCACTAGTGAGGCCACACCTTGAATACTGTGTACAATTCTGGGCACCGTACTACAAAAAGGATATCCTGGAGCTTGAAAAGGTACAGAGGAGGGCGACCAAACTAATTAAGGGCATGGAGACGATGGAATACAAGAAAAGGCTTGAAAGACTAGGCATGTTTACATTGGAAAAGCGAAGACTAAGAGGGGATATGATCAACATCTACAAATATATAAGGGGACAATACACAGAGCTTGCGCGGGACCTGTTTTTGGTTAGATCAACACAGAGGACTCGTGGACACTCGCTCAGGTTAGAGGAGAGGAAATTCCGCACAATACGGCGTAAAGGCTTTTTCACGGTAAGGACAATACGTGTTTGGAATTCCCTGCCCGAGGGAGTTGTAATGGCGGAATCTGTCAACACCTTTAAGAATGGGTTAGATAAATTCCTAATAGATAAGGATATCCAGGGGTATGGTGCATAGGCATGAATTATAGGTACTATAAGTAGGGATAAAATGCAACGGCTGACAGCAGCATCAGTAAGAAATTTTAGTCAAATCATCATGCATAGGAGACCACAAATAGGTTGAACTCGATGGACAATTGTCTTTTTTCAACCTCAGATACTATGTTACTATCATTGGGGGTGTCTCCCATTTGTGCCTGTCTTCCTCAGGGAAAGGGTACGCTACACGTATCCTTCTGGGAAGGGTAAATTTCTTCTCAGGGATAGCCCAGTATTCTTCAAAGAATGCATTCAAATCCTTTGAAGGAGGAAAACTCACAACCTGCTTTTTATTTAATTTAAAATAATCATTTTCCACTGGGACCAGTGTTGTTTCAGGAAACTCCAACACTTCCTTTATAGCAACTATCATACATTGTATGCTTTTGGCTAATTTGGGGTCTACCCCTCTCAAATCCCCAGTGTCGACGTCAGAGTCGGAATCTGTGTCTGTGTCCCCTTGCATTATCTGGGCCAGAGACCTTTTCTGGGAACTGGATGGGACCCGAGTGGATGATATGGAGGGGTCAGTAAACAGTGCATCCTCCACAGACTGCCTCCAATATTTAGTCTGTTGTTCAGACTCAGAGAATTTCTTTGAAAGCATTGACATATTCTTTTGCAACATTCTCACCCACTCTGGCTCCTTCTGAGAGGAAAGGGACACCATATTACCCTCTTGTGCATCTAAAATGGGTTCTTCCTAGGGAAGAACCCTCCCCAATGTCTGACATGTTACACACACACACACACACACACACACACACACACACACACGCACACACACACACACACACACACACACACACACCCCTATCACACAGGGGAGCTATTGGGGACAGACCTACACTGAAGTCTGTCAGAGAGACACAGAGGGATCTGCCAGTCCACACACTGTGCCTTATTGTGAATTGTGGAAATATTACCCACTTACAGCGCATATACCAATAATAGGCCCACAGACCTAATTATGAACATTCTCTGCCACTTCTATAACACCCTCTACTTGTATCAGCATTGTCATGAAGAGAAACAGCATTCAGGAGCTTCACACTGGAGTTTCTGCAGGAGAAAATGGCACCCAGTGAGTGTTCTGGCAAGTCTGAGGTGAAGCCCCGCCCTTCAGCCTCAGCAATGTAATATTTATACTGGCTGGGGATGGCACATCAGCAGCTGTACATGTATGTACCCTTTTTGCCAGTGAGAGTAAGGTTTTAAAACATGCCCTAAGAGCGTGCCCCCCCCTCGCTCTGCACCCTTGTGCTGAGATACATGGCGCGCAGCTGCGCGTGTACCTGTTTGCCGCCGCCGATGACCGGAGGATCCCCTCTCTGCAGGACTCCGGTAATATACTCACCAGCCTTCTGACTTCTGGCTCTGTTAAGGGGTGGTGGCAGTGCTGTGGGAGTGAATGCTGGCCAGGCTTGGGCTGTGTTCAGTACCCTTCAGGAGCTAATGGTGTCCTGTCAGCGGAAGCAGAACCATTAACTAATTGAGAAGTTGGTTCCTACTTCCCCCCCTAAGTCCCACGAAGCAGGGAAACTGTTGCGAGCAGCTTCCCTGTAAAATAAAAAACCTAACAAAGTCTTTTTCCAGCAAAGCTCTGTAGAGCTCAACTAGTGTGCATCCAGTCTATAGGGCACATTTTCTAAACTAAGCTCTGGAGAAGGGGCATAGAGGGAGTAGCCAGTTCACACTGTTGAAAAGTCTTTAAGTGCCGAAGGCTCCTGCGGAACCGTCTATACCCCATGGTACTAAAATGGACCCCAGCATCCTCTAGGACAGGCATGTCCAACCTGCGGCCCTCCAGCTGTTGTGAAACTACATATCCCAGCATGCCCTGACACTGTTTTGCTGCCAGAGAATGCTAAAGCTGTGTCTGGGCATGCTGGGATGTGTAGTTTCTCAACAGCTGGAGGGCCGCAGGTTGGACATGCCTGCTCTAGGACGTAAGAGAAAAACCGACATCCAACCAACTTTTCAAACATTTGAACTCCCCCCAGTGTGCGCACCGCCTTCCTACCCCCCCCCACCCCCCCCTCCAGACATGATTGTAGCTGGCGGATGTTATACACTGTACTTAAAATAATACTGTCCACCCCCCTATCCCCCACCACCTGAGTGGAATTTGAAGTAGGTGAATGTTACACAACATTTAAAAAATACTGTTATAAAAGTACACATATTTTTCTCTGTGTGCGTCCCAGCTACATTCTCTGTGCATCTAACATCATATACACGTGTGTCATGACGGGCCAAATGCACAATACATCTGTCTAATCACTGACAGCCTGTCGAGAGTACTTAGCTAGCCCAGCTCTCGGAAATGCCCTTTATACAACCTTGTCGGCGGGCCCCATGGGACCCACAGGGCCCTAAGCAGCCGCTTTTGCTGTCTTGTGGTAAATCCGCTACTGCCTTCATTCATTATACAAGTCGAGTTTTAGGATTGCCATCAGTAGGCTCCAGAAAAATCAGCCTGCAGAGTGCTTCAGTGGTCACATCAGATAGCAGATGCTTAGTCCTATCCTAAACTGTAGGTAGAAACTAATTGAATTTTTCTGCACTTTACCTTGCTGCAGCAGTAATCAGGATGATTGCTGACAGCCTAGCTGTTGTTGCTACTGTATACTGCATAACTGTTCCATAGAACACAAAATTTGCAGATTTCCGTAAATTACTGTAATACTGATGTTTTTCCTTAGAGGGCAAAGCAGGTGCTACCTCTGCATAAAAGTTTTTTATTTACTCTCATACATTACTTTCTATAAGCCATTACCCATAGAAATAGAAATTGAAAGCACTTTGGAATGTTTTTATTTTAGCCTGCAACGCAATAGTACACAAAGTTGGATGAACAGAATTTCATATAAAGGTACATTTGAGAACAAAACCTTTCCACATCAGTTTGACGTGAGCATCAATGTTGCTAGCTACTGGCTAAGTAAACAACCAGGTCTTGTGACCTCTATTATAAACATGCAGTCATTGGAGATCATTTACTAGTTGCAACAAATGTCCACAACACATTTTTTTAAAGAAAAAAATAAGATTTTAAACCTACCGGTAAATCTTTTTCTCGTAGTCCGTAGAGGATGCTGGGACTACGTAAGGACCATGGGATAGACGGGCTCCGCAGGAGACATGGGCACTTTAAGAAAGACTTTGGATCTGGGTGTGCACTGGCTCCTCCCTCTATGCCCCTCCTCCAGACCTCAGTTAGAGAAACTGTGCCCAGAGGAGACGGACAGTACGAGGAAAGGATTTTTGTTAATCCAAGGGCAAGATTCATACCAGCCACACCAATCACACCGTATAACTTGTGATATACTAACCAGTTAACAGTATGAAAACAACATAGCATCAGTCCAAGACCGATGAAAACTATAACATAACCCTTATGTAAGCAAAACTATATACAAGTCTTGCAGAAGAAGTCCGCACTTGGGACGGGCGCCCAGCATCCTCTACGGACTACGAGAAAAAGATTTACCGGTAGGTTTAAAATAAGAATTTACTTACCGATAATTCTATTTCTCGGAGTCCGTAGTGGATGCTGGGGTTCCTGAAAGGACCATGGGGAATAGCGGCTCCGCAGGAGACAGGGCACAAAAAGTAAAGCTTTAGGATCAGGTGGTGTGCACTGGCTCCTCCCCCTATGACCCTCCTCCAAGCCTCAGTTAGGATACTGTGCCCGGACGAGCGTACACAATAAGGAAGGATTTTGAATCCCGGGTAAGACTCATACCAGCCACACCAATCACACTGTACAACCTGTGATCTGAACCCAGTTAACAGTATGATAACAGTGGAGCCTCTGAAAAGATGGCTCACAACAATAATAACCCGATTTTTGTAACTATGTACAAGTATTGCAGATAATCCGCACTTGGGATGGGCGCCCAGCATCCACTACGGACTCCGAGAAATAGAATTATCGGTAAGTAAATTCTTATTTTCTCTATCGTCCTAGTGGATGCTGGGGTTCCTGAAAGGACCATGGGGATAATACCAAAGCTCCCAAACGGGCGGGAGAGTGCGGATGACTCTGCAGCACCGAATGAGAGAACTCCAGGTCCTCCTTAGCCAGGGTATCAAATTTGTAGGATTTTACCAACGTGTTTGCCCCTGACTAAATAGCCGCTCGGCAAAGTTGTAAAGCCGAGACCCCTCGGGCAGCCGCCCAAGATAAGCCCACCTTCCTTGTGGAATGGGCATTTACATATTTTGGCTGTGGCAGGCCTGCCACAGAATGTGCAAGCTGAATTGTATTACACATCCAACTAGCAATAGTCTGCTTAGAAGCAAGAGCACCCAGTTTGTTGGGTGCATACAGGATAACAGCAAGTCAGTTTTCCTGACTCCAGCCGTCCTGGAACCTATATTTACAGGGCCCTGACAACATCTAGCAACCTGGAGTCCTCCAAGTCCCTAGTAGGCGCAAGGCACCAAAATAAGCTGGTTCAGGTGAAACACTGACACCACCTTAGGGAGAGAACTGGGGACGAGTCCGCAGCTCTGCCCTGTCCAAATGGACAACCAGATATGGGCTTTTTTGAGAAAAAAACCACCAATTTGACACTCGCCTGGTCCAGGCCAGGGCCAAGAGCATGGTCACTTTTCATGTGAGATGCTTCAAATCCACAGATTTGACTGGTTTTAAACCAATGTGATTTGAGGAATCCCAGAACTACGTTGAGATCCCACAGTGCCACTGGAGGCACAAAAGGGGGTTGTATATGCAATACTCCCTTGACAAACTTCTGGACTTCAGGAACTGAAGCCACTTCTTTCTGGAAGAAAATCGACAGGGCCGAAATTTGAACCTTAATGGACCCCAATTTGAGGCCCATAGACACTCCTGTTTGCAGGAAATGCAGGAATCGACCGAGTTGAAATTTCTTCGTGGGGCCTTTCTGGCCTCACACCACGCAACATATTTTTGCCACATGTGGTGATAATGTTGTGCGGTCACCTCCTTTCTGGCTTTGACCAGGGTAGGAATGACCTCTTCCGGAATGCCTTTTTCCCTTAGGATCCGGCGTTCCACCGCCATGCCGTCAAACGCAGCTGCGGTAAGTCTTGGAACAGACATGGTACTTGCTGAAACAAGTCCCTTCTTAGCGGCAGAGGCCATAAGTCCTCTGTGAGCATCTCTTGAAGTTCCGGGTACCAAGTCCTTCTTGGCCAATCCGGAGCCATGAGTATAGTTCTTACTCCTCTACGTCTTATAAGTCTCAGTACCTTAGGTATGAGAAGCAGAGGATGGAACACATACACCGACTGGTACATCCATGGTGTTACCAGAACGTCCACAGCTATTGCCTGAGGGTCTCTTAACCTGGCGCAATACCTGTCCCGTTTTTTGTTCAGACGGGACGCCATCATGTCCACCTTTGGTATTTCCCAACGGTTTACAATCATGTGGAAAACTTCTCGATGAAGTTTCCACTCTGCCGGGTGGAGGTCGTGCCTGCTGAGGAAGTCTGCTTCCCAGTTTCCATTCCCGGAATGAAACACTGCTGACAGTGCTATCACATGATTTTCCGCCCAGCGAAAAGTCCTTGCAGTTTTTGCCATTGCCCTCCTGCTTCTTGTGCCGCCCTGTCTATTTACGTGGGCGACTGCCGTGATGTTTTTCCCACTGGATCAATACCGGCTGACCTTGAAGCAGAGGTCTTGCTAAGCTTAGAGTATTATAAATTTACCCTTAGCTCCAGTATATTTATGTGGAGAAAAGTCTCCAGACTTGATCACACTCCCTGGAAATTTTTTCCTTGTGTGACTGCTCCCCAGCCTCTCGGGCTGGCCTCCGTGGTCACCAGCATCCAATCCTGAATGCCGAATCTGCGGCCCTCTAGAAGATGAGCACTCTGTAACCACCACAGGAGAGACACCCTTGTCCTTGGATATAGGGTTATCCGCTGATGCATCTGAAGATGCGATCCGGACCATTTGTCCAGCAGATCCCACTGAAAAATTCTTGCGTGAAATCTGCCGAATGGAATTGCTTCGTAGGAAGTCACCATCTTTACCAGGACCCTTGTGCAATGATGCACTGATTTTAGGAGGTTCCTGACTAGCTCGGATAACTCCCTGGCTTTCTCTTCCGGGAGAAACACCTTTTTCTGGACTGTGTCCAGAATCATCCCTAGGCACAGCAGACTTGTCGTCGGGTTCAGCTGCGATTTTGGAATATTTAGAATCCACCCGTGCTGTTGTAGCAGTATCCGAGATAGTGCTACTCCGACCTCCAACTGTTCCCTGGACTTTGCCCTTATCAGGAGATCGTCCAAGTAAGGGATAATTAAGACGCCTTTTCTTCGAAGAAGAATCATCATTTCGGCCATTACCTTGGTAAAGACCCGGGGTGCCGTGGACAATCCAAACGGCAGCGTCTGAAACTGATAGTGACAGTTCTGTACCACGAACCTGAGGTACCCTTAGTGAGAAGGGCAAATTTTGGACATGGAGGTAAGCATCCCTGATGTCTCGGGACACTATATAGTCCCCTTCTTCCTGGTTCGTTATCACTGCTCTGAGTGACTCCATCTTGATTTGAACCTTTGTAAGTGTTCAAATTTTTTTAGATTTAGAATAGGTCTCACCTAGCCTTCTGGCTTCAGTACCACAATATAATGTGGAATAATACCCCTTTTCTTGTTGTAGGAGGGGTAATTTTATTATCACCTGCTGGGAATACAGCTTGTGAATTGTTTCCCATACTGCCTCCTTGTCGGAGGGAGACCTTGGTAAACCAGACTTCAGGAGCCTGCGAAGGGGAAACGTCTCGACATTCCAATCTGTACCCCTGGGATACTACATGTAGGATCCAGGGGTCCTGTACGGTCCCAGCGTCATGCTGAGAGCTTGGCAGAAGCGGTGGAACGCTTCTGTTCCTGGGAATGGGCTGCCTGCTGCAGTCTTCTTCCCTTTCCTCTATCCCTGGGCAGATATGACTCTTATAGGGACGAAAGGACTGAGGCTGAAAAGACGGTGTCTTTTTCTGCAGAGATGTGACTTAGGGTAAAAACGGTGGATTTTCCAGCAGTTGCCGTGGCCACCAGGTCTGATGGACCGACCCCAAATAACTCCTCTTCCTTTATACGGCAATACACCTTTGTGCCGTTTGGAATCTGCATCACCTGACCACTGTCGTGTCCATAAACATCTTCTGGCAGATATGGACATCGCACTTACTCTTGATGCCAGAGTGCAAATATCCCTCTGTGCATCTCGCATATATAGAAAATGCATCCTATTAAATGCTCTATAGTCAATAAAATACTGTCCCTGTCAAGGGTATCAATATTTTTAGTCAGGGAATCCGACCAAGCCACCCCAGCTCTGCACATCCAGGCTGAGGCGATCGCTGGTCGCAGTATAACACCAGTATGTGTGTATATACTTTTTATGATATTTTCCAGCCTCCTGTCAGCTGGCTCCTTGAGGACGGCCCTATCTATAGACGGTACCGCCACTTGTTTTGATAAGCGTGAGCGCCTTATCCACCCTAAGGGGTGTTTCCCAACGCGCCCTAACTTCTGGCGGGAAAGGGTATACCGCCCATAATTTTCTATCGGGGGGAACCCACGCATCATCACACACTTCATTTAATTTATCTGATTCAGTAAAAACTACGGTAGTTTTTTCACATCCCACATAATACCCTCTTTTGTGGTACTTGTAGTATCAGAAATATGTAACACCTCCTTCATTGCCCTTAACGTGTGGCCCTAATAAGGAATACGTTTGTTTATTCACCGTCGACACTGGATTCAGTGTCCGTGTCTGTGTCGACCGACTAAAGTAAACGGGCGTTTTAAAACCCCTGACGGTGTTTCTGAGACGTCTGGACCGGTACTAATTGTTTGTCGGCCGTCTCATGTCGTCAACCGACCTTGCAGCGTGTTGACATTATCACGTAATTCCCTAAATAAGCCATCCATTCCGGTGTCGACTCCCTAGAGAGTGACATCACCATTACAGGCAATTGCTCCGCCTCCTCACCAACATCGTCCTCATACATGTCGACACACACGTACCGACACACAGCACACACACAGGGAATGCTCTGATAGAGGACAGGACCCACTAGCCCTTTGGAGAGACAGAGGGAGAGTTTGCCAGCACACACCAAAAACGCTATAATTATATAGGGACAACCTTATATAAGTGTTTTCCCTTATAGCATCTTTTATATATTTCTAACGCCAAATTAGTGCCCCCCCTCTCTGTTTTAACCCTGTTTCTGTAGTGCAGTGCAGGGGAGAGCCTGGGAGCCTTCCCTCCAGCCTTTCTGTGAGGGAAAATGGCGCTGTGTGCTGAGGAGATAGGCCCCGCCCCTTTTTCGGCGGGCTCGTCTCCCGCTCTTTAATGGATTCTGGCAGGGGTTAAATATCTCCATATAGCCCCCGGAGGCTATATGTGAGGTATTTTTAGCCAAAAAAGGTTTTCATTTGCCTCCCAGGGCGCCCCCCTCCCAGCGCCCTGCACCCTCAGTGACTGCCGTGTGAAGTGTGCTGAGAGGAAATGGCGCACAGCTGCAGTGCTGTGCGCTACCTTAAGAAGACTGAGGAGTCTTCTGCCGCCGATTCTGGACCTCTTCTCGTTTCAGCATCTGCAAGGGGGCCGGCGGCGAGGCTCCGGTGACCATCCAGGCTGTACCTGTGATCGTCCCTCTGGAGCTAATGTCCAGTAGCCAAAGAAGCCAATCCATCCTGCACGCAGGTGAGTTCACTTCTTCTCCCCTAAGTCCCTCGTTGCAGTGATCCTGTTGCCAGCAGGACTCACTGTAAAATAAAAAACCTAAGCTAAACTTTTCTAAGCAGCTCTTTAGGAGAGCCGCCTAGATTGCACCCTTCTCGGCCGGGCACAAAAATCTAACTGAGGCTTGGAGGAGGGTCATAGGGGGAGGAGCCAGTGCACACCACCTGATCCTAAAGCTTTACTTTTTGTGCCCTGTCTCCTGCGGAGCCGCTATTCCCCATGGTCCTTTCAGGAACCCCAGCATCCACTAGGACGATAGAGAAAATCTTATTTTCTCTAACGTCCTAGAGGATGCTGGGACTCCGTAAGGACCATGGGGATTATACCAAAGCTCCCAAACGGGCGGGAGAGTGCGGATGAGTCTGCAGCACCAATTGAGCAAACAGGAGGTCCTCCTCAGCCAGGGTATCAAACTTATAGAACTTTGCAAAGGTGTTTGACCACGACCAAGTAGCAGCTCGGCACAGCTGTAATGCCGAGACCCCTCGGGCAGCCGCCCAAGAAGAGCCCACCTTCCTAGTGAAATGGGCCTTAACCGATTTTGGTAACGACAATCCTGCCGTAGAATGCGCCTGCTGAATCGTGTTACAGATCCAGCGAGCAATAGTCTGCTTTGAAGCAGGGCCGCCGACCTTGTTGGCTGCATACAGGACAAACAGTGCTTCTGTTTTTCTGATCCTAGCCGTTCTGGCCACGTCAATTTTCAAAGCCCTGACCACATCAAGGGACTCGGAATCCTCCAAGTCACGTGTAGCCACAGGCACGACAATAGGTTGGTTCATATGAACGGATGAGACCACCTTAGGTAGGAATTGAGGACGGGTCCGCAATTCCGCTCTATCGATATGGAAAAGGAAAACCAGATAGGGGCTTTTATGTGATAAAGCCGCTAATTCCGAAACTCGCCTAGCCGAAGCCAAGGCCAACAACATGACCACCTTCCAAGTGAGATATTTCAACTCCACTGTTCTAAGTGGTTCAAACCAATGTGACTTAAGGAAACTTAACACCACGTTAAGGTCCCAAGGCGCCACCGGAGGTACAAAAGGAGGCTGAATATGCAGTACTCCCTTCACAAAAGTCTGTACTTCAGGTAGAGAGGCCAATTCCTTTTGAAAGAAAATGGATAAGGCTGAAATCTGAACTTTAATGGAGCCTAATTTTAGGCCCAAATTCACTCCAGTTTGTAGGAAGTGAAGAAAACGGCCTAGATGGAATTCTTCCGTAGGAGCATTCCTGGCCTCACACCAAGAACATATTTTCGCCATATTCGGTGATAATGTTAGATGTCACGTCCTTCCTAGCCATTATTAGCGTAGGCATGACCTCATCCGGAATACCTTTATCCGCTAGGATCCGGCGTTCAACCGCCATGCCGTCAAACGGAGCCGCGGTAAGTCTTGGAACAGACAGGGACCCTGTTGCAACAGGTCCTGTCTTAGAGAAAGAGGCCACGGATCTTCTGTGAGCATTTCCTGCAGATCCGGATACCAGGCCCTTCGTGGCCAATCCGGAACAATGATTATTGTTCTCACTCCTCTTTTTCTTATTATTCTCAACACCTTGGGTATGAGAGGAAGAGGAGGGAATACATAGACCGACTGGAACACCCACGGTGTCACTAGGGCGTCCACAGCTACTGCCTTAGGATCTCTTGACCTGGCGCAATACCTTTGTAGCTTTTTGTTGAGACGGGACGCCATCATGTCTATTAGGGGCAGTCCCCACCGACCTGCAATCTATGCGAAGACTTCCTGATGAAGTCCCCACTCTCCCGGATGCAGGTCGTGTCTGCTGAGGAAGTCTGCTTCCCAGTTGTCCTCTCCCGGAATGAACACTGCTGACAGTGCGCTTACATGATTCTCCGCCCAGCTAAGAATTCTGGTGGCTTCCGCCATCGCCACTCAGCTCCTTGTGCCGCCCTGGCGGTTTACATGAGCTACTGCGGTGACGTTGTCTGACTGGATCAGAACTGGTCGGTCGCGAAGTAAGGTCTCCGCTTGACGTAGGGCGTTGTATATGGCCCTTGGTTCCAGGATGTTGATGTGAAGACAAGTCTCTTGACTTGACCAAAGGCCTTGGAAATTTCTTCCCTGTGTGACTGCTCCCCAACCTTGGAGGCTCGCGTACGTGGTCACCAGGATCCGATCCTGAATGCCGAACCTGCGGCCCTCTAGAAGGTGAGCACTCTGCAGCCACCACAGGAGAGATACCCTGGCCCTGGGGGACAGGGTGATCCGCTGATGCATTTGCAGATGTGACCCGGACCATTTGTCCAATAGGTCCCATTAGAAAGTCCTTGCATGGAACCTGCTGAAGGGAATGGCTTCGTACGTCGCCACCATTTTCCCAGGACTTGAGTGCAATGATGCACTGACACTTGTTTTGGCTTCAACAGGTTCTTGACTAGAGTCATGAGTTCCTGAGCTTTTTCTATCTGAAGAAAAATCCTTTTCTGGTCTGTATCCAGAATCATGCCCAAGAAGGTCAGACGAGTCGTAGGAACCAACTGTGACTTTGGGATATTGAGAATCCAGCCGTGTTCCTGTAACACCTTCAGTGAAAGTGACACGCTGTTCAACAACTGCTCTTTTGATCTCACCCTTATTAGGAGATCGTCCAAGTATGGGATAATTGTGACTCCTTGCTTGCGTAGGAGCACCATCATTTCTGCCAATTAACCTGAAATTGGTAATAACAATACTGTACCGTAATTCTCAGGTACGCCTGATGGGGTGGATAAATGGGAACATGAAGGTATGCAGCCTTTATGTCTAGATACACCATAAAATCCCCCCCTTCCAGGCTGGCGATGATCGCTCTGAGCGATGCCACCTTGAATTTGAACCTTTTCAAGTACAGGTTCAGAGATTTTAATTTTAAAATAGGTCTGACCGAACCGTCCGGTTTCGGGACTACAGCCAAGGTTGAGTAATATCCCCTTCCTTGTTGAAGGAGAGGAACCTTGAGCACCACCTGTTGGAGATACAATGTGTGAATTGTATTTAATATTAGCTCCCTTTCTGGGGGAGAAGCCGGTAGGGCCGATAATCAAAACCGGCGAGGAGGCACCTCTTCGAATTCCAGCTTGTAACCCTGAGAAACAATTTCTATTGCCCAGGGATCCACCTGTGAGTGAACTCAGATGTGGCTGAAGAGTTGAAGACGTGCTCCCACTGGGGCGGACTCCCTTAGCGGAGCCCCAGCGTCATGCGGTGGATTTAGTAGAGGCCGGGGAGGACTTCTGTTCCTGGGAACTAGCTGTGCCCTGCGCTCTTACCTCTGGTAAGAAAGGACGCTCCTCGTACTTTCTTGTTTTTCTGCGACCGAAAGGACTGCATTTGATAATGCCGTGCTTTCTTAGGCTGTGAGGGAATATAAGGCAAAAGATCAGATTTACCAGCTATAGCTGTGGAGACCAGGTCCGAGATCCCTTCTCCACCCAATTCCTCACCCCTGTAAGGTAAAACCTCCATATGCCTTTTTTAGTCGGCATCACCTGTCCATTGCATGTTCCACAGGACACGTCTAGCAGAAATCGACTTAGCGTTGACTCTAGAACCCAGTAGACCAATGTCTCTTTGAGCATGTCTTATATATAAGACAGCATCTTTTATATATCCTAGGGTCAATAACATGGTATCCTTATCTAGGGTTTCAATCGCCGCTGATAAGGTATCTGTCCACGCTGCTACAGCGCTATAAACCTCTGCCGACACAATCGCCGGTCTGAGTAGTGTACCAGAATGTGTGTAAATGGACTTCAAAGTACTTTTCTGCATGCTATCTGCAGGATCCCTGAGGGTAGCTGTATCTTGGTATGTCAGCGCTACCTTTTGGGTAAACGTGTCAACGCCTAGTCCACCTTAGGGGAGGATTCCCATCGTATCCTGGCCCTAGCAGGGAAAGGATACGCCATGAGAATTCTTTTGTGAAACTGCAGTTTCTTGTCTGGAGATTCCCGCTCTTTATCACACAATTCATTTGGTTCATGAGAGGGGGGAAATGTTATCTCAGCTTTCTTCCCCTTAAACATGTGTACCCTCATGTCAGGGACAGATGGGTCATCAGTGAAATGCAAAACATCTTTTATTACAATAATCATATATTGAATACTCTTCTGCCAGTTTTGGCTGTAACTTTGCATCATTGTAGTCAGACTCCGTGTCGGTAGCAGTGTCTATTATTTTGGATAGTGGGCGTTTTGAGACTCTGAAGGTCCCTGCGACATAGGGACAGACATGGGTAGATTCCCTGTCTGTTCTCTAATCTTTTGTGCAATAAATTTACCTCAGCACTTAATTCCACATATCCAGTCAGGTGTCGGCGTTGTCGACGGAGACACCACACACACACATTTGCTCCATCTCCTCCTTAGAAGAGCCTTTTACCTCAGACATGTCAACACACACGTACCGACACACCACACACTCAGGGAATCCTCTTATCTGAAGACAGTTCCCCCACAAGGCCCTTTGGAGAGACAGAGAGAGAGTATGCCAGCACACACCCAGCGCTAATACCCCAGGAAAAACACACAATGTGTTTACCCAGTAGCGCTGTAATACTATTATTTGCTGCCAATTATGTGCCCCCCCCCCTCTTCTCTGAAACCCCCTTTCACCGTGGATAAGCAGGGGAGAATCCGGGGAGCTTCCTCTCAGCTATGCTGTGGAGAAAATGGCGCTGGTGAGTGCTGAGGGAAGCTTCTGTCCCGCTTAAATATAATAAAAACTGGCGAGGGCTCTTTATATATACAGTGCCTAGCTGTATATATATCTCTTTTGCCAGAAATTAGGTTTATATTGCTGCCCAGGGCGCCCCCCCTGCGCCCTGCACCCTTACAGTGACTGCCGTGTGTGAGGTGTGTGGGAGCAATGGCGCACAGCTGCACTGCTGTGCGTTACCTCAGTGAAGATCATGAAGTCTTCTGCCACCTCTGAAGTCTTCTTTTCTTCTCATACTCACCCGGCTTCTATCTTCCGGCTCTGTGAGGAGGACGGCGGCGCGGCTCCGGGACGAACTCCAGGGTGAGACCTGTGTTTTGACTCCCTCTGGAGCTAATGGTGTCCAGTAGCCTAAGAAGCAGAGCCTTGAAACTCACAGAAGTAGGTCTGCTTCTCTCCCCTCAGTCCCTTGATGCAGGCAGTCTGTTGCCAGCAGGCTCCCTGAAAATAAAAAAACTAACAAATATACTTTCTGTCAGGAAGCTCAGGAGAGCTCCCTGAAGTGCACCCATCTCCTCTGGGCACAGTATCAAACTGGGGTCTGGAGGAGGGGCATAGAGGGAGGAGCCAGTGCACACCCAGATCCAAAGTCTTTCTTGGAAGTGCCCATATCTCCTGCGGAGCCCATCTATCCCATGGTCCTTACGGAGTCCCAGCATCCTCTAGGACGTTAGAGAAAACTATTTAACTTACAGTACATTCATATGTGCACATCCCCATTTCACTTTTTTGGCCACTTCAGTAGCCTATTTCCATGATATTTTGTAGATTTAGTAAATCATCTGCTTTACTTCAACAGTAAAAATGTCACCTGAAATTATTTGGACTATAGGGGTTATTTGGAGATGGACGCAGATCTTTCTTCTGGAGCAAGATCTGTGTCCATCTAATCACATGCTGAGGGTCGCTCAGCACAGAGCAAGGCCACTCAGCATGTGTGTGGCACCACCCCACGATGCATTTGCAATTTAATTGCAAACGCATCAGTTTGAGGTTGACCCCTGTGTGCCCTGCCTGGCTGCGCTGCGCTGGCAGCGCTGGCAGGCGGTCTGGCCCCATTTTTTTCTCAGAGCGACTGCATATGATGTCACTCAGCCGCCCCAAAAAACAGTCCCGTCACTCCTCCGTTTTGCCCGACACGCCCAGCAAAACGGTGTCGCCTCCCCCCCCTAGGGCCGTCACTACATGCGGCTGCATGGTGAAGGGTCGCACAGGCCCACTGCAGCCGGTGTGCGTGTGCAGACCCTCTCGCTGCACCCGCTGTGTACAGACCCTATTAGACCCTATACCTTAACTACATAGAAAGTTACATTTTTGTCCTATACAGTATATTGGTGTCTTAAAAAAAAACACCATGAAAATATGGAAACACTGTGAAAACACTGGTACTGCACCATAAGTGTCATAATGTCACATTTTCAGATTGTATATATGGCCCTCATTCCGAGTTGATCGCTCGCAAGGCGAATTTAGCAGAGTTGCTCAGGCTAAGCCTACGCCTACTGGGAGTGTATCTTAGCTTCTTAAAATTGCGACCGATGTATTCGCAATATTGCGATTACAAACTACTTAGCAGTTTCAGAGTAGCTTCAGACTTACTCGGCATCTGCGATCAGTTCAGTGCTTGTCGTTCCTGGTTTGACGTCATAAACACACCCAGCGTTCGCCCAGACACTCCCCCGTTTCTCCGGCCACTCCTGCGTTTTTTCCGGAAACGGTAGCGTTTTTATCCACACGCCCCGAAAACGCCGTGTTTCCGCCCAGTAACACCCATTTCCTGTCAATCACACTACGATCGCCGGAGCGAAGAAAAAGCCGTGAGTAAAAATACTATCTTCATTGTAAAATTACTTGGCGCAGTCGCAGTGCGATTATTGCGCATGCGTACTAAGCGGAATTTCACTGCGATGCAATGAAAATTACCGAGCGAACGACTCGGAATGAGGGCCTATATTCAGTTATGTGCACAAATTGTCATTGGCTATAAGGTGATCATGTGACACTTGTATCCAATCATGCGCTTTTCCTTGAACTCCTATCATAATGTGCCACCATGTCAGCCAGCAACGCCAACTGCTAGTACAAAGCTAACTTTTAACTTCTAAATGTCTAACTTCTGTGCAGGCTATAAAAACAATTGTATGTAGTTGTGTATGCCACCTCTTTCCCTGATCTCTGTGCTATTTTTATTACCATTCTGGTCTTGACCACACACTGATTGTGTGTCATACCCACATATATCCCTTGCAAAAGGCCACAATGTCAAAATATAGTTTTATGATAGTATTTTTACACTTAGGGGTTAAAGTGGGGGGGGAACAAGGTGGAACATAGGGGTCAATCCGAGTTGATCGCAGCTGTGCTAAATTTAGCACAGCTACGATCAGGCACTCAGACATGTGGGGGAACGCCCAGCAAAGGGCTAGTCCGCCCCGCATGTCAGTGCCGCCCCCCCTCCCCGCAGAAGTGCAAAAGCGTCGCACAGCGGCGATGCTTTTGCATTTGCGGAGTAACTCCCGGCCAGCGCAGCTCCTGCGGCTGGCCGGGAGAACCTCTTCGCTGCCCCTGGTCGCAGCGGCTGCGTGTGACGTCACGCAGCTGCTGCGACCCGCCCCCCGCATGGTCCGGCTACGCCTGCATTGGCCGGACCACGCCCCCAAAACGGTGGCCAAATGCTACCGTGCAACCCCCTCCCGCCTCTGCCTGTCAATCAGTCAGCGCCACATGCACCGGTGCCGTATGCGCAGTTCCGACTCGATCGCTGCGATAAACTGCAATGAGCTGAGCGATCAGGTCGGAATGACCCCCACAGTTCCACCACCTGCATTTCCCTGCACAGTAATTCCAACAGAAAAACCTGCCCCATCACCTACATCAATAGATGATGCAGGCGGCGCTTGTGCTTCTGATGAGCTGCAGCCACCACACCCTTCCTCAGGTCCTGATGGCTCCATGGTCCGACTCCATTTACAGCCCACCCCTCCTGTTACTTACACACACTGTGCCTGTTAGACAGCATTCATCTCCCCCCCAGGTCCCAGTGGATTATTTTCCGTCAAGGCACATGTTATGTCATGCTGTCACCGCTGTTGAAGTGAAGATGAGCCACGAAGAGGAGCAGGTTATGTGCATCTTGAAGACAAGATGAGAGGGGGCTAGAGGGACAAGAGAGGTGGGGAAGCTGCTGGAGGGATACAGGGCATGGAGCCGCTAGAGCAGGGGTGGCCAACCAGTCAGAAACAAAGAGCCAAAAATGTTGTTAGGCACATCAAAGAGCCAACATCGAGCCGCAGGCGTACATTCAAAAATGGGGTGTGGCCTTGTGCCTGCTAGGCCACGCCTCTGATATAAAATACATTTCAAAAACCAGATCCACATATAATACATTTTTAAAGCCAGATCCAACATAAAATACATTTAAAAACCCACTTCCACATAATATAATTGAGAAAGAAAGATCCACATAAAATATATTGAAAAAGCCAGATTCACATAATACACTTCAGCTCCCCTATGTGTCTCTTCAGCCAGTACCCTGCTGTGTCACTTCAGCCAGCTCCCCCATGAGTCACTCCTGCCAGAACTCTCCTATGTCACTCCTGCCAGGACCCTCATGTGTCACTACAGCCCCCCCGAAAACACACCTCGTGCCATTGCAGCAGCCCCTTATGTGTCCTCTGTTTGACAGTGGGTGTCTCACCTCAAGTATCTGGCTTCCTTAGTTCTCAATCACCGTAGTGCTGCTGTTGACTGTCTGGCTAGAGTGCAGCAGTTTCCAGAGCTGTTGTGGTCACGTGACTTTGAGTGTCGGGAGCCACATTTGAATAAAGAAAGAGCCGCATGAGGCTCAAGAGCCACAGGTTGGCCACCGCTGCGCTAGAGGAACACAGGCAGTGATCTGCTGGAGTGACAGAGCCAGAGATTTATTTTATTTATTTATTATTACCAGTTATTTATATAGCGCACACATATTCCGCAGCGCTTTACAGAGAATATTTGGCCATTCACATCAGTCCCTGCCCCAGTGGAGCTTACAATCTATATTCCCTATATTGTTGTGAGAGGCAGAGAGGTTCCTGCATTAGGAGGAGGTGCAGGCCCTGACATGCCACATGGAGCATTATGGGGTTGCTCCAAAGTAGGTAGCTCTTAGCTTAGACATATTGTTGTAAGGAGCCATTATCATGTGGCTCCTTGCTGGTTAATCTTAGAACCAGATTGGGGTAATGGAGGTGTGAGGTGTGGTGCCTCTGGACTGGCTGAGCTGGATGGCCTTAGTGTGGCATACCTTTACATTCTATTAACACTTTTAACTTATTAATTTTTTAACACTATTTCTCTATTTTAATTGCATTTCATTTTTGTATCACTTTCTCTATAGCTTCGGCTTCCTAAATACTAATTTATTAACACTATATTTTTTTCACTGGTATGCTACGCTGGGCATTCTGGCTTATACTGGTGTTTTGGGGTGCCACACCCTGCACCTAGATATAGCGCTAGGGACCCCAAATATACAGAGACGCCTTGATGCGGCTTTGGGGCTTATTCACACATTTGCACAAATATGTGTAACGAAGATCTCTGAATTCTATTCTCATGTGGAATTTATATCTGGTTACGGTTATCATTCAGGGTGCTGGGGGAAACAAATGCCTTTTTTTCTTGCTTAGAAATACCCCTCCCTTTCGAGCACCTGAATGATATCACTAAGCTAATTGAGCATCTACCAATACATATGTTTGTTGTGAGAGGCAGAGAGGTTCCTGCATTAGGAGGAGGTGCAGGCCCTGACATGCCACATGGAGCATTATGGGGTTGCTCCAAGGTAGGTAGCTCTTAGCTTAGACATATTGTAGTAAGGAGCCATTATCATGTGGCTCCTTGCTGGTTAATCTTAGACCCAGATTGGGGTAATGGAGGTGTGAGGTGTGGTGCCTCTGGACTGGCTGAGCTGGATGGCCTTAGTGTGGCATACCTTTACATTCTATTAACACTTTTCACTTATTAATTTTTTAACACTATTTCTCTATTTTAATTGCATTTCATTTTTGTATCACTTTCTCTATAGCTTCGGCTTCCTAAATACTAATTTATTAACACTATAGTTTTTTCACTGGTATGCTACGCTGGGCATTCTGGCTTATACTGGTGTTTTGGGGTGCCACACCCTGCACCTAGATATAGCGCTAGGGACCCCAAATATACAGAGACGCCTTAATGCGGCTTTGGGGCTTATTCACACATTTGCGCAAATATGTGTAACGAAGATCTCTGAATTCTATTATCATGTGGAATTTATATCTGGTTACGGTTATCATTCAGGGTGCTGGGGGAAACAAATGCCTTTTTTTCTTGCTTAGAAATACCCCTCCCTTTCGAGCACCTGAATGATATCACTAAGCTAATTGAGCATCTACCAATACATATATGCTTGTTGTGAGAGGCAGAGAGGTTCCTGCATTAGGAGGAGGTGCAGGCCCTGACATGCCACATGGAGCATTATGGGGTTGCTCCAAGGTAGGTAGCTCTTAGCTTAGACATATTGTAGTAAGGAGCCATTATCATGTGGCTCCTTGCTGGTTAATCTTAGACCCAGATTGGGGTAATGGAGGTGTGAGGTGTGGTGCCTCTGGACTGGCTGAGCTGGATGGCCTTAGTGTGGCATACCTTTACATTCTATTAACACTTTTCACTTATTAATTTTTTAACACTATTTCTCTATTTTAATTGCATTTCATTTTTGTATCACTTTCTCTATAGCTTCGGCTTCCTAAATACTAATTAATTAACACTATAGTTTTTTCACTGGTATGCTACGCTGGGCTTTCTGGCTTATACTGGTGTTTTGGGGTGCCACACCCTGCACCTAGATATAGCGCTAGGGCCCCCAAATATACAGAGACGCCTTGATGCGGCTTTGGGGCTTATTCACACATTTGCGCAAATATGTGTAACGAAGATCTCTGAATTCTATTATAATGTGGCATTTATATCTGGTTACGGTTATCATTCAGGGTGCTGGGGGAAACGTATGCCTTTTTTTCTTGCTTAGAAATACCCCTCCCTTTCTAGCACCTGAATGATATCACTAAGCTAATTGAGCATCTACCAATATAGGGTTCATTTTTTGTTGCGAGCCAATTAACCTACCAATATATTTTTGGATTGGGGGAGGAAACTGGAGTACCCAGAGGAAACCCACGCAAGTAGGGGGAGAATATAAAAACTCCACACAGTTAGGACAATGGTGGGAACTGAACCCATGACTTCAGTGCTGTGAGGCAGTAATGCTAACCATTACACCGTCCGTGCTGCCCCAAGAGATGTGAATAAGGGGCACTACTGTGGGCATTATGTGTATAAGTGGCACTACTGTGGTCATTATGTGTAAGGGGCACTACTATTGTGGGCATTGTGTGTAAGGGGCATTGTTATTATGGGCATTGTGTGAGTTCCACCACCTCTCCAGGACCACTTTAAGCTCTGATTACACTGCATTACTTTGGAATGATATTAGACAATAAGCACTCACTGCATTATATTGCTGGACACTAAATAGTGAAATCTCAGACTTATTGGCACTAATCAGTGGTAGTGGCATAACTACAGCCCTCGAAGCCACTGTGGAGGCTTGGTGGCACAAGGCTGGTGGGCGCCACCACTGTTTAAGGAGCAGATTCCCATGCGGACTAGTCGTCCGCATGTCAATCTGCTAAATGTCCCTCCTAAAATGGCCACCCCCTTCGACGAGACAGATGCTAGAGGTAAACCCTTACCTCTAGCATCTGACAAGGAGCCAGGAAGAGCTGGGAAGTGCCGGGAGTCCATGGCGCTGGCGGCAGCATTACACCCCTGGCAACGAGTATAACACTCAAAGCATGAATACCTCTGGCAACGAGCATTACACACCCCTGGCAATGAGCATGACACCCAGAGCATGAAACCGCTGTCAATGAGCATGATACTCCTGGCAACAAGCATTACACCCCTGGCAACGAGCATGACATCCAGAGCATGAAACCCCTGCCAACGATCATTACATCCCTGGCAATGACAGCAAAAAGGAGGCTGCACTATAGTAGATGGTATAATAAACAATATCCAAGGATGAATTAAAATTCTCTAATTAAACAATTTAATATTAAAAGTCAAAAGAACATGCATGTCTCATATATATAAAGTGTGAATTCATACACATGATTAGGATAATGTTACCCAATACGTAGGTCAGGAACTGAATTTGTGTTTGGCTGGAGGAGTTTGTTCCTAGAGGAGAAGCCCCGGTATAAAAAAAAAAAAAAACTTGTCCGAACAACAGTGGTCCTGTGTGTAGATGAGAGTCCAGTAGGAGGTTTACAAGCAATTCACTGTTAGAGGAAAGTAGGCTTCAGTAAGTCCTTTTATGGTGAGCTTCTCATGCTTTACGGCATCTACTATAGCTCAGCTTTCTTTTTGTTGTTGCTTTTAATGTATATTGTGGGAGTGACTTCCCTATTTTTTTAGAGGCAGCTGCTAAGTAAAGCATCTCACGTCTCAAGCGCCTAAGTATACCTTGGTATAACTTCTTACACATACCACTGGCAATGAAACCCCTGGCAATGCTCATTACACCCCTGGCAACGAGCATAACACCCAGAGAATGAAACCCCTGGCAACAAACATTTAACCCAAAGCATAAAATCCCTGGCAACAAGCATGTAACCCAGACCACGAAACCCCTGGCAATGAGCAGGGAACCAAGAGCATGAAAACCCTGGCAAAGAGCAGGTAATTTAAAAGTAATTAGAAGTCTTACTGTGGGGCATAATGTGTAATAGGCATTGCAGTGTGTGGCATAATGTATCACTGGCATTGCAATGTGTGGCATAATGTATAACGGGCATTGTGGTGTGTGGCATAATGTATAACAGGCATTGCGGTGTGTGGCATAATGTGTCACAGGCATTACGGTGTGTGGCATACTGTATCACGGGCATTGCAGTCTGTGGCATAATGTGTCACAAGCATTACGTTGTGTGGCATAATGTTTAATGGCCATTACGGTGTGTGACATACTGTGTAATGGACATTACGGTGTGTTTCATAATGTGTAAGCGGCATTAAGGTGTGTGGTATAATGTGTCACAGGCATTATGGTGTGTGGCATAATGTGTATAAGGCATTACAGTGTGTAGCATAAAGTGTAAGGGGCATTACAGTGTGTGGCATAATGTGTCACAGGCATTATGGTGTGTGGCATAATGTGTAATGGGCATTACTGTCTGTGGCATATTGTGTAATGGGGTGTGGATCATAGGGTCGACCACACTTAGGTCAATAGTCATTAGGTCGACAACTATTGGTCAACAGCGACTAGGTCGACACCTGAAATACGTCGACACAATCTTTAGGTTGACATGAAAAAAGTCGACATGAGGGTTTTTTTCTTCTTAATTTTTTGTGTGTAATTTTCTTTGTAAAGTAACCAGGAACCCCAATTAGTGCACCGTGTCCCCTCGCATAGCTCGCTTCGCTCACCATGCTTCAGGTAGGTGCCTCGCTCTGCTATCACTGCGCTCGGCACAGGTTACTGTTACCAATCAGAGTCCACGTGGATTGTAAAGTATGAAAAAATGAAAAAAGTGTGAAAAACTCATTTCGACCTAATGCATGTCAACCAACAGTGGTCGACCTAATGACTGTCGACCTAAGTGTGGTCGACCTATAGACCGGATACTGTGTAATGAGCATTATGGTGTGTGGCATAATGTGTATGAGGCATTGCGGTGTGGGGCATAATATGTAAGGGACATTACTATAACAAGGATAAATTACCAATGCCAATGTCTGCGCATGTAGGTTGCACACCTGGGGTATGCAGTGAGGCCACGCCCCTTTTTGGAGTGTGCGCAGGCAATGGGATGGGGAGATTGGGCCAGAAACTTTTTAGGATTGGTGTAGTAAAATTTTTAGTTATGCCACTGGGCACTATCATAGCAAATACAAAATTTTCTGTATTAAGAATACTCTTATACATTTACCCCCAAATATTAGACATATACCAAGAGGGAGAAAAGCATTATAGTCTCTTTAAATTAGTTGATCAGCTATGGCCATTTGTATCTTTTTAATGTTCATTCTCTCTAAGATGTGCCTACGGATGGATTGCATTTCTGTAGGATAAATTGCACAATCTGGTGACCCCAACCCAAGAAACACTGCCACTGTATTTTCAATGGCAACAAGCCTGAGTTAAGAGCAAACAATGCAATTTATGAGCCATGTGACAAACAGATGTCCTCCATCTGTAAAGCGAGAAAAGGATCTGTTTAAAATTAGAAGCTATGATCTGGTAAATGCCACCTCCAAGGTTCTAAAAATCTTATATAAAATGGAAGTAGCCACATTGGAAGGTGCTCTTGGTCTTCTTATACTCAAGCAGTATCTTAGTTAATAATGGCAAAAAAAGGATTTTAATTACCTACCGGTAAATCCTTTTCTCGTAGTCCGAAGGGGATACTGGGGTCCACATTAGTACCATGGGGTATGGACGGGTCCACTAGAAACCATGGGCACTTTAAGAAATTGATAGTGTGGGCTGGCTCCTCCCTTTTTGCCCCTCCTACCAGACTCAGTCTAGGAAACTGTGCCCAAGGATACGGACATACTTTGAGAGAAGGCTATAAAAGGATAGTGGTGAGATTCCGAACCAGCACACACAAACTAGAGGAAAGCCAGGCTAACCAAACTTTAAACCAGGAAACAGCAACCGCTGAACCCACAATATTTAACCAAGTAACAGTGCAGGAAGAAACGAAGCACTGGGCGGGTGCCCAGTATCCTCTACGGACTACGAGAAAAGGATTTACCGGTAGATAATTAAAATCCTATTTTCTCTTACGTCCTAGAGGATACTGGGGTCCACATTAGTACCATGGGGATGTACAAAAGCTCCCAAACCAGGTGGGAGAGTGCTGAGGTTCCTGTAGAACTGATTGACCAAACTGAAGGTCCTCAGAGGCCAAAGTATCGAACTTGTAGATCTTAGCAAATGTGTTCGAACCTGACCAAGTATCTGCTCGGCAGAACTGTAAAGCCGAGACACCCCGGGCAGCCGCCCAGGAAGAATCCACCGATCAGGTAGAGTGGGCCTGTACAGATTTTGGACACGGCAAATCTGCTGTGGAATAAGCATGCTGGATAGTAAGCATGTTCCAGTGTGCAATTGTCTGCTTTGAAGCAGGACACCCAATTTTATTGGGATCATAGAGAACAAACAGCGAGTCAGATTTACTGTGACGAGCTGTCCGCTTAACATAGATCTTCAAAGCCCTCACGACATCCAAGGACTTTGAAGTAGCAGAGGTGTCGGTAACCACCGGAACCACAATAGGTTAGTTCAGAGGTTCCCAAACTGTGTGCCGTGGCTCCCTGGGGTGCCTCGGGACACTTGCAGGGGTGCCCTGGGTTGGTGGTCCAGGACCAATTCATATCTTTCATGGTCAATATAATAGGCAAAACCAGTGCTGGTGGCTGCCAGTCATAAAATATGTGGCCAAACAGAAGCAAATCTTGTCCCTCACCACACAGCTGACCCTAAGGATGACATATAAACGCGATCTACTTAATGTAATACAGGTTGAGTATCCCTTATCCAAAATGCTTGGGACAAGAGGTATTTTGGATATCAGATTTTTCCGTATTTTGGAATAATTGCATACCATAAAGAGATATCATGGAGATGGGACCTAAATCTAAGCACAGAATGCATTTATGTTACATATACACCTTATACACACAGCCTGAAGGTCATTATAGACAATATTTTTAATAACTTTGTGCATTAAACAAAGTGTGTCTACATTCACACAATTCATTTATGTTTCATATACACCTTATACACACAGCCTAAAGGTCATTTAATACAATATTTTTAATAACTTTGTGTATTAAACAAAGTTTGTGTACATTGAGCCATCAAAATACAAAGGTTTCATTATCTCATTCTCACTCAAAAAAGTCCGTATTTCGGAATATTCCGTATTTCGGAATATATGGATATGGGATACTCAACCTGTATTTCTTTCTAAATTTCTCAATAAGAAGTTTTTGGCCTAAGGGTGCCGTGAAAAAAATTCTGATATTCTAGGGCGCCGTGATTCAAAAAAGTTTGGAAACCACTGGGTTAGTTGATATGAAACGCAGACACCACCTTTGGAAGAAATTGCTGACGAGTTCTGAATTCAGCCCTATCTTCATGAAAAATCAAATAGGGGCTTTTGTGAGACAACACCCCCAGCTCCGACACACGCCTTGCAGAAGCCAAGGCCAACAGCGTGACGACCTTCCACGTAAGAAACTTGACGTCAAGGTCCTGTAAAGGATCAAACTATTCCGATTGCAGGAACTGCAACACCACGTTGAAATCCTAAGGTGCTGTAGGAGGCACAAAGGGTGGTTGGATGTGCAGAACCCCCTTCAAAAATGTCTGAACCTCAGGGAAAGAAGCCAACTGTTTCTGGAAGAAAATGGACAAGGCCGAAATCTGGACTTTTATGGAGCCCAAACGTAGGCCCACATCCACACTAGACTGCAGAAAAAGGCGAAAACATCCCAGTTGAAATTCCACTGCAGGAAATTTCCTGTACTCGCACCAAGAGACATATTTTTTCCAAATATGGTGGTAATGTTTAGACGTTACCTCCTTTCTAGCTTGGATCAGGGTTGGAATAACCCTATCCGGGATCCCTTTCCGGGCTAGAATTTGACGCTCAACCTCTATGCCGGGTCCCTCAACCTGGAACAATACCGCTTGAGCTTCTTGTTGAGATGAGAGGCCATCGTGTTGATTTCTGGCATTCCCCACCAACATGTCATGCACCCAAATGCCTCCAGTTGAAGGCCCCACTCTCCTGGGTGGAGGTCGTGTCTGCTAAGGAAGTCTGCTTCCCAGTTGTCTACTCCTGGAATGAAGATCGCGGACAATGCCACAGCATGTCTTTCTGCCCAGAGGAGAATCCTTGTTACCTCTGACAATGCTGCCCTGCTCTTCGTTCTCCCTTGTCGGTTTATGTACGTTACTGCCATCACATTGTCCGACTGAACCTGAATGGCTTTATCTTGATGAAGATGCGATGCCTGTAGAAGGGCGTTGTATATCCCTTAGTTCCAGAATGTTGATTGGATGAATGGCTTCCTGACTTGACTATTTTCCTTGGAACTAATCCCCCTGGGTGACTGCTCCCCAACCTCTGAGGCTTGCGTCTGTGGTTAGCAGAATCCAATTTTGAATCCTGAACCTTTGGCCCTCGGTCAGGTGAGAAGTCTGAAGCCACCACAGAAGAGAAATCCTGGCTCTTGGCGACAGATGGATCCTCTGGTGCATGTGAAGATGCGATCTGGACCATTTGTCCAACAGATCCAGCTGGAAGGGCCTTGCGTGAAACCTTCCGTACTGCTGCGCCTCGTAAGTGGCTACCATCTTTAACAGTAGGCGAATGCATAGATGCACTGATGTCCGGGTTTGTCTTAGAACATCCAGCACCATCGACTGGATCATCAATGCGTTTTGCAATGGAAGGAATACCTTCTGTGCCTCCGTATCCAATATCATCCCCAGGAGTGGAAGCCTCCGTGCTGGTTCCAGATGAGATTTTGGTAGGTTCAAAATCCACCCGTGATCCTGGAGTAGTCGGGTTGAGAGGGCAATGTTAACTACTCCCTGGATGGTGCTTTTAGCAGCAGATCGTCCAGGTACGGTATTATGTTGAGTCCCTGTTTGCGGAGGAGAAACAGCATCTCTGCCATTATCTTGGTGAACACCCTCGATGCCGTAGAGAGGCCAAATGGCAGGGCCTGGAACTGGTAGTGACAGTCCTGTAATGCAAACCTTAGATAAGCCTGATGAGGTGGCCAAATTGGAATATGAAGGAATGCATCCTTGATATCCAGAGACCACAAGAATTCCCCCTCCACCAGACCTGAGATAAACGCTCTCAGAGACTCCATCTTGAACATGAACACCCGTAAGTATGGGTACAACGACTTGAGATTTAAAATGGGCCTTACCGAACCGTCCGGTTTTGGAACTACAAACAGGCTGGAATAATAACCCTGGTTTTGCAGCTGAAGTGGAACTGGAACAATGACCTTAGTCCATACCAGTTTCTGAATTGCTTCCTGTAAAGTCATACTTGCTTCTTGAGAAGCTGGTAAGCCATTTTTGAAGAATCTGTGAGGTGGGAGTTCCTGAAACTCCTGTCTGTAGCCCTGGGCTATAAGATCTTTGACCCAGGGATCCTGGTATGACGTTGCCCATATGTGACTGAAGAATCCCAAATGGGCTCCCACCTGCCTGTCTTCCAGGCAGTGCAGTCCACCGTCATGCTGAAGTCTTAGAGGAAGCAGAACCTGGGTTCTGATTCTGTGAACCTGCAGTTGCTGGTTTTCTGGGTTACCTCTATTGCATTTGAAGGCCGTAGAAGAATCTTTGGTTTTGTTTTTAAACTTTGCTGTCCGAAAGGACTGTAGATTTGGAGCAGTGTAGGATTTTCTAGCCGGGGGAGCTGTGGAAGGAAGGTATGTAGAATTACCCACCGTAGCCTTGGATATCCACGTATCCAGTTCATCTCCAAAAAGGGCTTCACCTGTGAAAAGCAGGCTTTCCACGCCTGTCCTGGAATCCGCGTTCGCAGTCCACTGGCGTAGCCACAAGTCCCTGCATGCTGACACTGCCATGGAAGTGGGGCGTGCATTGAGTAAACCAATTTCCTTTATGGCCTCCACAATAAAGTTAGCAGAATACTGTATATGCTGTAGGAGTAAAATTATCTCCCCCTGGATAAGGAATCTAACCCGTCAATTAGATTACCTGACCATTTAGCAATGGCCCTAGAGATCCATGCACAAGCTATAGTGGGTCTCTGGGCCACCCCCGCAGCTGTGTACAGAGATTTGAGAGTGGTCTCAATCTTGCGGTCTGCAGCATCCTTTAATAAAGCTGCCCCAGGGACAGGTAAAACTATCTTACGTGACAGCCTAGAAACCGATGCATCAACTATCGGTGGATTTTCCCATTTTTTCCTGTCATCCTGAGGAAACGGGAAGGATGTGAGTAACCGTTCTGGGACCTGAAACTTCTTGTCAGGATTTACCAAGTTGTTTTAAATAGGTAATTTAATTCCTTAGATGCAGGGAAAGTAGCTGAGGATTTCCTTTTCACATTAAAATAAGATTCCTCCTCGTCCTCTGATACCTTATCAGGGATGTGCCGGACATCTCTAATAGCTTCTATCAGGGCCTGTATACCCTGTGACAAAGCTGCATCCCCCCCTCCCAAGTCCACCTCACCCTCCTCCGGGTCTGATACATCATCATCATCATCAGTATCAGTCTGCATGATTTGGACTACAGTACTCTTCTGTGGACAAATGGTAGGGGTCTGAGATGCTGGAATGACTACTGAATCTCTATTCATCAGATCATCAACAGATTGTCTTAAGTATTGCGTCTCCTTCTCATTTTGGGATAATTTATTCAAATATTTGAAATCATCCCTTTTAATGAATCTAACCCTACTGGTTCAGATCCACTAGCCAGAGAATGTGTACTAACCTGAGTACACTGCAGTGATCCCCCAGATTGAGAAAAACACTCTGCTGTGCATGATACACACTCCTTTGACACAGGAAAATAGGGTAAAACACAGTTAACCCACACAGAGCCCTCTAGGGAGACACAGAGTATAATGGAGCCAGCCACACAGCGCTCCTATAGCTTAAGTACAAGTTTAGCTGGGTCGCAAACTAAGTACCCTAAATAGGGTTTAGTATATCAAATATTGCTCCCCCCTTGCTATGACCCCCTGGTACCGCTGAGGTGCTCTGGTGTCCTTGTGGATGCGCTTCCCTGCCAGTCTGCCTGTGTATAGCTGCAGAGGGAAAATGGCACTGGTGAACTGCTGGATCCGCTCATAGTGAAGCCCCGCCCCCTTAATGGCACACGGTTTTCCCGTTTTTTTATACTGGCTGAGGTAATTTCTGTTCTACAGTGGGTTAAAACCCCTGTAGAATTGCTGCCAGTGTGGGTATATGTGTGTTGTGGCTTCAGCTAGCCCCTCACAGCGGAACACACCGCACCCTGTATGCCTCTGAAGCCTGGAGCTGCAGCCTGTTTATCAGCGCTGCGCTCCTACCCCTTGTGCAGCCATTACAGCCGGCGACCCGCTAACCTGAACGCCGGGCACCTACTCACCACTCTTCTTACTTCTGGCGTTCTGCGGATCTGTATATTCGCCAAGGTGGGCTTGCGAATAGGACCCCCAGGAGCTCAGTGTCCTGTCAGCTCCTCTGGGCACATTTTCTAAACGGAGTCTGGTAGGAGAGGCATAGAGGGAGGAGCCAGCCGACACTATCAATTTCTTAAAGTGCCCAAGGCTTCTAGTGGACCCCTCTATACCCCATGGTACCAATGTGGACCCCAGTATCCTCTAGGACGTAAGAGAAATAATAATAGCTTAGTAGGTCAACTGGAAGCCTTGGAAAGGGGGGGGGGGGACGACGAATGTATTAGGGCGTGAGAATCAGAAAGTGAGATATTTTGGTAAAATTCTCCTGTTTTTTTAAAGTGGCAATCATTTACATAGCAAAATCAACCTGGTTTTGTCATGTAAGTGATTGCCACTTAAAAAAAAACAGGAAAATGTTACCAAATTCTCTCACTTTCTGATTCTCGTACCCTATTACATTGACGTGTCCGTCCCCCCCACCCCCAGTGTTGCGCATCTGAGGAGGTTCCATTGCTCCTCCACTTGACCTGCTAGTCCACTTTTATTGCTGATACTTTATGTGCCACTAAATTAATTATAGATACTGTTTTAACGGCAAGAGGATGCTTGATATATTTTTACCTTTCAAAACTGCTTGTGGGTGGTGGAGAAGCTGCAGCAGGATCCTGCGCCATAAACCTGGGATAAGAAGCCTTGTGGATACAAGGATTGGATTACCATTGCAGAGACACAGAAGGAGATATATAAATTACAGAAGCCTCTCTCTACATTTTAAGGTATAAAATGTTTGAACATCAGAAAAGACCATAAATCAAGAAAGATTATATAAATACACAATCTCCTATGCTTGAAACACATTGAAAATCCTTGAGATACTAGCAACTAGACTAGCAATCTAATACATTAATTGTAATCCACAGAGGATATTAAAGAAACGTAAGTGTTTTATTTGAAGATAAAAGAATATGTATAGGGAGATCCTTCATGTGCACATCTACCAGAGCCATTAGTAGATTTAATTGTGCCTTCATACTATGAGGCATAATTTACAGTTGTGCTTGAGTCCAACTATCGGGCATAAAATTCTGCTTTATTTCACTGCGCTTACAAGCATAAGCATAGTAAACTACTGGTCAACAATGTATAATAGAAAACCTTTATAATCCATACAGTGGTGGCTCCTGAGGGGCGCAACCACAGCCAGTATTCATCAGGGCTGTCTTAACAGCAGTTTAGGCCCCTTAGCAAAGTAATGCACTGGGGCCCCCTCCCGTACTCCTGCAGTAGAGGTGGGGGGTGCTATAAGCAGGAGCTTTGATGTCCTGCAGGTGGTAGGGGGTGTTCTATCTTCCACTCAGCATGTAGGACCTGGAGAAGTAATTTCTGCTAATTACTCCTTTACTGCATAGATGGTGGGAGATGGCGCGGGGGGTGAACACTAAACTGTAGGAGGCGGCATTGGGCTGAATGAAGGGGCCCTGGTACATGATTTCCAGGGCGGTAGGGGGTGTTTAATATGCAGAAGAGGGGTGGAGAGTGAAGTGGGCTAAATATTCATACTTTTCCGGTGGGAAGGGAGCATGCTTGACTGCAGATATCTCCAGCTCCTGGAAATAGATTTCTTAGCTTTCAATTGGAAAAAACTAGGAGGTACTGATGTACTGGAGACTTGGGGATCAGAGTTCAGGAACCAGAGCAATCCAACAACAAATATATAAAACTGCATACCGGTGCTGGAAGGCTGATATCTCTGGTTCTGGGCAAAGTAGAGACAAGTTGCCAGTGTCCACCGATAGTGGAGAGTCTCAGCTTTTGGAGTATACCCTCAGAAAAACTCTAAGTCAGACAGAACCTGAAATATCTGGCTGGGAAGAGCAATTAAAAGGGCCGGAAGGGGACCACTGCTTTGAAGTTGGATATCTCTGGTTCCCCAGCGCAGATTTTCCTAAATCTCTTACCCCTGGAGAAAGGGGACCCCCAGCTAACAGCCTAGGGCCCTTATACTCCTGGGGCCCTTGGGCAACTACCCATTGAGCCCATATGAAAAGATGTCCCTGCTCCTCATAACACTGATGCACCTCCTCCATGCCCTTGGATCCCAGCTCTTCAGCAGCAAGTGACTTCTTTTCTGCACCCAGCAGTGTTGCTGTAATGCTGCTGCCACCTGTAAGAGGAACGATGCCAATTATGAGGTAAAACAAGGCAAAAACTTTTAGGTAGGTAACCTATGGGGGTCTCTGCGGGACCACAGACAGTGCAGATATTACAGCCCGATGGGTGGTTTGCACTTGTAAACAGAATTAATAGGGACAACACAGGCTCTGGGGCACAATACAGAACATATGGATGGGGGGGGGGGGGCCAGTAATAAACTTATAGGTGGAAGTTTACTAAGCTCCCGAATCCATTCTATTTTATTTCTCTCTAAGTGTCATCTCGAGAATTTACTAAACACAAGTATAGGCAGTGTTGGGGCTATTTGTATTGAGATACACTGCTGTCCACAGAAATACGAATCAATAGACCATCGGTCAAACACGGCTGTTATTTTATACAACACAGGAATTTACTAAGAATTTGTATTCTCAATCACTGCTGACAATAACCAAACACCGCCTGGAAAGCATGGAATTCGTACAGAAATGGAGCTTTCAAATAGACCAGCTTCTGGCTAGCGTGTTTTGATAGTCATGCACGGATTAGTGAGATCCGTGCATGCTTCTCTATGTAAAAGTGTCAGAAAGAGTTAAAAATAAAAAATAAACATTGCGTGGGGTCCCCACTCCCAAGCATAACAAGCCTCTGGCTCTTTGAGCCATTCTTGGTTGTTTAAATACCGGAACAAAATTGTGTAGGGTCCCCCAGTATTTAGACAACCAGCACCGGGCTCTTGGGCCGGTCCTGGTTCCAAAAATATGGGGGACAAAAGACGTAGGGGTCCCACATATTATTAAAACAAGCACCAGGCTTAAAACCAGCACCAGGGAGATAATGCCACAGCTGGGGGACACATTTATGTAGTACTTGCGACCGTGTCATTACCCCCCCAACTATTCACCCCATGCCAGGGTTCCCTGGGGAAATCGGGATCCCTGTAAGCAAGAGGTCTCCCTACTCCAGGCACCCAAGGGCCAGGGGTGAAGCCCGAGCCTGTCCCCAGCAGCCCAGGGCGGTGGGTGCCGGGTTGATAGCCAAAATTGTGTAAAAATAAAGAATATTGTCTTTTGGTGTGGAACTACAAGTCCCAGCAAGCCTCTCCCACTTGCTGGTTCTTGGAGAACCACAAATACCAGCATGTGGGGAATTAACGGGCCCGCTGGTACCTGTAGTTCCACAACAAAAGAAATACCCAAATAAAAACACAACACACATACCGTGAAAGTACAAGTTTATTTTCACATACATGCACACTTACACACTCACACATACTTACCTAGTGTCCCATGGAGCCCATTGGTCCCGTTGTCAAGTAGAATCCATTGGTGTACCTGTAAAAAAAACAAAAAAAACCCTCACCTATAATCCAGTTAAGATCGGTCCTCTTCTGTCCATTCAGCCATCCACGGGTTAAAAAACAAACAAACCGCAAAACCCGGTCCACGTCACTAAAGGGGATCCTTGTTTACACATGGACCCCCTTTCCTCCCGAATGCCGGGACCCCCCCATGACTGCTGTCACTAGAGGTCCCGGCAGCCAATCAGGGAGCGCCACATCATAGCGCTCTCCTGATTGGCTGTGCGCTCCTGGCCTGTCAATCAGGCGGAGCACAGCAGCTATAATGGAGGATCACAATCCTCCATTATAGTCTATGGTGGGAAAATTGCAGTCTGCGGCTAACTGCAAGGTTAATTAAGGTCACCCACAAGAGTGACCTCAATTAACCTCAGACCGCAATTGACCTCAATTAAATAACCTACACTGATCCGGCCGGGCTTATTGTGTTAAGTCCGGCAGTGTTTTACTATTCTCTCCAGTAAAACACTGCCGAACAATACAAATTACTTTGACATCGGTGAGTGCAAATTGAAAAAATACGGTAGTTTAGTTAATTACTGTGTTTTTTCTCAAAAAGTTGTAATCTCACACTGCCGATGTCAGCCGAGATTGATGTAGCCATGTAACAAATAAATAATGAATAAATATAGGATAGTGGTATAAATATTAAATACTTACCCTAATAAATAAGTTAAAACACACACACACACACATATATATATAAATACATAATATGTAAAATAGAGTATATCTGATAAAAATGATATAAGTGTATGTGGTTGTCATGGATGCAAGAGCATTAGTATGTCAATGTCCAGTGTAAATAAAGTTCTATGGCACGAGGGGGCTAACAGTGACAGTTTGGATGATCCTGCACTGATGTCCGCGAGCTGTGCTGCAGAAAGAATAGCCTGCAGGGCGGGAAGAGCGGGTCCCTTGCACTAATCGCGAGCCACTACAGTGATAGCCTGCAGGGCTGGAAGAATGGGGTCCCTCGCGCCCGCTACCCTAACCGCGAGCCGCTGGAGGAGACTACGCACTGATTGGCAGCAAGGAGGAGGAGAGACCAATAGGAGTCTGCCAATCAGCACAAGCCTCACTGTTCAGGGAGATAAAAGTGGGCTCCTGAGCGCTGAGAGACAGTCTGCAGTTCCCTCGGTCAGCGCGTAGTACCTGGGTGCTTCCCCGCCGCTAAAGCTATAACATTGGTGGAGGACAGCTCCAGGACTGAGGCCAGCACCGAGCAAAGCCAGTGTAAGACGCATTGATGGGTGGCACTGTTGAAGTCTCTCCGCTGCTATCACTCATCTGAGCTGTAAACACGAGTGAGCAGAGGGAGAGGACTGAGATGGTCACTTACTGATGCACGCCTAGGGGGTTATAAAGCGTTCTCCATGCTGTGCCTGATGCCACTCATGTTGAGCTGTAAATAATGAGTGGGTGGTAGGTAGGCTGTTGGCGCTGCCCCCCCATACACATAAGAGCTAGGCACATTGAGAGTGTTTCTGCCTCCGGCTAACATCAGCTGTAAACATTGGACAGGTGTGCAGAGCGCTCTTTGATGTAATGCCCAGGAGAGTGAGTTTGCCACAGACGACTGTGAATGTAGCTACAGAGGGCGAGCTGTAACAGAGGTTGGCCAGGATAACATCCCTCTCTGTAGTATGATGAGGCTGGGAGTAGACTGAGCCGAGCAGCTGAGGTACCAGGCTGTAAGAAGAAAGTTGAGGGAGAGGAGGCAGTAGTTCCAGTACAGCCCAATGTATGACAGATCCAAGGAAAGAGAGCAGGACTGGTGAGAATTATTGAATGCACTCACCCACAGCACTTGTAGACATTTACGTTACTACAACTAATTAGCCTCCAAGGAACATTGACATTGACAACTATTAGTTTCAGCCTATAAATTTGCTTGGCATCAAACATAGGGCCAGATGTACTAAGCCTGAAAAGTGATAAATATCACAGTGATAAAGTACCAGCCAATCGGCTCCTAACTGTCATTTTTCAAACACAGCCTGTAACATGACAGTTAGGAGCCGATTGGCTGGTGCTTTATCACAGTGATATTTATCACTTTTCAGGCTTAGTACATCTCCCCCTATAATTCCTGGACAGTTTAGTCTAGTGTGCTTCCAAGGGAGACATCAGTATTGCTGCCAGACAAGTAAAAGAATAGACTTTGAGATTTTGACAACATAATTAGATACAAACAAAACACAGTCTGGTCAATCAAAGTAACTATTAGACTGGGAGCGCTGCTAGACAAATCTAGTTACATTGGATACAACAGGAAGGATACAGTAACAAGTACTGTCTACTGAAGTAAAATACGGTGTTTTGAGGAAACTCCTAAACTGCAGGCAGCACAAATTTAATGCATAAACTGAGCTTAATGCAAATATACAGGATACACGGATTCATGAGTTATCATACAGCTCATTAAATGTAAATAAACACTTAAAGAGGATATTTACCGGGTGTCTGCAGCGCCTACAAGAATTCACATTAATGCTAAGTAAATTTGATTTAGTACCTTGTGACAAGAAAGATATATATATATATATATATATATATATATATAGCCAGCTGTACATTTACATATCTTTTGAGTTCAGATGTTAATTAATGTATGTTAATTGAAGGTAGTCATGCATGACCTTTAATTTGCAACCCAGGTGTACACCTAGGAGTATTTTTATTGCCTAGGCAAGTTCTGGTAGCTACCAAAAGGTAATTTTTGTATGCATGCAGGTAATTTGTATAGGCAATGAGGGTAGGATTAGAAGGGAAAGTGTGACCTATAAATAGTTTTTTCTTGTTATATTACAATCTTTGTAATATTGTACTATCATCACTATTAAATATTGTCATATCCATTTAAAACACGAGAAAGCAGAGTATGTAGTGTTAATATTCTATCTATTAAAAGAAAATATTACTAGCTGTCCCAAGCCAGCCCTGTATAACATAATACTTAACACTTTAAGTTAAGCTTGGGTGGAGGCACTGGGTAATAACAGTTTAGTTGTGTATAGCACATGTAATTACACGTAACCAAGGGTTACATTGATTTCAGCTGAAATCGTCAGAAATTAGAATCTTACTAAATATACCCCATAGATGGGGGGAATGGAACCAATAGGGAGCATACAAATATATGTATGTGGGTTTATATGTATGTATACACATACAATTTAATAACTATTATAATCCTGGCACTTTGCAAAAATGTAAAATTGCCCTCAGTGTCCTATACAATCCCTAACATACCAGCTAGCATGTATACATAGGCAGAAACCAGAAAGAATGGTAGTTACTCAAGGATTTGAAAGTGAAAGAATAATGTGAACTAAGTCACATTTTATTACTTTGTTTACAATATACCTTTTCACTTTAAGGGGGATATCCTATTAGCCACGATATTGCAGTTTTGCGATAATTTATTAAAAAAGAGATCATTTGGTATCGTATTACCAACAATAAGTTATCGCCAATAAGTTTCCATAGGGTTTATCATGCATTTCTCTTCACCAGCTCAGAGCTGGTGATAAGTAGTGCAAAATCCATATTTTAAGGTAAAAATGTCAGCGTTTGGTTCAGAACCCTTGAACACCCCCCTGAATGACTAATTAGGCACTTAGAATTTTTTTATTATTTTAATTAGCCAGTAATGACATATAATTTTAGGAGTATAAAAGTGCAAAGTGTTGGAAATTAGGGTACAAGGTATGGGACAGATATATAAAGGTGCTTTATGAGTGGGATGAGTGTTTTTAGGCTTGCAGGTGGGAATAATTGGTCAGTTTTCACTTTTTTTTTAAAAAAAAGTCCCTTAAAATAACCCAAATATAGAGCACTTATTTTGCAGGAAAAAAATTAAGGATTTTAATTACCTACCAGTAAATCCTTTTCTCGTAGTCCGTAGAGGATGCTGGAGTCCATATTAGTACCATGGGGTATAGAAGTGTCCACTAGGAGCCATTGGCACTTTAAGAGTTTAACAGTGTGGGCTGGCTCCTCCCTCTATGCCCCTCCTACCAGACTCAGTCTAGAAACTGTGCCCGAGGACACGACATACTTCGAGAGAAGGATTATACACAGATAGTGTCGAGATTCATACCAGTTCACACAACAAGGCAAATCCGGCCAACATGCCGGATAAACATAGCAACAGCTGAAACAGTACTGAAACAGAACTTACCTAGAAACCAGGCAGTACTGAACTAAATAACCACTGCAGGAAAAGGAAGCGCTGGGCGGGCGCCCAGCATCCTCTATGGACTACGAGAAAAGGATTTACTGGTAGGTAATTAAAATCCTAATTTCTCTTACGTCCTAGAGGATGCTGGGATCCATATTAGTACCATGGGGATGTACCAAAGCTCCCAGAATGGGAGGGAGAGCGCGGAGGCTCCTGCAAAACTGCTTGACCAAACTTGAGGTCATCAGAGGCCAAAGTATTGAACTTGTAGAACTTAGCAAACGTGTTTTGGACATGGCAATCCTGCCGTAGAATATGCATGCTGGATGGTGAACCTGATCCAGCGTGAAATCGACTGCTTAGAAGCAGGACACCCAATTTTCTTGGGATCATAGAGGACAGAGAGTCAGATTTTCTATGACGAGCCGTCCTCTTCACATAAATCTTCAAAGCCCTCACAACATCCAAGGCCTTTGAAGCAATTGAGGAGTCAGTAGCCACTAGCACCACAATAGGTTGGTTGATATGGATTTAAATGGATTTAAAATATTTTTATGCTACAAAGCGACTAGTATAAATATAATATATGGATTAACTCCACAATTAACCTGTACTCTCCACCTTGATATATGAGTAGAAACATCACGTTTCTGCAACAATTGCCATTTACATTATTACCAGACTCCCCCAATATAAAGCATTAGATCACAGTATGATAATTAAAAAATCTTTTAATAAAATAGACACTAACATATGCATTTCTTTATTTCTACTTTTATATATGTGCGCTGTTTCCGAAATGGAATTCTGCACTGTTACATTCACTGGATGTCAAAGACTTCGATAAAATGGCCGCAGTAATGATTGATAATAGATGACAATTCCAGCTGTCAAAGAATGAAATCCAGCACTGCTACATGTCCCAGATATCAAAATCGTCTATAAAATGGCCGCCACGATGATTGACAAGCTGCCCAGCCTATACACGCTACAGATAAGGATCCTGTTCACGACCGGAAGTGACGCAACGGCAATAGCGGAAGCGGGGCAGAGAAACGTAAACTCACTCATCCACTGACCGGAAGCGTGGCGCTCTTGCGCACGCGCAATATGAAGACTCCTACAAAGGAAGTGGGGCGGAAGTGACGTCGGGCCCGTCCCGGGATTGATTTTCAAATGTTTTATACATTCTAAAACTCGTTTTTTCTTTTTAATAAGTTCTATGAGGTTGTCATTTAGTCTACTACGTCTTTTTTATGCCTGTGTTAAAAAAACTTACATGGAGCAATAGTATCAGTCCTTACAGGAAGTGATGTCACAATTATCCATTCTTAATTACATGTGCTATAAATAAGAGTGCCTGTTCAGTAGTCCCATACCCCTTGATGAAGTCTGAGTGACTAAACGCGTTGGGTGTACCTCCATTGACTCTCCACTTTTTAAAAAGATAAGCAGCACTCTTTTATTGGATATTTTACCATTTATTGCCTTGTCATTATATGTATTTTTTTAGTAATCCTTTTATCTGTTATTAATTAAAAGCATACGTCCTCCGGCTTTTAACCCACCCTGACATTCATTTTAGTTGGTTTTATATTATACCTTGGTTTTATTGTTGTATAAATAAATATATTGTTATTTTATACGTATCCAGTAAGTCTCCTCATATTTATCATATTTTACTAGACACCGTTGGTCGCTGAAACCCTTATCCCCCCTTTTTTTGCATATATATATATATATATATATATATATATATATGAAACGAAATAGAGGAGATGGCGGCAAGGGAGTTTTATCAACGCCCTACCTAAAAATGGACCCTTACAGTACTCTCCGGATAAATTACGTCAGATAACAAATACTAACATAAAAATGTATTAAAACAACATATAAACCCGACACAAATGTTCATAAGTATACAGAGTTGATACATTTACATTTCTCGCACAATTTGAACAATCAGTTTGTAGTGATGAGGAAAAAGCGTAGATATATCACTACGATTTCCTCCTTCTCCTTATTGTAGATTCGGAGGTAACATCAGATAATAGATAGATAAATAACCCAACGTGTTTCGTCTTGTTCCAAGACTTCATCAGGGGTAAAATCTCTTCATTTCAGAACATATTGTCAGCACATAAAAGGTCATTCAAAGATGTATGAACAACGTTTCAATATTTCAATGGGACTTGATTGATACAGCGAGGACCATACCTCATATATCATCAGCTTGAGTCTGACATTCAGATATTCGAATATGGGGAAGATTCATATGTGTATAGAATCTAACTGGTTCACAAGCATAAGGAACCTCGTCGGTCAGCAGCTTGAACCTGACACTCAGAGACTCAGGAGTGAAGGCAATTCAAATGGGTATAATGTCTAACCAATTTAGAACACGTGGTAGACCCTCCAGTAGTGCAGTGCTGACAGCCAAGTCTCTGTATAATCTATATATATATATATATATATATATATATAAACCCCCTAGAGATAGAGACTGTTCATAGATAGACAGACAAACAGACACAGAGGGAGAGATACTGTATATAGATCACACACAAAGCTAAAACTTACTTCCCCTGTAGGATCCCAGCTCCTGAGTGTGGTGATCTCTGGCATCCCCTGTCAGGTCTCCCCCCCACGCTTCTTCATGCTCCTGCCTCTGATCTGCATGCCTCAGCTCAGCGTCGTTCAGTTTGTTCTCAACAGGGACAACTTCTGCACAAATGGAGATGGGGGCATCTAGAGGCACCCGGCAGTACTGCACGCGGCAGTGGCAGTGATAGGTGCTCTCTGTTAGCGTCCGGCCGGCTCATAACTGCCGTTCCCTGGTCGGAGACAGAGTGTCTGCCGGACAGCACTGATCAGGGGGATTTCTGGGTACTCAGAACCCCCCCTGCGTGCGCTACTGCTCACCACATGTGAAGTGAACCTTTCACTTATATTAGCTGTGTTTCTGCCCCTCCCCCCTCTATGCCTCAGTCCCCTTTCCCATAAATGCCTCTGCTCACTTTGCTATATATTAAACTGTCTGTATATCTTTTGTATGTTCCCTATCTGTGTCTCTGATACTCCCACCCCCCTTCCCCCTCTGTGCCCAATTCTCCCTATGCCATGTGTACTTCTGCCCCCCCCCCCCCCCTTCCATGTGTGAATAGCTGTCTCTGCTCCTTTCCCTATCTGTACCTCTCAGGGATGTGCAGTCAGGGGGGGCAGTCCCCTGTCATTGTCATTAATGATTAAAATAATACACAGAAAATGCTTATAACACATATTCTGTGTCATAAATTTATGCTTTAGCCTTTGCATACCCTCCAACATTTTACACACAAAAATCGGTACAAATTAGAAAAAGGGGCATGGCCACGGGTAAAGGGGGCGTTGTCACACCCCTTTTCCTATACTTTCAATGGAAGTTTGGAGAGCCAAAAATAGGTACAGACCATGAAAAAAAGGTACTGTACCTATTAAAAAGGTAAAGTTGGAGGGTATGCCTTTGTATTATTTTAATAAATTTTACCTGGTAAAAAAAATGTTTTAAATGTGTTTCAAAGGCCCACTGCCAATGGGTAAAAGCCAATCAAAAAAAGCCCTATAAGCGGCACCTAACAGAGGTGCCGTATTGACAGGGGTGTGCTGTCAGTTCATATAAATGCAAACTCCTGTCACTGAGACTGATTTGACTGGGCAGTGGTGGATTCGGGGGGCGCGGTGGGGGGGATTCAGGGGGTGCGGGGGAAAGGGGGGTTTGGACACCAAGGCACGTGCCCACCCTGTGTTCTAGGATTTTTCTTTAATTATTTCTGCAGCGGGGTACACTGGTATTCCACAGGGAATAACATTGGGGTGTAGAGTAGGATCTTGATCCGAGGCACCAACAGGCTAAAAGCTTTGACTGTTCCCAAGATGCTTAGAGCCGCCTCCTCTACAACCCCGCCTCCATGCACAGGAGCTCAGTTTGTAAGTCGGTGCCTGCAGTGCAGGCAGCTAACAGGCAGGGCTGCTCCAGCAGCCCTAAGAAGAGCTATTTTAAAGAAGATAGAAGACTTCAAGGGCTGCAGCAGAGGCACTCTAGTGCTAGATATCATTCTGATATCTCCTGCTGCAGCTCCACCACCTCCCCCAGTGGCGCTGTATACTCCTGTGTTCCTGGTTGCCGGGTACTTACAGCGGAGGCTCCAGTTCTTCACCCAGGGCACACACACTAACCGAAGTTCTCCGGGATCGCGTGGCCGCACTCAGGGAGGAGGTAAGAGGGTCCCCCAGGTGGGACCCGCTGGAAATCGCGATCTGCCACGGCCATTAGGAGTCGGGCCGCACACGCTGGCGTGGACACTGTGGCAGTACAGGGACCCCACAGGCGGATTAGGCTATAATCCATTTTATTAAGGCCCGCAGCACCCGGTGGTGAAGTCCAGCAAGGGGATAAGGCTCTGACCTGTAGCCCCTCCCCCATCCCCTGGGCGCCATTTAAAGTAAATGTTCCCGCCCTGGAGCTGCATCTCTCTGTCACCCTCACTCCCTGTCTTTGGAGCAAGAACAAGGGATCCTCAAGCGGCGTTCGTGGACACACTGGCAATTCCATGGAACTTTCGGCTGCCGTACGTGTTCCCTCCAGTGTCACTCCTGCCCAGAGTAGAGGAAGTTCAAGCAAGAAGGAGGAATCCTTCTCCTAATAGCTCCAGCATGGCCCAGACGGCATTGGTTCTCAGACCTACAGGGTCTCTCGCTAGAGCATCCTCTTCTGCTTCAGCAACGACCAGACCTCCTCGTTCAGGGCCCTTGCATTTATCAGGATTTGGCTCGACTGGCTTTGACGGCGTGGCTCTTAAAGCTTCCGTACTGAGGGCCAAAGGATTTTCTGAGGCGGTCATTTAAACTATGTTGAAAGCCCGTAAGCCGGCTTCTGCTCGGATTTACCATAGGGTCTGGAATTCTTACTTTGCTTGGTGCGCATCTAACAATCATGACGTTTACAGGTTTAGTACGGCCAAACTTTTGGCCTTTCTACAACAGGGCCTGGACTTGGGCCTTTGGCTGGCCTCCCTCAAGGTTCATATTTCTGCCTTGTCGGTATGGTTTCAGAGAAAAATTGTGACTCTGCCTTATGTTCATAACTTTACTCAGGGTGTTTTACGGATTCAACCTCCCTATGTTTCACCTGTGGCTCCTTAGGATGTCAGTGGTTCTGGAGGCTTTGCACGAGTCTCCTTTTGAACCTCTTGAATCTGCGGACCTTAAGGGGCTTTCCCTCAAGGTCTTGTTTCTGCTGGCTATTGCCTCTGCTAGACGGGTATCAGATCTGGGTGCCTTGCCTTGTAGGTCCCCCTATCTGATTTTTCACCATGACCGGGCGGTTCTTCAAACACGCCCTGGTTATCTACCTAAGGTGGTTTCTTCTTTCCACCTTAACCAGGAGATTGTGGTTCTGGCCTTTGTCTCTCCAGATTTATCCTCCAAAGAGCGGTCTTTGGATGTGGTACGGGCTCTCTGTATCTATGTGAAGAGGACAGCCACCGTTAGGAAGTCTGATTCTCTCTTTGTACTGTTTGGTTTTCACAAATGTGGCTGACCTGCTAACAAGCAGACCTTGGCCAGATGGATTAGAATGGTGATTGCACATGCTTATGTACAGGCTGGCCTTCCAGCTCCTGCTACCATCAAAGCCCATTCTACTTGGTCTGTTGGACCTTCTGGAGCTGCCCGCCCTGGTGCGACCCTTGAACAATTGTGCAAGGCGGCTATGTGGTCCTCAGTGAACACGTTCATAAGGTTCTATGCCTTCGATACTTCCACCTCCCAGGATGCTTGCTTTGGACAACGGATTCTTGTGCCCGCTACAGTGCGTCCCCTCCCATGAGGAACTGCTTTAGGACATCCCCAATGCTATTCCCTGTGGAATACCAGTGTACCCCGCTGCAGAAAATGAGATTTATGGTAAGAACTTACCCTTAGCTTCTTTGGGTTGGTATGGCATTAGCCGCTGGTACCTTCTCCTGTCGTGAGAATGTGGTGTACGTGGCTACTAATGGCTGTCGTCTCTTTTGCCTGCTACTGCACTGGACTGGTTAACAAAACTGAGCTCCTGTGCACTGAGGTGGGGTTATAGAGGAGGCGGCGCTGAGCCTCTTGGGAACAGTCAAAGCTTTTAGCCTGTTGGTGCCTCGGATCAAGATCCTACTCTACACCCGATGTTATTCCCTGTGGAATCCATTGTACCTCGCAGAAAGAGATTTAACATAGGTAAGTTCTTACCATAAATCTCCTTTTACATTATATTGTATGCGCCTTAACGTCTCCCAGTAATAGACAACAGCTGACAGGCTGCTGCCAAACTAAGTGAGTGTAGTCCGGCCCGAGGGGGAGGAGGGGCCGCGATCCCCTCTCCTCTCTCAATTGCTCCAGTCCCACTTCCATTACTGGATCCCAACCACACCTGGAGCCCCATCACACGGAGCAGGTTTGTTGTTTCCTCTGTTAACGGCAGTGTGTGTGTGTGGGGGTGTTTGGTTGGGGTGCTGACAAGGATTGGAAGGGGAGAGCGATGAGCACTTCAGTTTGATTTGGTCTATGCTCACCCGGGCTGTTCTGAGGACTTCAGGCTGTACTATTTATGTTGTATTTTATACTGTCAACAGAGTGAGACAGTAATCTGCTCTCCCTAGTATCACCATCTACTGTCGGCTACTGCTGTCACCCTCTCCCTGCCACCCTCTCCCTGACGTTACCCTCTTCCTGTCACCCTCTTCCTGGCATCACCCTCTCCATGTCACCCACTGCTGTCACCGTTTCCCTGTCACCCACTACTGTCACCTGCTGCTGTCACCCTCTCCATATCATCCACTGCAGTCAGTGTCACCCTTTCTCTGTCGCCCACTGCTGTCTTCCTCTCCCTGGCCTCACCATCTCCCTTTCACCCTTTAATATTTATTTTTTATTTTAGAAAAATGTACAATATCTTAGCTGTCTGTTTTTGCACTGCCACTTCCTGTCACCCTCTCCCTGTCACCGACTGCCTCTCCCTGCCACCCTCTCCTCCAATCACCCTCTCCGTCACCCATTGCCTGTCACCATGTCTCTTATTTTACCCTCTCCCTGTCACCCACTACTTGTCAACCTATTTCTCCTGTCACCTCCTGCTTCTCTCTGTCAGTCTGTGCCTCTTCCTGTCACTCTCTACCCATCACCTACTACCTCTCCCTGTCACCATCTGCCTCTCTCTATAACCCTTTGCTTCTACTCATCACACACTCCCTTCTCAATGTCACCCACTGCCTCTCCCCAGTGTAACCCACTGCTTCAACCCAGGGTCACCCACTACCTTTCACCCACTGCTTCTCTCCAGGGTTACACCCTGCCTCTCCCCAGTGTCACCCACTGCCTCTCTATAGTGTCACTTACTGCCCGTCACCTATTGACTATCACCCACTGCCTCTCCCCAGTGTCAACCACTGCTTCTCCCCAGTGTTACTGTACCTATTGCTTCTCTCCAGGGTCAACTCACTGCCTCTCCCCAGTATCACTCACTGCCTCTCCCATTTCTAGGAGGGCGCAAAATTGTAGTTTGCAGGGGGGCGCCGAACACCCTAGCACCAGCCCTGCGTGGGGCAGCAACTCAGCATTGCAGGGGCAGCGAGTCAGCATTGTGGGGCATGGCATCAGAAACGGGGGTGGGCTTGGGTTGCTGTGTGACACACACGACCACTGCAATGAGCCAAATGGCAGTAGGCCGACTGCCTTCACAGTCAGGCTGCGCGGGCAGGGGGGCTTCCCTTAATCAGCGATGAGATCGCAATTGATTTGCGATTGAACCACTGGGCAGCATTAGCATGCTGGGCAGCCCCAGCATATGATCGCCAGCAATTTGCAGTTTTGCTTATTTAGGTCCAGTATATGTAGTGTGTCCTGCAGTGGCTGACTAGGACGGCTCCAAGTTCCAAGACATCTTGTAATAAAGTTAACAGCTGCAGGAATCTTGCGCATATGCCATCAGTACTGAATCCATGCTGAAATAGATCTTGCAGGGTTTGTGAGATTTCTTGCATGTGAATTAGGGCCGGTCAAGGGGCATTGACTAGGTATATGCACTACAGAACTGCAGAAATCATCTGAGTGGAGTTTTCTCCATCCCACTCTAGCAGCTGAGCTGTAAGTATACAAAATATGCAGTAATAATTGGGACTATTTACAGTTACAGTGCATTGGTCCTAGGGTGGCAATGTTGCTGGTGGTAGCAGGTTGGCCGTATGCTATACGTCTCCTACTTACAGTTACAGTGCATTGATCCTAGAATGGCAATGTTGCTGGTGGTAGTATGTTTCTTTGTATTATTCTAATAATTTTTATAGTCAAAACTCTGGAGCAAAAAGTCTGTGACAGGTGAGGCAGTGCCGCACCTGCCTATCTTTTCTGCATATCTCTGATCAAAACTCTCCACATTTCCAGCAGTATATAGTAACACAGTAACATAGTTAATGAGGTTGAAAAAATAGGATTTGAATTACCTACCGGTAAATCCTTTTCTCGTAGTCCGTAGAGGATGCTGGGGTCCACATTAGTACCATGGGATATAGACCGGTCCCTTGGGAGCCATGGGCACTTTAAGAGTTTAATAGTGTGGGCTGTCTCCTCCCTCTGTGCCCTGCCTACCAGACTCAGTCTAGAAACTGTGCCCGAGGAGACGGACATACTTCGAGAGAAGGAAATACACAGATAGTGGTGAGATTCATACCAGCTCACACATAACAAGGCAAACCAAGCTGACTAGCTTGAACAATTCAGCAACAGCTGAACAACAGTACTTAACCAAGTAACAATGCATTACTTAACTAAGTAACAAGGTAGTACCGAACCAAGTAACAACTGCAGGAGAACGAAGCGCTGGGCGGGCACCCAGCATCCTCTGCGGACTACGAGAAAAGCATTTATCGGTAGGTAATTAAAATCCTATTTTCTCTTACGTCCTAGAGGATGTTGGGGTCCACATTAGTACCATGGGGATGTACCAAAGCTCCCAGTACGGAAGGGAGACCAAAATTTAGGTCCTCAGAGGCCAAAGTATCGAACTTGTAAAACTTAGCAAACGTGTTCGACCCTGACCAAGTAGCTGCTCGGCAAAGCTGTAAAGCCGAGACACCCCGGGCAGCCAAGAACCCACCTTACAAGTAGAGTGGGCCTTAATAGATTTTGTATACGGCAATCCTGCCGTAGAATAAGCATGGTGGATAGTGAACCTGATCCAGCGAGAAATCGTCTGCTTAGAAGCAGGACACCCAATCTTGTTGGGATCATAAAGGACAAAGAGAGAGTCCGACTTTCTGTGATGAGAAGTTCTCTTCACATATATCTTCAAAGCCCTCACAACATCCAAGGACTTTGAGGTAATTGAGGAGTCAGTAGCCACTGGCACCACGATAGGTTGGTTTATATGAAAAGCCGACACAACCTTTGGAAGAAATTGCTGACGCGTCTTCATGTAAAATTAAGTAGGGTCTTTTGCAGGACAAAGCCCCCAATTCAGACACACGTCTAGCAGATGCTAATGCCAACAGTGTGACCGCCTTCCAAGTGATAAACTTGACCTCAACCTGCTGTAAAGGCTCGAACCAATATGATTGCAGTAACTGAAACACCATGTTAAGATGCCAAGGTGCCGTAGGAGGCACAAAGCGAGGCTGGATGTGCAGGACCTCTTTCAAAAAAGTCTGAACCTCTGGGGGTGAAGTCAATTGTTTCTGATGAAAATGGACAAGACCGAAATCTGGACCTTTATGGGGCCCAAACGTAGGCCCACATCCACACATGCGGCCCTCGAGAAGGTGAAGCATTTGTAGCCACCAAAGGAGTGAAATCCTGGCTTTTGGCGACAGACGTATCCTCTGGTGCATGTGTAGGTGAGATCCCGACCACATGTCTAGGAGATCCAGTTGGAAGGACCATGCATGAAATCTTCCGTACTGTAGAGCCTCGTAGGAGGCAACCATCTTCCCCAGAAGGTGAATGCACTCATGAACCGATACCCGGGCAGGCTTCAAGACATCCCGGACCATTGATTGTATCACCAACGCTTTTTCCACCGGTAGAAACACCCTCTGCACTTCCGGGTTGAGGACCATCCCTAGGAAAGACAATCTCCTTGTCGGCTCCAAATGCGACTTTGGAAGATGCAGGATCCATCCATGATCACGGAGTAGTCGAGTTGTGAGAGCAATGTTCTGCAACAACTTCTCCCTGGAAGATGCTTTAATCAGCAGATCGTCCAGATATGGAATTATGTTCACTCCCTGCTTGCGCAGGATTAGCATCATCTCTGCCATTACCTTGGTGAACACCCTCGGTGCCATGGATAGGCCAAATGGCTGTGCCTGGAACTGATAGTGACAGTCCAACAGTGCAAATCTGAGATAAGCCATGGTGAGGCGGCCAAATTGGAATGTGGAGGCACACATCCTTGATATCCAGAGATACCAGAAATTCCGCCTCCTCCAGACCTGAGATCACCGCTCTCAGAGACTCCATCTTGAACTTGAATTCCCTCAAAAAGGGGTTTAAAGATTTCAGGTTCAATATTGGTCTGACCGAACCGTCCAGTTTCGGTACCACAAAGAGGTTTGAGTAGTAACCCTTGTTTTCCAGATGAGGTGGAACTGGAAAAATTACATTTGCCTTTTCCAATTTTTGAATGGCTTCCTGTAGGATAGCCCTTTCTGTCAGCAAGGCTGGTAAGCCTGATTTGAAAAATCTGTGAGGTGGAGGTTCTTGAAACTCCAGTCTGTACCCCTGGGACACAATATCTTGTACCCAGGGGTCCAGGCCTGACGACGCCCAGACCTGACTGAAATTTCTTAGACGTGCTCCCACCTGCCCAATCTCCAGGCTGGGAGGTCCACCGTCATGCTGAGGATTTTGAGGAAACAGAACTAGGCTTCTGTTCCTGCGAACCTGTTGGTGCAGGTTTCCTGGATTTTCCCCGACCACCTCTGAAGAAAGTGGAAGGGGGCTTGGACTTTTTAACCTTTGTGGTCTGAAAGGACTGCATTGTAGACTTAGGGTAAGATTTCCACGTCGGCGGAGTGTCTGAGGGAAGAAAAGTTGACTTACCCGCGGTTGCCGTGGAAATCCACGCATCCAATGCTTCCCCAAACAGAGCCTGGCCTGTGAAGGGTAGGTTATCCACACTCTTCTTGGATTCCGCATCCGCAGTCCCCTGCATGCCGAGACAGTCATGGAAGATGTCCGTGCATTCAGATGACCAAGGTGCTTCATGGCCTCCACCATGAGACCCGCAGAATCCTGTATGTGACATAAGAACATTTCAATGTCACTTCTATCCATAGTATCTAAATCCTGTAGTAATGTGCCTTACCACTTTACTATGGCTTTAGAAATCGATGCACAAGCAATAGTGGGCCTTAGCCCCATGCCTGAAGCAGTGTATATGGATTTGAGCGTAGTCTCAATCTTGTGGTCTGCCGGCTCTTTTAAAGCGGTAGACCCAGGTACAGGTAAAACCACCTTTTTAGACAATCTAGATACAGAAGCGTCTACTATAGGGGGGTTTTCCCACTTTTTCCTATCCTCTTCAGGGAAAGGAAAAGCAACAAGAACTTTCTTTGGGATCTGGAATTTTTTCTCCGGGTTTTCCCAGGATTTTTCAAATAATGCGTTTAATTCCTTAGACGCAGGGAAGGTAAGGGAGGCTTTCTTATTGTCTGTAAAGTAAGCCTTCTCGACCTGTTCAGGTACCTTGTTAGCAATGTGTAAAACATCCCGAATGGCCTCAATCATGAGTTGCATCCCCTTGGCAAGGGATGCCTCCCCCCCAGTATATCCCCTTCGCTGTCTCCCGTATCAGTCGGTATCCACGTCGACTTGCATTATCTGGGCAAGAGCACGCTTTTTGGGCATATACCAGGGGATTTTGAGGAAGTAGTGGGAGCAGAATATGACAAAACCTCTACAGATTTTTTCAAAACCAGTGTTTCAGTCTCATAATGAGCAATCCTAGATGAAATCTGGGATATCATTCCCTTAATAGAAGCCACCCACTGGGGTTCGGATTCAGAAGGCTGAGACAGTATATTGCATTCCTGTGTACATGGAATAGACTCTTCTGGAGAAGATAAATACTCTGCAGCACAAGATACAGAGTCCCTGGACATAATAATGTGAGATATATAACATACACAGACACAGGAAAATGTCAGACACAGTTTCCCCCAAGTACCTTCAGAGAGATACAGAGTTAAGGAGCCAGCACACACAGCGCCCTAGCGCCCCAGTAGGCAGTTATAGAATAAAAGCCTGGCGCTGACTGAGTAGCCTTAATAGACTACACAGTACACTATTTAGTGTTCACGCTAGGCTGTTTCAGCAGGGCACCGCGTCCTGCCCGACTTTTTAAGGGCAAAACCCGCCCTGCCCTTTCTGCGGCGCCCTGCTAAACAGCCACCCGCTTTCTGCCCTCCCAGCGTGTAAAGATGCATTCACGCTGGGAGGGTGCACCAGATGTCTAAATCGATTACACATATTGAAAAATATATGAAAATATTGTATCGGATGTATCTAACTCCAGATAAATTGAATAGAATCTGTCCAGAACAACCAGATCTTTGTTGGAGATGTGGGGAAGAACGGGGAGACATTATACATACAGTATATTCTGGTCGTGTAGGAAATTATTGTCTTTTTGGTCAGAAGTAGAGAACCTAGTAAATCAAATAATGGGTTCTGAATTTCCAGTTAACTTCTCAGATGGTGTTGCTGCACATGGTTCCAATTAGTATGGAGAATTCACAGAAATATATATTAAGTCAGGTACTTATAGCTGCGAGAGCAGCACTAGCCAAGATATGGAAACAAGAACAAATACCACCTATACAGACAGTAATAAGTAAAATAAACCATAGCTATAATGGAGACCTGGAATAAGACATGTAGCTCTAAGATGGTAAAGAAATGGTGGGAATGGGAACGATCTCTGAGTTAAAGGGGAAATATTGGTTGGTCCTTGGAAATGGCCAGCAACTTCCATCAGATCGAGTTGCTGAGATCGAATAAAAGGAAAATCGTATATACCTGTATCAATATGTTTGTCATGTATATGTTTTGTCTGTTTGTATGTAATATGAGGGAAATGTGTATACCCTCTTGTACAGTTCTTTTACTAAATGTATAATGCGATATACAATATGCAATAAAATATATATTTTTTAAATAAATAAATATAATGACCCAGATGAAATTAAGTTATTAATATAACTAACAACTATAATTCGTGCTTTTTCTAAAATACACTCTTTTCAAATGCTATATGATTTCTCTAAAATACACTCTCTTTAAGGGGTATATTCAATTGAAGTTGGATCCATTCCGACATTCATTTGTCGGAATGGATCTGACTTGGACTATTCAATGGACATCTCAATTCAACTTTTAAAAAAGTGGAATTGAGATGCGGGAGGGGAGACGGGGGAAGAGCCGCGGGCAGATGGGGGAAAGCAGCGCTACAGCAGCGGCTATAGCGCTGCTCTCCCCCGTCTGCCCGCGGCTCTCCCCGTCTCCCCCCCAGTCCCTCCTCTCACAGCTGCCGCTCTCCGTCCTCCCTCTCACAGCCGCCGTTCCCCGTAAGCCGCCGCTCCCCGTCCCTCCTCTCTCGCAGCTGCCGCTCCCCGTCCTCCCTCTCACAGCCTCCGCTCCCCGTCAGCCACCGCTCCCAGTCTCCCCCTCTCCCTCCTCTCTCACAGCCGCCGCTCACGGCAGCATCCACCCGACTCCAGCAAGCGAGGTCTCGCTTGCTGGAGCCAGGTGGACGCTGCTGTGAGCGGTGGCTGCGACATCCTCCAGCGCTGCTCAACCACGTCCCCGCCTTGGCTCTCCCCGTCCCCGCCTCGGCTTTCCCTGTCTCCGGCGCTGCTCTCCCCATCTCACTCGACACAAGCAGTGGATCGGCAGCTATTCCGCCAATCCACGTGCTTTTTGACAAGTCGAATTAATCGAATTTGGGGTTATATTGAATAGGTCGAATCACGATTCGACCTTAAAAAGTCGAAAACTGCCGTCTTTTCGACAGACAGCAGCTTTCGACTTCAATTGAATATACCCCTAAATGCTATATCCTTGGATATTTCTTTCAGTTAGGAACTTATCTAATCCATTTTTAAACATATTGATTGAGTCCACCATTACTATCTTCTCAGGCAGAGAATTCCAAATCCTTTGTTGGGTATGACATTTTCTCATCTCTAAACTCAGAGGGTGTCTGCGTGTCCTGTGCAGATATTTTTAAATAAACAAATCTTCTGATAGATCCTTGTATTGTCCCTTTATATATTTGTAAATATTAATAGAGTCTCCTCTTAGCTGCCTCTTTTCGAGTTGTAAACATATCTAAACTAGTAAGCCTTTCCTCATAATACAGTGCCTCCAACCCAGGGGTGGGCAATTATTTCAGCTGAGGGGCCACTTGACACTTTCTTGTCACTATCCGTGGGCCGCGCATAAAATAGAAGCCCCCCCCACGTGCCAAAAATATAGGGACGTGGCTTTGTGTGGAAGGGGCATGGCCAAAAAATAATACAGATTCATATGAGGCTGCTCCATTATTCAAATTGCGCCACACAGTAGCGCCACTTACACACATTACACCAGGTAGAGCCCCTTTTACACACATTATGGCAGGTAGAGCCCCTTTTACAGTTTACACACATTATGGCAGGTAGAGCTCCCTTATACACAGTATGGATGGTAGAGCCCCCTTTTACACATTACAGCAGGTAGAGCCCCCTTTTACACATTAACATTTTATTTGGGATAATCATTGCGCAGCAAGCAAATTATCCAGTGTCTTATGGCCCCTGGGGAAAGGTGTGACACGGTGATAGAACTCGGGGGGTGACACAGTGACAGAACACGGGGGGGTGACACAGTGACAGAACACGGGGGGAGGGGGGGTGACAGTGACAGAACACGGTGGGGGTGACAGTGACAGAACACGGTGGAGGTGACACGGTGACAGAACACTGGGGTGTGACACAGTGACAGAACACGGGGGTGTGACACAGTGACAGAACACGGGGGTGTGACACAGTGACAGAACACGGGGGTGTGACACAGTGACAGAACACGGGGGTGTGACACAGTGACAGAACACAGGGGTGTGACACAGTGACAGAACACCGGGGTGACACGGTGACAGAACACGGTGGGGGTGACACAGTGACCGAACACGGGGGGTGACAGAACACTGGGGTGTGACACAGTGACAGAACACTGGGGTGTGACACAGTGACAGAACACGGTGGGGGTGACACAGTGACAGAACACGGGGGGTGACAGAACACAGGGGGTGACACGATGACAGAACACTAGGGTGACAGTGACAGAACACGGGGTGTGTCACTGTGACAGAACATGGGGGGGGTGACATGGTGACAGAACACGGGAGGGGTTGGTACAGCGAGAGCTAAAGACCTCTACCCCCAACCTAAAAACAGTCTGATGCCACTGCCCGCACACACAAATATACGCACACTTTATTTCTTTCACTCACTTTTCCCAGTAACTCACTGATCTGGCTGGTAGTGGCAGGAAGGATTGATCTGTAGTAGTCTGCTCTTGTCCCGTGTAGCCCCGCCCCTTAGGTCCCGTGTAGCCACGCCCCCTCGTCGACCAGTAGCTCCACCCCTTTTTCGGCTGAACACAGCCGTTGTCACTGGGGACTCTGGAGGCGCCGTGCAGCAGCAGCAGGGGAGACTGCATCGGCAGATTGAAGGTACTGCAGAGCAATGACAAGCAGTCGGGCCGCTTGTCATTGCTCGCTGGTGGGAGGCAGTGGGCCCGGCAGGATCAGTTTGCGGGCCGCATCCGGCCCGCGGGCCGTATTTTGCCCACCCCTACTCTAACCCCTTAATCAATGTGGCTCGCCTCTGAACCCTTTCAAGTTTCAAGATGTCTTTTTTATAGAGTGGTGCCCAGAAGTGAACACAATATTCAAGGTGCGGGTGTACCAATGATTTATATAATGGCAGGATTATACTCTCATCCCTTGGCTCAATTCCCCATTTTATGCATGCTAACACATTATTTGGCTTTGATGCTGCACTATGACATTGGGTACTGCTACTAAGTCTATTATCAATGAGAACCCCCAAATCATTTTCAGCTACCGTTTCCCCTACATTTTGCCCATTTAGTTTATAGGTTGCATGATTGTTTTAGTGCATGACTTTTTTTTTTTCAAACACATTTTTTATTTTGTATTAATGAGAAATAAGTTCTGATCACAAAATATCATGTGATATGACATAGAAATTCAGAGTCAAAATCGTACATTGAAAAAGATACAGGGAAGCATAGATAAACATGTATTTAACAATACCAATCGAGCAGGAACTACAGAAACTGTTTGAGATATCTCTAATACAAATCAGAAGAACCAGTTCCTATAGATACCCGTATCTAGCCCATGTTATATATATATAATAGCCGTAAGGATATGACTCTGAAAATAAACGTACACTATCTAAGTATACCAGATATGTATAAACAAAGTAATAAAATAATAACAACCCTAAACGCCTAAGAGAAGGGGGAGGAAGAGGGGGAGGGGGAGGGGAGAGTAGCAGCAATTCACCAAATATCCTATAACTAAAGCTCCGAACATCGAAAAGGGGTAAATAAACAAAGAGTCAAGTCCGGCCATAACCCAAGAGAGAGGTAAAAGATTAAGAATTCGCAATGTTACGAAGTAATTGCCATTCAGAATTTTCAAAAACTTGCATAACGCGCTTTTGTGTTTCTGTATTAAGCGAATCAATAAATGGAGACCATTTCTGATAAAATTTGTCTATGTATTTATCTATATCAGACAGGGTATTCTTCCTATCGAAGTACAAAAGCTGAAGTATTTTAGTTTTGACTTCTTGCAAAGAAGGAGACGACCTAAATATCCAATGTATTAAGATAATTTTCTTTGCCACAGTTACTATTATGGTTATTAAAGGGATATAGTCTGACAGATGAAATCTAGTAATCCAATTTTTAAAATTTGCACATAAACATGCCAAAGGGTCTACAGGAAGGGAAATGTGAAGAAAAATATTTATGTAATTCAAGACTTTGTTCCAGAATTTTTTAATCTTTCTACATTCGAAAATGCAATGGAAAAACGAAGCGTTAGAGATATGACATTTTGGGCATGAGGATAAGGAGTCAGGGCATATATGAAATCTCTGAGCAGGGGAAATATAAGCTCTATGTACAGTTTTGATATGTACTTCTTGTAAATATGAAGATTTTAAACATTTAAGAGTGTTGAAATAGTGTTTAGTTAGATCAGTAACCGAAACAATTTCTGGAATGTCTGCGTGCCAAGAAATTTTTAAAGAATCCCATGATTTGCTATTAGATTCCGGAGATAAAAGAGCGTATAAGAACCTAATGTAATAAGGTACTCGTAAAATCAGAGATAGCAATGCATTGAGAGGATCAGTTGAATGTGCAAAACGAGTAGTGGGAACTAAAGACAAAGCATAGTGTCTGAGTTGTAAATACATAAAAAAGTTTTGTTTGGGTATAGGAAATAATGACTGCAGGTCCTGAAAGGATCGTAAAGCACCCCCAGGGTCAAAGACCTGTGAGGTAAATGATAATCCTTTAGTATGCCAAACATAGAAAGTGGGATTATGTAAAGAAGGGGGGAATGCCGGATTTCCCCAAATTGAAATAAAAGAAGATGATTGAGGGTCTCTTTTAAGTTTTCTATTGATGGATTGCCATGCCCTGTATGTATCAGCAAACATCACATTATGTAAAACCTGTCTCGGGATATCTTGTTTTTTGGTGTGGATAAGGGCACCTGGGGAGTAGGGATATAATAATGCCGCGTCTAAATGAAAATCAGTGTATGTAGATTTAGTGAGTAACCAATCAGTAATGTAACGAAAATGTATAGCTAGAGAATATAAGTGCAGGTTAGGAAGAGACAGCCCACCGTTAGATCGATGAGTTTGGAGTTTATGGAACGCAATCCTAGGACGTTTTTTATGCCAAATAAATTGGGAGGTAAGGTGATCAAAGCGCTTCAAATCTGATTTAATTAAGCTGATAGGTAACATTTGTAACTTATAAAATATCTTAGGAAAGATTATCGCCTTCACTACAGCAATTCGGCCTAGTAGAGATAAGGGGAGGTCCATCCAAGCCTCATATAAAGAAAATATTTTTATAAGAGTGGGAGCATAATTTAGTTTATAAAGCTTTGTGATATCTGAAGAAATGTTTAAACCCAGATATTTTATATGATCTTTATACACTGATGAGGGAAATACTTGTAAAGACGATTGAATAGGTACAGGGGAAGTTGAAAGAGTAAGTATTTCAGATTTTGAAGTGTTAATTTTAAAACCTGCATGACTACCAAAGTTTTCAATCAGAGATAATAAAGAAGGAAGGGAAGAAGAGGAATTCGAAATAAACAAGAGTAGATCATCAGCGTATAGAGCTAATTTTAGTTCCACATCATTAATTGATATACCCATGATCGTGGTCGTGTTACGGATTGCGACTGCAAGGGGCTCAATAGCGAGTGCAAAAAGCAGGGGTGACAGGGGGCAACCTTGACGTGTACCTTTACAAATATTAAAGGGCAGAGAGAGATGACCATTACAATTAAGTTGTGATTTTGGTGAGGAGTATAAGGTATTTAGAATACGTATAAAGGATGGAGGATAACCGAAATTATATAATGATTGAAAAAGATGGGGCCAGGTAATGAGATCGAATGCCTTCTCGGCATCTAAGGCTAATACAACTTTTTGATCTGGCGAGGGTTTTCGGGAGCAATGTAAAATAACAGATAGTACTTTACGGACATTTGTGACCGAATGACGTCCCCAAATGAAACCTGTTTGATCAGTATGAATTACAAATGGGAGGGAATGTTTGAGGCGTTCTGCAAGAATCTTTGTAAATATTTTGAAATCTATATTCAAAAGAGATATAGGGCGATATGAACTAGGGGACGCAGTATCTCGTCCAGGCTTTAATAGGACTTTAATGATAATGGTAAAGAGTGAGACTCTATAATAGAATTATAAAGAGCAAGTAAATGTATGTCAATTTTGTCTATAAGGAGTTTATAAAATTCACTAGTGAGGCCGTCGGGCCCAGGTGCCTTGTTCGGTTTAAGATGTCTAATTATTTCTCTTATTTCTGTCAGGGTAATTGGCATAGAAAGTGAAGTGGCATAGTCAGAGGGAATCTGTGGTAAGCTTGGAAATGTCCAGGGAGTTGTGCTTTCTTGGCTAGGTAAGGGGGGAGATGAGGAAGAAGAAGAAAGTGTTGAAAGTATAGGCTTTGAAATTGCTTCTTGACAAATGACCCCAGAGTCGGAGTATAAGGATTCATAGTACGATCTCATGATTTCAGATATTTGTAGGGGATCCGTAGTAAGGGAACCATCAGGAAGTCGTAAAGGATGAACTATCATGGGATTCGAAGAGCCTTTTAATAAATTTGTCAATAGTTTCCCAGTTTTATTTCCAAATCTATGGAAACGGAAATCCACACTGAATTTATATTTATCTCCCATAGCTGATAGAAATTCGTCAAACTGCAATTTCAAGGTAAGGTAGGCTTGTTTATTAAACGGTGTAGGGTTAGTTTTAAAAATTTGGAACGCATCAGAAAGAGATTGTTGCATTGCCAAGTAGGACTGAGCATATTTCTTTCTCAGAGCTGAATTATACGATATTATGTCGCCTCTAAGGACGGACTTAGCCGCCTGCCAGAATAAAGGGGGTTTTTCTTCCGAATGCATTTTATTACAGAAGTAGTAGGAGTCCCAGGCCCCATGTAACATATCGCGAAATTTAGTAGAAGTAATCAGGTGAGATGGAAATCTCCATTGAGGTGTTGGGGGGGGAGTCATATCATAATTTTAATGAAAACCATACCAGGGCATGATCGGAGATAACTATAGGTTCAATATGAGAAGAGGTAACCTGTGGAAACAGTTGGTGTGATACAGAGACATAGTCGATACGTGAAAATGTATTGTGAGCAGATGAATGGCAAGAAAAATCTTTGTCAATAGGGTGCAAGGCCCGCCAAATATCAATCAATTGTAAAGATCTAAAAAAGTGCGGCATTCCATATTTCGGAAGATTATGTGAAGTATGGGAGAGGTGAGGGCGATCTAGAACTAGAGACGAAACGAGATTAAAATCTCCACAAACAATAAGATTATCCGAACAAAAAGGGGTCAATTTAGTTATTAAATTCTGAAAAAAAAACCTTATCATATTGATTGGGGGCATAAACTGAACAAAAAGTGAGCGGACAATTTTCTAATGTCAATTGAACAACAAGATAACGCCCCTGCAGGTCTAAATCAGTATATGTGAGGTTAATCTTAAGGTGGCGTCTAGCTAAAAGAGCTACACCCCGAGACTTTGAGTTATAGGAGGCGGCTGCCAATAGTGACCATCCTAACGCCTGCAGTTTTTGTGATTCAGCCTGGGTCAAATGTGTTTCTTGAATAAGTGCGAAATCAATGTCTGATCTAGATAAATACAATAAAATCTTACGGCGTTTTGCCGGGGTTTTGATACCTCTCACGTTGAGTGTGCCAATCTTGATCTCAGCCATCTATAGTCCACGAGATGATGTACTGCAAAGTCGGAGCTATACTAATCGCTGTGTCAATCGTAAAAGTAGCTGCAAGGAAACGGGGAGAGGAAAGGGAGGTACAGAGGAAATACCTAAACAATGAAAAATAAGAAAGTGAGAGGTTTGAATATACAAACATAACTTCCAGGATAAAATAGACGTAGCAAAACTGAACATAAAAGTAATTTAACATAATCCGGCAAGGACGCTGCCGGCTTCACCACGGCTACTTCACCGCCATAGAAAACGAAAAATAAGAAAATATGTAGCAAGTATGATAACCGCTGATCCATTCAGAACAAGCCTAAATCAAATACTAACAGAGATCTGCTGAATAACTGATAGGTTAGCATAAAAAATACACATGGAAATGGCGACCGATAAAGCCGCCTGTAAATGCCTATATTTATATGCACAGAAACAAACTGTTGCAACGAAAAATTGTCCATAGCATAGTGTCCATAACTATATAATCCACAGTAGGAGCCTGGAACAAAACACAAATGAGACTACTCCTAAAGGGTAGACAGAATATCTATATATATCAAATATATTAGAAATATAGAACAGCAAAACGATGACATATATTGCCAAATATGACTTCAACGTTGCGCAACCTCCGAGGCATCCGAAATATCTTCCTGTTCTCCAGAAGAATCCTCATTTAAGTACGCCATGGCATCCTCAGATGAAAAGAAATCCAAATGAGAGTCACCCATGTAGATACGTAACTTAGCTAGATAGAGTAATGAAAATTTACGTCTGGCTTTTACGAGTCTGGAACAGATCGGGTTGAAAGCCTTCCGTGCACGAGTCAGCTCTGCCGAAAAGTCCTGGAATATGTAGAGGCGGTTATTTTCCCATTGGATTTGTTTAATTTTCCTAGTAAGCTGTCCAGAATGACATTCTATGCAGGTAGTTAAGACATCTAAAGAGCGTTACACGAGGACGGTTGTCTGACGAGCGTGGAGGAGGACCAACCCTATGAGCTCTCTCAATTACTAGATCCTTACAAATATCGGAGATGCCCAAAATAGAGGGTAATGTTGTTTGTACAAAAGTCACCAATTCAACTCCTTTAACCGTTTCTGGTAATCCCACCAGGCGAATGTTATTTCTTCTGGATCTATTTTCTGCGTCATCTAGCTTGTTCCATAGCTGATAATTTTCTTTTTCTAGACGTACTATGCGGCCCTGAGCTTCAGACATATCATGAGCTAGACTGCCAATTCTATTTTCATTCACCTGCACCTTTTGTGATAGCCGATGCAGCTGGGAAGTAATATCGGACACTGCCTGTGCCAACAAAGGTGTCACTGCTTGAGTAATAGCGTCTGTAAGATCAGCAAATGTAATAGGTGAGTCTGGAGGACGACTAACCTTAGGTAAATCCGTAAAAGGTTGTGTAGCTGCAGCCTTCTTTGATGCTGGCGACGCTGGCGGTGTTGTGATACCGGGCGCCATGTCTGAGTCAGCCCTGCGTTTCTCCTGACGACCAAGCGGTACGGTGGGCGCCGACTTAGTGGTAGCGCCGGGGGACAAAAACTTGTCCATAAGGCTGCGGGACAAGGCGGTATGGGTCGCTGGCTTGATGGAGGCTGAGACTCAGCTGTGCATTGGCGTAAGTAGCCGGGTGTCACCGGAGCTAGGCGGGGAAGCTGCTCACCGCATGAAGCCAGAACCGGAAGTCATCTATAAGAAGATAGTTACTACTACATGAGCAATCGAAATTATCTTATGCAGAAAAGTGTGGAGTTCCCCTTCACCGGGAGGACCCGGCCAGCAGTGTCCCTCCAGGGGGAAAATTAATATTGAGCTCAGTAGAAACAGATGCGGTATGGACAGGGTGATGAGGGGGGTGACAGGATGTTAACAAGTCACAATGGATAGCTGGCAACACTGAGAGTCACAGGTAAGAGCTGGGGAGTGACATAGATCGATGGGTAGAATGCAGGCATCCACACTGTACAGGTATACTTAAGCAGAGATGCTATTGCTGTGTATAGCTGTACTCATAGCAAACAGGGGACAGAGAGATCTAATCAGTCGGCAGGTATATGTTTTGTGAGTGGGAGGGAGAGAGGAGAGAGCTGGGAAGATCTCCTGTATATGGTGCACTGACCTCCGTGGCGCCGGGCCGCCCGCCAGCGCTGCTGCAGGGAAAAAGAAAATGGCCACCGCTACGGGCTACTCACTTCCAAGCAGCCTTTCGCCGCTGTCAGCGCTAGTCTCAGCCGCCTGACGGGAGACCGAGCGGCGCACAGAAGGAGGACAGCAGGCTCCGACGAGCCGATGAGTAGAGCGGGCAGTCCCAGGCTCCCACCAACGGATCCGACGTGCGTACCGGAACTCCTCCAAAATTTAGGTCCCGGCTTCAGTTGTGTAGGAGGGCCGCAATCCGCAGAGACAGCACACTCTGCCTCCTGACTCCACAGCACGCTCCCACCGATGTAAAGGCACCAGGTGAAGGGTTGTGGCACCCAGGCACGGTTACTGAAAGCAGATGGAGGGGGTAAATAGGGATTTCAGTGAGTTTGCATACTGGAGCTCAGGCAGTGTGCAGCTTGTTCGGTTGCCAGCCAGGCCACGCCCCCTTAGTGCATGACTTTACATTTTTCTATATTGAACCTCATTCTCCATTTGTCTGCCCAATCTTCCAGTTTAAATAGGTTGTTCTGTAGAGACTCCACATCCTTATTTGAATTAATTATTCTATACAGTTTAGTATCATCTGCAAAAATGTACACTGCACTCTCCAAACCTTCTCCAGGGTCATTAATAAATATGTTAAACAGCAGTGGCCCGAGTATGGACCCTTGCGGTATTCCACTCGCTGTTCCCTGTAATCCAGCCAATTACTTAACCAAGTACAAATAGTGTTTTCCTAAACCAAGCACTCTTAATTTGAAAATCAGTCTCATGTGTGGTACTGTGTTGAAGGCTTTTGCAAAATCTAAATAGACCACATCCACTGCCTTTTCCTGATCAATATTTTTGCTCACTTTTTCATAGAAGCGAATTAGGTTAGTTTGACATGACCTGCACCTCACAAAACCATGCTGGTTCCTATTTATAACATTGGAGGTTTCCAAGTACTCCTGTATGCTATAACTTACCTACCACTACAGATGTCAAAACTTACCGGTCTATAGTTACCGGGATGAGTTTTAATTCCCTTTTTTAAATTTTGGGTCTACAGTACCTCTGCTATTCGCCAGTCCTTCGGTATCATGGCTGATGTAATTGAATCATAGAAAAGCAAATATAAAGTCCTTGCTAGTTCTGAGTTAAGCTCCATAAGCACCCTTGGGTGAAATCCATCTGGACCAGGAGATTTATTTATCTTAATTTTACTTAGTCTCTCTAACTCTCTTACTTCTGCTGCATCTTTGTTCTGCTGCATCATTGTATAATGCCCACATAAATCCTTGGGCTCATATATTGTGTATAAATCTGGATCTGGTACTAGCCAATGCCTCCTCAGCTGTGGCGGGACTACTGCCAGTGCAGCTGGTGCAGTGCACCAAGGCCGTTTGGGCATTATCGTTCATGCAACACAAGCCACGCATTGGTAATGACGTCATTAAGGCAAACCCCTTTTTATCCCCTTAGGGGAGGTTTATTAAAATTCTAATTATGTTTTCCTATTTCCCACCTGCAGAATACCTATGTCAAATTTCATCTTCCTAACATATCGGGAAGTAAGAGAATTAGTGATGAGTCAGTGAGTGAGAGAGTCTGTCAGTGAGTGAGCGTTATTGTTTTTACATCGCAAGCCACACATCTGTAATTATTTCATTATGTCAACCCTCTTTTCATCCCCAAAGGGGAGGTTTATTAAAATTCAAAAAATTCCTATTTCCCACCTGAAGAATACCTATGTTAAATTTCAGCTTTCTAACATTTCGGGAAGTAAGAGAATAAGGGGTCTATTTACTAAGCCTTGAATGGAGATAAAGAGGACGCAGATAAATCAGCTACTAACTGCCATGTCACAGGCTGGGTTTGAAAAATGACAGTTAGGAGCTGATTGGCTGGCACTTTATCTCCATCCACGGCTTAGTAAATAGACCCCTTAGTGATGGGTCAGTTAGTTAGTAAAAGTGAGTGAGGGCTTTCGTATTTATATATATATATATATATATATATATATATATATATATATATATATATAGACAATAATAAGAATTTACTCACCTGTAATTCTATTTCTCGTAGTCCGTAGTGGATGCTGGGAACTCCGTAAGGACCATGGGGAATAGCGGGCTCCGAAGGAGGCTGGGCACTCTAGAAAGATTTATGACTACCTGGTGTGCACTGGCTCCTCCCACTATGACCCTCCTCCAAGCCTCAGTTAGGACACTGTGCCCGGACGGGCAGACATAATAAGGAAGGATTTAGAATCCCGGGTAAGACTCTTACCAGCCACACCAATCACACCGTACAACTCGTAATACTATATCCAGTTTGACAGTATGAAAACAACTGAGCCTCTCAACAGATGGCTCAACAATAACCCTTTAGTTAACAATAACTATTTACAAGTATTGCAGACAATCCGCACTTGGGATGGGCGCCCAGCATCCACTACGGACTACGAGAAATAGAATTACCGGTGAGTAAATTCTTATTTTCTCTAACGTCCTAGTGAATGCTGGGAACTCCGTAAGGACCATGGGGATTATACCAAAGCTCCCAAACGGGTGGGAGAGTGCGGATGACTCTGTAGCACCGAATGAGAGAACTCCAGGTCCTCCTCAGCCAGGGTATCAAATTTGTAGAATTTTGCAAACGTGTTTGCCCCTGACCAAGTAGCTGCTCGGCAAAGTTGTAAAGCGAGACTCCTCGGGCAGCCTCCCAAGATGAGCCCACCTTCCTTGTGGAATGGGCATTTACAGATTTTGGCTGTGGTATGCCTGCCACAGAATGTGCAAGCTGAATTGTACTACAAATCCAGCGAGCAATAGACTGCTTAGAAGCAGGAGCACCCAGCTTGTTGGGTGCATACAGGATAAACAGCGAGTCAGATTTTCTGACTCCAGCCGTCCTGGTAACATATATTTTCAGGGCCCTGACAACGTCTAGCAACTTGGAGTCCTCCAATTCACTAGTAGCCGCCGGCACCACAATAGGCTGGTTCAGGTGAAACGCTGACACCACCTTAGGGAGAAATTGGGGACGAGTCCTCAACTCTGCCCTATCCATATGGAAAATCAGATAAGGGCTTTTACATGATAAAGCCGCCAATTCTGACACTCGCCTGGCTGAAGCCAAGGCTAATAACATGACCACTTTCCACGTGAGATATTTCAGATCCACGGTTTTTAGTGGCTCAAACCAATGTGATTTTAAGAAACTCAACATCACGTTGAGATCCCAAGGTGCCACTGGAGGCACAAACGGGGGCTGAATATGCAGCACTCCTTTTACAAAAGTCTGAACTTCAGGTACTGAAGCTAGTTCTTTTTGAAAGAAAAATCGACAGAGCCGAGATCTGTACTTTAATGGAGCCTAGTTTTAGGCCCATATCCACTCCTGCTTGCAGGAAATGCAGAAATCGACCTAGTTGAAATTCCTCTGTTGGGGCCTTATTGGCCTCGCACCATGCAACATATTTTCGCCATATGCGGTGATAATGCGTTGCCGTAACATCTTTCCTGGCCTTAATAAGCATAGGAATGACTTCTTCCGGAATACCCTTTTCCTTTAGGATCCGGTGTTCAACCGCCCTGCCGTCAAACGCAGCCGCGGTAAGTCTTGGAACAGACAGGGCCCCTGCTGTATCAGGTCCTGTCTGAGCGGTAGAGGCCACGGGTCCTCTGAGAGCATCTCTTGAAGTTCCGGGTACCACGCTCGTCTTGGCCAATCCGGAACCACGAGAATTGTGTTTACTCCTCGCTTTCTTATTATTCTCAATACCTTTGGAATGAGAGGCAGAGGAGGCAACACATAAACCGACTGGTACACCCACAGTGTCACTAGAGCGTCCACAGCTATCGCCTGAGGGTCCCTTGACCTGGCGCAATATCTTTTTAACTTTTTGTTGAGACGGGACGCCATCATGTCCACCTGTGGTTTTTCCCAACGGTTTACCAGCATCTGGAAGACTTCTGGGTGAAGTCCCCACTCCCCCGGGTGGAGGTCGTGTCTGCTGAGGAAGTCTGCTTCCCAGTTGTCCACTCCCGGAATGAACACTGCTGACAGTGCTAGTACATGATTCTCCGCCCATCGGAGAATTTTTGTGGCTTCTGCCATCGCCATCCTGCTTCTTGTGCCGCCCTGTCGATTTACATGGGCGACTGCCGTGATGTTGTCTGACTGGATCAGCACCGGCTGGTGTAGGAGCAGGGCTTTTGCTCGACTTAGGGCATTGTAGATGGCCCTTAGTTCCAGAATATTTATGTGAAGGGAAGTCTCCTGACTCGACCATAGTCCTTGGAAGTTTCTTCCTTGTATGACTGCCCCCCAGCCTCGAAGGCTGGCATCCGTGGTCACCAGGACCCAGTCCTGTATTCCGAACCTGCGGCCCTCTAGAACAGGCCTGGCCAACCTGTGGCTCTCCAGCTGTTGTAAAACTACAAGTCCCATCATGCTTTGCCACAGTTTTGCTATTAAGGAATGCTAAAACCATGGCAGGGCATGCTGGGATGTGTAGTTTTACAACATCTGGAGAGCCACAGGTTGGCCAGGCCTGCTCTAGAAGATGGGCACTCTGCAGCCACCACAGTAGAGACACCCTGGTTCTTGGAGACAGGGTTATTAAGCGATGCATCTGAAGATGCGATCCGGACCACTGGTCCAACAGGTCCCACTGAAAGATTCTGGCATGGAACCTGCCGAAGGGAATTGCTTCGTAAGAAGCTACCATCTTTCCCAGGACCCGTGTGCAGCGATGCACTGATACCTATTTTGGTTTCAGGAGGTCTCTGACTAGAGATGACAACTCCCTGGCTTTCTCCTCCGGGAGAAACACTTTCTTCTGGACTGTATCCAGAATCATACCCAGGAACAGTAGCCGTGTCGTCGGAACCAGCTGTGACTTTGGGATATTCAGAATCCAGCCGTGCTGGTGCAGCACCTCCTGAGATAGTGCTACTCCCACCAACAACTGTTCCTTGGACCTCGCTTTTATTAGGAGATCGTCCAAGTACGGGATAATTAAAACTCCCTTTCTTCGAAGGAGTATCATCATTTCTGCCATAACCTTGGTAAATACCCTCGGTGCCGTGGACAGTCCAAACGGCAGCGTCTGGAATTGGTAATGGCAATCCTGTACCACAAATCTGAGGTACTCCTGGTGAGGATGGTAAATGGGGACATGCAAGTAAGCATCCTTGATGTCCAGGGATACCATGTAATCCCCCTCGTCCAGGCTTGCAATAACCGCCCTGAGCGATTCCATCTTGAACTTGAATTTCTTTATGTACGTGTTCAAGGATTTCAAATTTAGAATGGGTCTAACCGAACCGTCCGGTTTCGGTACCACAAATAGTGTGGAATAATAACCCCCGGCCTTGTTGAAGTAGGGGTACCTTGATTATCACCTGCTGGGAATACAGCTTGTGAATTGCCGCTAGCACCGCCTCCCTGTCTAAGGGAGCAATCGGCAAGGCAGATTTTAGGAACCGGTGGGGTGGGGACGCCTCGAATTCCAGCTTGTACCCCTGAGATACTATTTGCAGGATCCAGGGATCCACCTGTGAGCGAACCCACAGATCGCTGAAATTTTTGAGGCGACCCCCCACCGTACCTGGCTCCGCCTGTGGAGCCCCACCGTCATGCGGCGGACTTGGAAGAAGAAGCGGGGGAGGACTTTTGCTCCTGGGAACCTGCTGTTTGTTGCAGCCTTTTTCCCCTACCTCTGCCTCTGGACAGAAAGGACCCGCCTTTTCCACGCCTGTTTTTCTGGGTCCGAAAGGACTGAACCTGATAAAACGGCGCCTTCTTAGGCTGTGAGGGGACATGGGGTAAAAATGCTGACTTCCCAGACGTTGCTGTGGAAACTAGGTCCGAGAGACCATCCCCAAATAATTCCTCACCCTTATATGGTAACACTTCCATGTGCTTTTTTGAATCTGCATCTCCTGTCCACTCTCGAGTCCATAAGCCTCTCCTAGCAGAAATGGACAATGCACTTACTAAAGTAAGTCGGCAGATTTCCCTTTGTGCATCTCTCATATATAAGACTGAGTCTTTTATATGGTCTATGGTTAACAGGATCGTGTCTCTGTCTAATGTGTCAATATTTTCTGACAGTTTTTCTGACCACGCAGCGGCAGCACTGCACATCCAAGCTGACGCAATAGCTGGCCTAAGTATAATGCCTGTGTGTGTGTATATACAGACTTCAGGATCGCCTCCTGCTTTCTATCAGCAGGTTCCTTGAGGGCGGCCGTATCCGGAGACGGTAGTGCCACCTTTTTAGACAAACGTGTGAGCGCTTTATCCACTCTAGGGGGTGTTTCCCAACGTGACCTATCCTCTGGCGGGAAAGGGAACGCCATTAGTACCTTCTTAGGAATTACCAATTTTTTATCAGGGAAAGCCCACGCTTCTTCACACACTTCATTTAATTCATCTGATGGGGGGAAAACTACGGGTAGTTTTTTCTCTCCAAACATAATACCCTTTTTAGTGGTACCTGTAGTTATATCAGAAATGTGTAACACCTCTTTCATTGCCTCAATCATGCAGTGAATGGCCTTAGTGGGCATCAGGTTAGACTCATCGTCGTCGACACTGGTGTCAGTATCAGTGTCGACATCTGGGTCTGCTTGAGGTAGCGGGCGTTTTAGAGCCCCTGACGACCCATGCAACGCCTGGGCAGGCACGAGCTGAGAAGTCGGCTGTCCCACATTTGGCATGTCGTCGATTTTCTTATATAAGGAGTCTATACGTGCACTCATTACTTTCCAAAAGCCCATCCACTCAGGTGTCTGCCCCGCAGGGGGTGACATCCCTTCTAAAGGCATCTGCTCCGCCTCCACATCATTATCCTCATCAAACATGTCGACACAGCCGTACCGACACACCGCACACACACAAGGAATGCTCCGAATGAGGACAGGACCCACAAAAGCCCTTTGGGGGGACAGAGTGAGAGTATGCCAGCACACACCAGAGCGCTATATAATGCAGGGACTAACTGAGTTATGTCCCCTATAGCTGCTTTTTATATTATATATATATATTGCGCCTAAATTTAGTGCCCCCCTCTCTGTTTTTACCCTGTTCTGTAGTGTAGACTGCAGGGGAGAGCCAGGGAGCTTCCTTCCAGCGGATCTGTGAAGGAGAAATGGCGCCAGTGTGTCTGAGGGAGATAGCTCCGCCCCTTTTCCGCGGCCTATTCTCCCGCTTTTTTCTGGATTCTGGCAGGGGTATTTACCACATATATAGCCTCTGGGGCTATATATTGTGGTATTTTTGCCAGCCAAGGTGTTTTTATTGCTGCTCAGGGCGCCCCCCCCCAAGCGCCCTGCACCCTCAGTGACCGGAGTGTGAAGTGTGCATGAGGAGCAATGGCGCACAGCTGCAGTGCTGTGCGCTTTTCTTTCTAAGGGCTCAGGAGAGCCCCTAGTGTGCATCCAACCTCGGCCGGGCACGAAATCTAACTGGGGCTTGGAGGAGGGTCATAGTGGGAGGAGCCAGTGCACACCAGGTAGTCATAAATCTTTCTAGAGTGCCCAGCCTCCTTCGGAGCCCGCTATTCCCCATGATCCTTACGGAGTTCCCAGCATCCACTAGGACGTTAGAGAAATAAAATAAAGGAGCACTACTGCGTGGCATAAATGTAATCTGACGTGTGGGATACTATGGTGTTGCGTAATGTGAATAAGCATCCATGCTGTGTGGCGTAATGTGAATAAGCGTTCGTGCTGTGTGGCATAATGTGAATAAGCATCCGTGCAGTGTGGTGTAACGTGAATAAGCGTCCATGCAATATGGCATAATGTGAATACGCGTCTGTGTAGAGTGGCGTAATGTGAATAAGCATCCGTGCAGTGTGGTGTAACGTGAATAAGCGTCCATGCAATATGGCGTAATGTGAATAAGCGTCTGTGTAGAGTGGTGTAATGTGAATAAGCATCCGTGCAGTGTGGTGTAACGTGAATAAGCGTCCATGCAATATGGCGTAATGTGAATAAGCGTCTGTGTAGAGTGGCGTAATGTGAATAAGCATCCGTGCAGTGTGGTGTAACGTGAATAAGCATCCATGCAATATGGCGTAATGTGAATAAGCGTCTGTGTAGAGTGGCGTAATGTGAGTAAGCATCCGTGCTGTGTGGCATTATGTGAATAAGCATCTGTGTGTATAAAGGGTACTTATCACAACTGAGGGCTGAGGCTGGCTGAGGGAAGGCTCAGTTGTAGGGGCTGGCGTGTAGGTGAACCTTGGAGGTGAGATTAGGTTCCTAGACCTGCAGTACGATTATAGCACCATGAGCCTGAAGGTGTGACCACAACAACAGAGTAAAATTATAAACAGTCAGTTTATTGAACACACAGTATAACTCTGGCAAAGAGATAACGTCAACAGTGAGTGCAGAATAAATAAGATTTTACACTTACCGGTAAATCTATTTCTCGTAGTCCGTAGAGGACCATGGGGAATAGACGGGCTCCGCAGGAGGCATGGGCACTTTAAGAAAGACTTTGGACTCTGGGTGTGCACTGGCTCCTCCCTCTATGCCCCTCCTCCAGACCCCAGTTAGAGAAACTGTGCCCAGAGGAGATGGACAGTACGAGGAAAGAATTTTTGGGAATCCCAGGGCAAGATTCATACCAGCCACACCAATCACACCATATAACTTATGATAACTACCCAGTTAATAGTATGAACAAACAACATAGTCTCGGTCTAAACCGATGACACTATAACATAACCCTTATGTAAGCAATAACTATATACAAGTTTTGCAGAAGAAGTCCGCACTTGGGACGGGCGCCCAGCATCCTCTACGGACTACGAGAAATAGATTTACCGGTAAGTGTAAAATCTTATTTTCTCTAACGTCCTAGAGGATGCTGGGACTCCGTAAGGACCATGGGGATTATACCAAAGCCCCCAAACGGGCGGGAGAGTGAGGATGACTCTGCAGCACCGATTGAGCAAACAGGAGGTCCTCCTCAGCCAGGGTATCAAATTTATAGAACTTTGCAAAGGTGTTTGACCCCGACCAAGTAGCTGCTCGGCACAACTGTAATGCCGAGACCCCTCGGGCAGCCGCCCAAGACGAGCCCACCTTCCTAGTGGAATGGGCCTTAACCGATTTAGGCAATGGCAATCCTGCCGTACAATGCGCCTGCTGAATCGTGTTACAGATCCAGCGACCAATAGTCTGCTTTGAAGCAGGCGTGCCAACTTTGTTGGCTGCATACAGGACAAACAGCGCTTCAGTTTTCCTAACCCTCGCTGTTCTGGCCACATAAATCTTCAAAGCCCTGACCACATCAAGGGACTCGGAATCCTCCAAGTCCCGTGTAGCCACAGGCACGACAATAGGTTGATTCATATGAAAAGAAGAGACCACTTTAGGCAGAAATTGAGGACGAGTACTCAATTCTGCCCTATCCAGGTGGAAAACCAGATAGGGGCTTTTATGTGACAAAGCCGCTAATTCCGAAACAAGCCTCGCAGAAGCCAAGGCCAACAACATGACCACTTTCCAAGTGAGATATTTCAACTCCACTGTTGTGAGTGGTTCAAACCAAGGTGACTTGAGGAACTCTAATACCACATTAAGATCCCACGGCGCCACCGGAGGTACAAAAGGAAGCTGAATATGCAGCACCCCCTTCACGAATGTCTGTACTTCAGGAAGAGAAGCCAATTCCTTTTGAAAGAAAATGGATAAGGCCGACATTTGGACCTTTATGGACCCTAATTTTAGGCCCAAAGTCACTCCTGTTTGCAGGAAGTGAAGCAGACGACCCAAATGGAACTCCTCCGTAGGAGCAGTCCTGGCCTCACACCAAGAAACATATTTTCGCCATATACGGTGATAATGTTTCAATGTCACGTCCTTCCTAGCCTTGATCAGGGTAGGAATGACCTCCTCCGGAATACCTTTTTTCGCTAGGATCCGGCGTTCAACCGCCATGCCGTCAAACGCAGCCGTGGTATGTCTTGGAACAGACAGGGCCCCTGCTGCAGCAGGTCCTGTCTTAGAGGAAGAGGCCACGGATCTTCTGTGAGCAACTCTTGCAGATCCGGATACCAAGTCCTTCGTGGCCAATCTGGAACAATGAGGATTGTTCTTACTCTTCTTAGTCTTATTATTCTCAACACCTTGGGTATGAGAGGTAGAGGAGGGAACACATAGACCGATCTGAACACCCAAGGTGTCACTAGAGCGTCCACCGCTACCGCCTGAGGGTCTCTTGACCTGGCGCAATACCGCTTTAGCTTTTTGTTGAGACGGGACGCCATCATGTCTATCTGAGGCAGTCCCCACCGACCCACGATCTGTGCGAAGACTTCTTGATGAAGTCCCCACTCTCCCGGATGCAGGTCGTGCCTGCTGAGGAAGTCCGCTTCCCAGTTGTCCACCCCCGGGATGAATACAGCTGATAGGGCGCTTACATGGCCTTCCGCCCAGCGAAGAATCCTGGTCGCTTCTGCCATGGCCGCTCTGCTCCTTGTGCCACCTTGGCGTTGTATATGGCCCTCAACTCCAGGACGTTGATGTGGAGACAAGTCTCTAGATTCGACCAGAGACCTTGGAAATTTCTTCCCAGTGTGACTGCTCCCCAACCTCGGAGGCTTGTGTCCGTGGTCACCAGGATCCAGTCCTGAATTCCGAACCTGCGGCCTTCTAGGAGGTGAGCACTGTACAGCCACCACAGGAGAGATACCCTGGCTCTGGGAGACAGGGTGATCCTCTGATGCATTTGTAAATGGGACCCGGACCATTTGTCCAGTAGATCCCATTGAAAGGTCCTCGCATGGAACCTTCCGAAGGGGATGGCCTCGTACGATGCCACCATCTTCCCCAGGACACGCGTGCAGTGATGCACTGAAACCTTTTTTAGCTTTAATAGGTTCCTGACCAGGGCTATGAGCTCCTGAGCCTTTTCCATCAGAAGAAAAACCTTTTTCTGGTCTGTGTCTAGAATCAGACCCAGAAAGGTCAGGCGCGTTGTAGGGGCTAGCTGGGACTTCGGTATATTGAGAATCCAGCCGTGCCCCTGCAACATCCTCACCGACAGCGACACGCTGTCCAGCAACTTCTCCCGAGATCTCGCCTTTATGAGGAGATCGTCCAAGTATGGGATAATTGTGACACCCTGCTTGCGCAGGAGCGCCATCATTTCCGCCATTACCTTGGTGAAAATTCTCGGGGCTGTGGAAAGCCCAAACGGCAACGTCTGAAATTGGTAATGACAGTCCTGTACTGCAAATCTCAGGATTGCCTGGTGAGGAGGGAAAATCGGAACATGAAGGTATGCATCCTTTATGTCCAGGGACACCATCAAATCCCCCCCCTCCAGGCTGGCGATGACCGCTCTGAGCGATTCCATCTTGAACTTGAACTTTTTCAAGTACAAGTTCAGGGATTTTAGATTCAAAATGGGCCTGACCGAACCGTCCGGTTTCGGGACCACAAACAGGGTTGAGTAATACCCCTTTCCTTGTTGGAGAAGAGGAACTTTGACTATCACCTGTTGAAGATACAATTTTTGAATTGCAGTCAACACTAACTCCCTCTTTGACGGGGAAGCTGGCAGAACCGATTTGAAAAACCGGCGAGGAGGCACGTCTTCGAATTCCAGCCTGTATCCCTGAGAAACAATCTCTATAGCCCAGGGATCCACCTGTGAGTGAACCCAGACCTGGCTGAAAAATTGAAGACGTGCCCCCACTTGAGCTGACTCCCCCCGGGAAGCCCCAGCGTCATGCGGTGGACTTTGCAGATGTAGGGGAGGACTTCTGCTCCTGGGAACTAGCTGCATGCAGCTTTTTTCCCTTGCCTTTTCCTCTGGCAAGGAAGGACAATCCCCGTACCTTCTTGCTTTTATTGGAACGAAAGGACTGCATTTGATAATGAGGTGCCTTTTTAGTATGCTGCGGGGGGACATAAGGTAAGATATTCGATTTACCGGCCGTAGCAGTAGAGACAAGGTCCGAGAGGCCTTCTCCAAACAACTCCTCCCCCTTGTAAGGCAACGACTCCATATGCCGCTTTGAGTCGGCATCCCCCGTCCACTGTCGGGTCCACAGGAGTCGCCTAGCAGAAATAGACATAGCATTTATTCTGGAGCTTAGTAAACAAATGTCTCTTTGAGCATCCCTCATATATAAAGCAGCCTCTTTGATATGCTCTAGGGTCATTAGAATGGTATCCTTATCTAGGGTGTCAAGTTCCGTAGATAAGGAATCGGTCCATGCTGCGACAGCACTACACACCCAGGCCGATGCCATAGCCGGTCTAACGATAGTACCGGAATGTGTGTAAATGTGCTTCATGGTAACCTCCTGCTTACGATCAGCAGGATCCTTGAGGGAAGCTGTATCCTGAGAAGGCAGTGCCACCTTCTTGGATAAGCGTGTCAGCGCCTTGTCTACCTTCGGCGAAGATTCCCATCGTATCCTGTCCTTTTGTGGAAAGGGATACGCCATAAGAATCCTTTTGGGAACTTGTAGTCTCCTATCTGGAGATTCCCAAGCCTTTTCGCACAAGTCGCTTAGTTCAAATGAGGACGGAAAAGTGACCTCAGGCTTTTTCCCTTTATACATGTGTACCCTCGTGTCAGGGACAGGGGGTTCCTCAGTGATATGCAAAACCTCTTTAATGGCAATAATCATGTAACGAATACCTTTCGCCACCTTCGGCTGTAATTTTGCATCCTCATAGTCGACACTAGAGTCAGTATCTGTGTCAGTGATCTGGGATATGGTGCATTTTTGAGACCCCGAAGGTCCAGGTGCCACAGGGACAGGCATGGTCTGACTACCTGACTGATCCCTAGCTTCAGCCTTGTCTAATCGTTTATGCAGTAAATTTACATTTGCATTCAAGACATTCCACATATCCACCCAGTCTGGTGTCGGCGTTGCCGACGGCGACCTAACCATCATGCACTCCCCCTCCTCCTTAGGTGAGCCTTCCTCGTCAAACATGTCGACACACACGTACCGACACAAATCACACACACAGGGAATCTCTTTTCTGAAGACAGGTTCCCCCTGAGGCCCCTTGGAGAGACAGAGAGAGAGTATGCCAGCACACACCCCAGCGCTATATAACCCTGGAGAAAAACACAGATTGTTTACCCAGTAGCGCTGCTTAATGTATAAACGCCAATAATGTGCCCCCCCTCTACTTTAAAACCCCCTTTCACCGTGTGTCAAGCAGGGGAGAGTCCGGGGAGCTTCCTCTCAGTGGTGCTGTGGAGAGAAAATGGCGCTGGCGAGTGCTGAGGGAGAAGCCCCGCCCCCTCGGCGGCGTGCTTCTGTCCCGCTCAAACTTACTAAAAAATTGCGGGGGCTCATTTATATACATGTACAGTGCCCACCTGTACATGTATATAGACTTTTGCCATAGGAGAGGTGTTTTATTGCTGCCCCCCCCTGCGCCCTGCACCCTTACAGTGACCGGAGTGTGTGAGGTTTATGGGAGCAATGACGCACAGCTGCAGTGCTGTGCATTACCTCAGTGAAGCACCGAAGGCTTCTGCCGCCTGAGACGTCTTCTGTTTTCGTTTCTTCTGGCTCTGTGAGGAGAACGGCAGCGCGGCTCTGGGGTGAACGCCCAGGACGAACCTGTGTTCCCTCCCTCTGGAGCTAATGGTGTCCTGTAGCCGAGGAAGCAGAGCCTATCATTTAAGTAGGTCTGCTCCTCTCGCCTCAGTCTCTCGATGCAGGGAGCCTGTTGTCAGCAGTGCTCCCTGAAAAAGAGAAAAAATCCTAACAAAAATGCTTTCTAAGCAGGAAACTCAGGAGAGCTCCCTGCAGTGCACCCATTCTCCTCTGGGCACAGTCTAAAACTGGGGTCTGGAGGAGGGGCATAGAGGGAGGAGCCAGTGCACACCCAGAGTCAAAAGTCTTTCTTAAAGTGCCCATGCCTCCTGCGGAGCCCGTCTATTCCCCATGGTCCTTACGGAGTCCCAGCATCCTCTAGGACGTTAGAGAAAAATGCAGTACAGTTCCTGAGTATGCAATTGGTAATTGAGACTGTGGCTATGTAGAACAAGATCACAAAGTCCTTTACTAGAATCCGGATTTGGAAAGTCCGTGGCCACAACTAACCGCTGCAAAGAGGAACAACAAGTACTGCACAGTAGATGGTGAACAGGAGACTGGAATAGGCACTGATACACCGAGGTTGAAAAATTGTAGATAGAATTGCCAGAGACTACCGGACGGAACCGGTGTGAGGAAAGTTGTACTTTAACTCACCAGTAGAGCAACAGTTCGATGGTAAGCATCGATGGATACTGTGGTCCAATGTTGTGTGGGATGAAATGCTGGGCGATATATGAATACCGCTGAGGATGAGATGAAGCATCGCTGAAGACAGATGGTAACACCCAACACTGCTGGAAGCGATGGAACGCTTGAAGCCAGTGACAAATGTACCTTGAAGCTAGAGAGTGATGCAGTAGTGCAGAACGATATAGGAATACCGCTGAGGACAGATGGTAACACCCAACACTGCTGGAAGCCGGAAGCGATGGAACACTGGAAGCCAGTGACGAATGTACCTTGAAGCTTGAGAGCGATGCAGTAGTGCAGAGCGATATAGGAATACCGCTGTGGGTGGTATGAAGCAGCACTGTAGGCAGATGGTAAGATCAATCACTGCTGGAAGCTGAAAGCGATGTGAACGAGACGCTGAAGCTGGAAGCTAGTGACACTATTTACCACAGAAGCTAGAGTGCGATGCTGTAGATAACTGGAAACAATAATGATGCCAGGATACCGCTGGAAGCTGGAGCCACAGTAGAACCTGCGCTGGAAGCCAGTAACAGGATTGCTGTAGAAAGCCAGGAAGCAGGACTGGAACACTGCAAGAGTCACGCTGCACCGCAAGATGGTAATTGGTGTCGGTCTCTTGGAGAAGCTGAATCACAGGAGCTGGAATTCCTGGAAAGTCAAGCTGAGCATTCACCAAACAGGAGAGACATGTATGCAGGATTGACAACCAAAGCACTGACGATTATCCAGCCCTGGAGCAGGATATTTATCCCAGCTGGTGAGCAGGATTGGCTGGATAATTACACAGAGTCCAGACTGCAGCAGATAGGCTGAGAATAACATGTGATGCAAAACAAACATGGTTGCTCCCATGTTTGAAACTGGAGGGAAAGTCTGTTTGTATTCCACATGTGAGAATCGGCAGTATTGGCGGCTGTGACCACAGAGGGCAGGAGACGCCATACTTTAAACAGATGAATGTTTACTGTAATGTTGCCATGTCAGCGCTGCAGCGTTCACAGAGAAGCACCTTGAGATTCAGATATGCAGCACGCTGCCCGCAGACTGCGCTTGTGGAATCCGGGCCTGGAACGCCGGGCCAGTCTCAGAAGGCACTTAGCAGGTAAATAATGGGGGCTACTAATAACCCGGATCGTAACAGCACCCCCCCCCCCTTTATGAGTGGACCAAGGACACTTCTTAGGCTTACGAGGAAATTTGGCATGGAAAGCCTGGACCAACTTGGGAGCATGGACATCCGATGCATTTGTCCAGGAACGTTCCTCAGGGCCATATCCCTTCCAATCAATTAGGTACTGAAGATGACCGTACCGGAAGCGTGAGTCCAGAATCTTAGCGACCTCATACTCCACACCTCGTAGAGTTTGAACCTTGGGTGCTTAGGGGAGCCCAGAATGGAAACGATTCAGGATCACTGGCTTGAGAAGAGAAATGTGAAATGTCCTAGGAATCTTCAGGAATGGAGGCAACTTATGTCTGTAAGCAACTGGATTGACGTCTTGTTCAATCTGAAACGGGCCGATGTGCCGAGGAGCGAACTTCATACTTGGAACTCTTAATCTCAGATTCTTAATAGACAGCCAAACACGGTCACCTGGTTTGAGGGCTGGAATTGCCCTACACTTCTTGTCTGCAAACTTTTTGTACCTTGAGGAAGCTTTCAAGAGAGCTGTCCGAATATTCTTCTTTTAGCAAACTGACGGAAGATGACATCAGCTGCAAGTACTGCTGTTACTGGAAGCGGCTGAAACTCTGGAACCTTTGGATGGAGACCGTAGTTGGCAAAGAATGGCGTAGAAGAGGATGAAGAGTGGCACTGGTTATTATGACAAAATTCGGCCCATGGAAGAAGATGAACCCAGTCGTCTTGAGAAGAAGATATATAAATTTGGAGGAAGGACTCCAAGTCCTGATTCACCCTTTTGGTTTGCCCATTGGTTTGGGGGTGATAAGCTGTGGAAAACTTTAGCTTGACTTGGAGTGCTGAACAGAAGCTTCGCCAGAATTTGGCTACGAACTGGACACCTCTATCAGAGATAATTTCCTCTGGAAGTCCATGTAATCTGAAGATTTCTTGACTGAAGATTTGAGCCAGCTTGGAAGCTGACGGAAGACCGGTGAGAGGAACGAAGTGAGCCATCTTGGTGAACCGGTCAACTACCACCCAGATGGTATTATACTTGTTACATTCAGGAAGATCCGAAATAAAGTCCATAGATAAATGGGTCCATGGGCAATGCGGAACAGACAAAAGGTACCAGTTGTCCAGCGGGTGACTGGCGAGGCACCTTGTGCTGGGCACATTTAGGGCAGGATGCAATAAACTCTGTAATGTCTTTCTTCAGGGTTGGCCACCAGTATGATCTGGAAATGAATTCAAAGGTTTTCTGAATACCCGCATGTCCGGCAAAGCGAGAGGAATGTGCCCATTGCAAGAGCTTCCTTCTAAGGGCCGGTTTCACAAGGCTTTTCCCTGGAGGAGGCATAGAGTCCACTCTCACGGTGGAGAATGCCACTGAATCGAGAATAGGATATCTTCCAGTAGACTCAGACTCATTTTCTTGCTCCCAGGAGCGGGAAAGAGCATCAGCCTTACGATTCTGTGACCCTGGACAAAACGAAAGTTTAAAGACAAACCTGGAAAAGAAGAGCGCCCATCTGGCTTGACGGGGGTTGAGGCTTTGGGCAGCTTTTAAGTACAGAAGGTTCTTGTGGTCTGTCAGGATAGTGATGGTATGAGAAGCTCCCTCAAGTAAATATCTCCATTCTTCAAGAGCGAGTTTAATAGCTAAAAGTTCTTGATTGCCAATGGAATAATTGCACTCAGCGGGAGAGAACTTTCGTGAGAAGAAGCCACAGGGATGTAAGTGGTCATCCTCGGCTCTTTGAGAGAGCACAGCGCCGACTCCAACTGAAGAAGCATCCACTTCTAAGGTGAAGGGTGAGCTGGTATCAGGCTGTTTCAGGACTGGAGCGGAGACAAACTTCTGTTTGAGTAGATAAAATGCTTGAGTAGCTTCTTCCGACCACTTGGAGGGATTAGCACCTTTTCTTATAAGAGCAGTGATAGGTACTACAATAGTAGAGAAGTCTCGAATGAACCTTCTGTAATAATTGGCGAACCCCAGAAATCTTTAAACACCCGTGAGAGATGTGGGTGTTGGCCAATCACGGATAGCCTGGAGTTTCTCAGGATCCATCTCTAATCTGGAACTGGACACAATGTACCCCAGAAACTGAATTGACTTGACCTCGAAGACGCATTTTTCCAATTTACAGTAGAGATGGTTGGCACGGAGATGGGACAGAACTTCCTTGACCCAATGACGATGCTCCTTTAAATCATTAGCAAAGATTAAAATATCATCGAGGTAGACCACAACATGTCGGTAGAGGATATCATGAAAAATTTCGTTCACGAAATGTTGTAATACTGCTGGAGCGTTGCTGAGTCCGAAAGGCATGATGAGGTACTCGTTATGTCCATCACGGGTGTTAAACGCGGTCTTCCACTCATCACCCTTCCGGATATGGATGAGATTGTACGCACCCCTCAGGTCCAACTTGGAAAAGATGGTGGCTCCACTGACGCGATCAAAAAGCTCGGTGACGAGAGGCAAAGGATACAGGTTTTTCACTGTTATGTCGTTGAGCCCACGGTAGTCAATACAGGGTCACAGACCGCCATCTTTCTTTTTCACAAAGAAGAAGCCTGCGGCAGCCGGTGAGCAGGAAGGTCAAATAAAACCTTTGGCAAGGTTTTCCTTTATATACTCCTTCATGGAGTGGGTCTCTGGAAGCAACAACGGATAGGTACGTCCTCGAGGTTGGGACTTCCCTGGAACGAGATCAATGGGACAATCCCATTCCCTATGAGGAGGAAGAATATCTGCAGAGAATTTACTAAAAACATCAGTGAAATCTTGGTACGGTGGAGGCGGAACATATGTAGACTTGGAAGAAGAGGTGCGAGCTGGAAGTACCTTTTGAAGACAAGTCTCTGAACAGGAAGAACTCCATGCCAAGATATGTGTAGTCTTCCAATCAATTTGCAGATTATAGAGACGAAGCCATGGAAGGCCTAGAACCACAGGATGAGTGGCTTTTGGAATGACCAGAAGAGAAATCAACTTGGAGTAAAGAGCTCCTACCTTCAGACAGATAGGCAGGGTCTTGAGATTAATGACTGCTTCGGAAATCCTGCTGCCATCCACCGCAGTCAGGCATATGGAGGACGAAAGTCTCTCGGTGGGTAGGGACCACCACTTAACGAACTCCGCAGTCACAAAGTTTCCGGCTGCTCCGGAATCTAACAGAGCAATGAGATTCTTGAAGTGCTGAGAAACCTGAAGAGAAACTGGAAGGTTACAGTCACATAAAGATGGAGAGGAATTCATTACTCCTAGCCGACCCTCTCCATGATTGGCTAGGATTTGGAGTTTTCCCTGACGCTTCGGACAAGCATTGATGACATGAGACGGAGCAGCACAATATAGACACAGGTGTTCTGATAAGCGTTTTCTACGCTCTGCAGGAGATAGACGTGAGTGATTGATCTGCATGGGCTCATCTTTAGGTGGAGACAACTGGCGAGGAGGCATAACACTGGAGGTTTTAGAAACTGCGGACCTCTCTCGTTCAATTGCCCTTTCATGGAATCTGAGATCAACTTTGATGCAGAGGGATATCAGCTCACCAATATTAGAAGGTAAGTCTCTGGTAGTGAGCTCATCTTTAATTCGCTCAGATAACCCATGCCAGAAAGCTGCGTAGAGAGCATCATCATTCCATGAGAGTTCAGACGCAAGGATCTAAAATTGTACTAAATATTGACCGACTGTCCGTGTTCCCTGACGAAGCCGGAGGAGATCAGTGGAGGCAAATGTCACACGTCCTGGCTTGTCGAAGATGCGCCTGAAGGTTGCCACAAAACTTGTATAAGAAGAAAGCAGGACATCAGACTTCTCCCATAGAGGTGAGGCCCAATCCAGAGAAGGACCTCTGAGGAGGGAGATAATGTAGGCAACCTTGGTGCGGTCTGTTGGAAAGTTGCCAGGCTGCAACTCAAAGTGAATTTCACACTGGTCTAGAAAACCTCGACAGGCTTTAGGGGAACCATCGAACTTAGCTGGAGTTGGTAGATGAAGACGAGGAGCAGAAACGGGCATGGTGAGTGGGGTTACTACCGAAGGTACAGCAGTCGGCACACTGGACACACCTGAGCCACGGAGGGTTGTTTGTATCCCATCCAGCCGGGAGGAGAGGTCCTGGAGACAGCGAATCACGTGGCCCTGTGCAGCCTCCTGATTTTCAAGGCGGGCTGCAAGTTGTTGCATCGGACTGGTCGCTTGGGCCTGGTCTCCGGCCAGATCCATATGGTCAGTGCTTACTGTCACAACTGAGGGCTGAGGCTGACTGAGGGAAGCCTCAGTTGTAGGGGCTGGCGTGTAGGTGAACCTTGGAGGGGAGATTAGGTTCCTAGACATGCAGTAATGATTATAGTACCATGAGCCCGAAGGCGTGACCACAACGGAGTACAATTATAAACATTCAGTTTATTGAACACACAGTATAACTCTTGGCAAAGAGATAGCGTCAACAGTGAGTGCAGGAATAAATGCAGTACAGTTCCTGAGTATGCAATTGGTAATTGAGACTGTGGCTATGTAGAACAAGATCACAAAGTCCTTTACTAGAATCCGGATTTGGAAAGTCCGTGGCCACAACTAACCGCTGCAAAGAGGAACAACAAGTACTGCACAGTAGATGGTGAACAGGAGACTGGAATAGGCACTGATACACCGAGGTTGAAAAATTGTAGATAGAATTGCCAGAGACTACCGGACGGAACCGGTGTGAGGAAAGTTGTACTTTAACTCACCAGTAGAGCAACAGTTCGATGGTGAGCATCGATGGATACTGTGGTCCAATGTTGTGTGGGATGAAATGCTGGGCGATATATGAATACCGCTGAGGATGAGATGAAGCACCGCTGAAGACAGATGGTAACACTCAACACTGCTGGAAGCTAGAAGTGATGGAACGCTGGAAGCTGGAAGCCAGTGACAAATTTACCTTGAAGCTTAAGAGCGATGCAGTAGTGCAGAGCGATATAGGAAAACCGTTGAAGACAGATGGTAACACCCAACACTGCTGGAAGCTGGAAGTGATGGAACGCTGGAAGCCAGTGACGAATGTACCTTGAAGCTTGAGAGCGATGCAATAATGCAGAGCGATATAGGAAAACCGCTGAAGGCGAGATGAAGCAGCACTGTAGGCAGATGTAAGATCAATCACTGCTGGAAGCTGAAAGCGATGTGAACGACACACTGAAGCTGGAAGCTAGTGACACTTTACCACAGAAGCTAGAGTGCGATGCTGTAGATAACTGGAAACAATAATGATGCCAGGATACCGCTGGAAGCTGGAGGCAGAGTAGAACCTGCGCTGGAAGCCGGTATCAGGATTGCTGTAGAATGCCAGGATTGACAACCAAAGCACTGACGATTATCCAGCCCTGGAGCAGAATATTTATCCCAGCTGGTGAGCAGGGATTGGCTGGATAATTACACAGAGTTCAGACTGCAGCGGATAGGCTGAGAACAACATGTGATGCAAAACAAACATGGCTACGCCCACGTTTGAAACTGGAGGGAAAGTCTGTTTGTATTCCACATGTGAGAATCGGCAGTAATGGTGGCGGAGGCCGCAGAGGGCAGGAGACGCCATACTTTAAACAGATAAATGTTTACTGTAATGTTGCCATGTCAGCGCTGCAGCGATCACAGAAAAGCACCTTGAGATTCAGATATGCAGCACACTGCCCGCAGACTGCGCTTGTGGAATCTGGGCCTGGAATGCCGGGCCAGTCTCAGAAGGCACTTAGCAGGTAAATAATGGAGGCTAATAATCCGGATCGTGACAGTACTACCGTCAGTAGCTGGTGAGCAGAGGGGCGTGCGTGACAAGCATGGGTAAAATAAGATTTTACTCACCGGTAAATCTATTTCTCGTAGTCCGTAGTGGATGCTGGGAACTCCGAAAGGACCATGGGGAATAGCGGCTCCGCAGGAGACTGGGCACAACTAAAGAAAGCTTTTAGGTCACCTGGTGTGCACTGGCTCCTCCCACTATGACCCTCCTCCAAGCCTCAGTTAGGACACTGTGCTCGGACGAGCTGACATAATAAGGAAGGATTTTAAATCCCGGGTAAGACTCTTACCAGCCACACCAATCACACCGTATAACTCGTGATACTATACCCAGTTTAACAGTATGAAAACAACTGAGCCTCTCAACAGATGGCTCAACAATAACCCTTTAGTTAACAGTAACTATGTACAAGTATTGCAGACAATCCGCACTTGGGACGGGCGCCCAGCATCCACTACGGACTACGAGAAATAGATTTACCGGTGAGTAAAATCTTATTTTCTCTGACGTCCTAGTGGATGCTGGGAACTCCGAAAGGACCATGGGGATTATACCAAAGCTCCCAAACGGGTGGGAGAGTGCGGATGACTCTGCAGCACCGAATGAGAGAACTCAAGGTCCTCCTCAGCCAGGGTATCAAATTTGTAGAATTTTGCAAACGTGTTTGCCCCTGACCAAGTAGCAGCTCGGCAAAGTTGTAAAGCCGAGACCCCTCGGGCAGCCGCCCAAGATGAGCCCACCTTCCTTGTGGAATGGGCTTTTACTGATTTAGGATGCGGCAGTCCAGCCGCAGAATGCGCCAGCTGAATTGTGCTACAAATCCAGCGAGCAATAGTCTGCTTAGAAGCAGGAGCACCCAGCTTGTTGGGTGCATACAGGATAAATAGCGAGTCAGTTTTCCTGACTCCAGCCGTCCTGGAAACATAAATTTTCAAGGCCCTGACTACGTCCAGCAACTTGGAATCCTCCAAGTCCCTAGTAGCCGCAGGCACCACAATAGGTTGGTTCAAGTGAAAAGCTGATACCACCTTAGGGAGAAACTGGGGACGAGTCCTCAATTCCGCCCTATCCATATGGAAAATCAGATAAGGGCTTTTACATGACAAAGCTGCCAATTCTGACACACGCCTGGCTGAAGCCAAGGCCAATAACATGACCACTTTCCACGTGAGATATTTTAGATCCACGGTTTTAAGTGGCTCAAACCAATGTGATTTTAAGAAACTCAACACCACGTTGAGATCCCAGGGTGCCACTGGAGGCACAAACGGGGGCTGAATATGCAGCACTCCTTTCACAAACATCTGAACTTCAGGTAGTGAAGCTAGTTCTTTCTGGAAGAAAATCGACAGAGCCGAGATCTGTACCTTAATGGAGCCTAATTTCAGGCCCATAGTCACTCCTGCTTGTAGGAAATGCAGAAATCGACCTAGTTGAAATTCCTCTGTTGGGGCCTTTTTGGCCTCACACCAAGCAACATATTTCCGCCATATGCGGTGATAATGCTTTGCAGTTACATCTTTCCTGGCTTTAATCAGCGTAGGAATGACTTCCTCCGGAATGCCCTTTTCCTTCAGGATCCGGCGTTCAACCGCCATGCCGTCAAACGCAGCCGCGGTAAGTCTTGGAACAGACAGGGACCCTGCTGCATTGCTGAAAGAAAGAAAAACACCCTAAGGTGAATTTACTCCAGGCGCTGATTGGGGAGATGCACCACAGCAGCTATAACAAAATAGGGGTTGGTCAGACCCCCAAAACACAAATGTATACAAAGAAAAGAATTGAAGCGCTAACTTGGTCATATATGAGAGAAGCAGGTCACATGAAAAACCACATATTTAATAATGTAAAAGAATACAATTAAAATGTTATAAAATATACATGGGTGTATATATAAGAAGACACTGGTGGGTGTCAGATCACAAAGCAGCAGTGCCCCTCTCAGTCCTGATACGAATCAATGAAAGCAGTTCAAACCTGTTCCAATAAAACAGTCCCCTAGTGATAGAATCTTCCCACTTTGTGGATTCCCGTTAGAAGATCATCCATTCCCAGCGTGGAATTTCCATACAGCCAAACAAGGGACAAGCTTCTGCGGATGCCTACCGCTTAAACGCCTTGAACAACTGCTGGTGGTAAATATTATACCTAATGGAACATTAACGGGACACCCAGATTCTATCACTAGGGGACTGTTTTATTGGAACAGGTTTGAACTGCTTTCATTGATTCGTATCAGGACTGAGAGGGGCACTGCTGCTTTGTGATCTGACACCCACCAGTGTCTTCTTATATATACACCCATGTATATTTTATACCATTTTAATTGTATTCTTTTACATTATTAAATATGTGGTTTTTCATGTGACCTGCTTCTCTCATATATGACCAAGTTAGGGCCCCTGCTGCAGCAGGTCCTGTCTGAGCGGCAGAGGCCATGGGTCCTCTGAGATCATCTCTTGAAGTTCCGGGTACCACGCTCGTCTTGGCCAATCCGGAACCACGAGTATTGTTCTTACTCCTCGTTTTTTTATTATTCTCAGTACCTTTGGTATGAGAGGCAGAGGAGGGAACACATAAACTGACTGGTACACCCACGGTGTCATTAGGGCGTCCACAGCTATCGCCTGAGGGTCCCTTGACCTGGCGCAATATCTCTCTAGTTTTTTGTTTAAGCGGGACGCCATCATGTCCACCTGTGGCCGTTCCCATCGATTTACAATCAGCGTGAAGACTTCTGGATGAAGTCCCCACTCTCCCGGGTGGAGGTCGTGCCTGCTGAGAAAGTCTGCTTCCCAGTTGTCCACTCCCGGAATGAACACTGCTGACAGTGCTAGTACGTGATTTTCCGCCCATCGGAGAATCCTTGTGGCTTCTGCCATTGCCATCCTGCTTCTTGTGCCGCCCTGTCGATTTACATGGGCGACTGCCGTGATGTTGTCTGACTGGATCAGTACCGGCTGGTGTAGAAGCAGGGATTTTGCCTGACTTAGGGCATTGTAAATGGCCCTTAGTTCCAGAATATTTATGTGTAGGGAAGTCTCCTGACTCGACCATAGTCCTTGGAAGTTTCTTCCCTGTGTGACTGCCCCCCAGCCTCGAAGGCTGGCATCCGTGGTCACCAGGACCCAGTCCTGTATGCCGAATCTGCGGCCCTCTAGAAGATGAGCACTCTGCAGCCACCACAGCAGAGACACCCTGGTTCTTGGAGACAGGGTTATTAGGCGATGCATCTGAAGATGCGATCCGGACCATTGGTCCAACAGGTCCCACTGAAAGATTCTGGCATGGAACCTGCCGAAAGGAATTGCTTTGTAAGAAGCCACCATCTTTCCCAGGACCCGCGTGCAGTGATGCACCGATACCTGTTTCGGTTTCAGGAGGTCTCTGACTAGAGATGACAGCTCCTTGGCTTTTTCCTTCGGGAGAAACACTTTTTTCTGGACTGTATCCAGAATCATACCCAGGAACAGTAGACGTGTCGTCGGAACCAGCTGTGATTTTGGAATATTCAGAATCCAACCGTGCTGGTGTAGCACCACCTGAGATAGTGCTACTCCCACCAACAACTGCTCCTTGGACCTCGCCTTTATTAGGAGATCGTCCAAGTACGGGATAATTAAAACTCCCTTTCTTCGAAGGAGTATCATCATTTCCGCCATTACTTTGGTAAACACCCTCGGTGCCGTGGAGAGTCCAAACGGCAGCGTCTGGAATTGGTAATGGCAATCCTGTACCACAAATCTGAGGTACTCCTGGTGAGGATAGTAAATGGGGACATGCAGGTAAGCATCCTTGATGTCCAGGGATACCACGTAATCCCCCTCGTCCAGGCTTGCAGTAACCGCCCTGAGCGATTCCATCTTGAACTTGAATTTTTTTATGTATGTGTTCAAGGATTTCAAATTTAAAATGGGTCTCACCGAACCGTCCGGTTTCGGTACCACAAACAGTGTGGAATAGTAACCCCGTCCTTGTTGAAGTAGGGGCACCTTGACTATCACCTGCTGGGAATACAGCTTGTGAATTGCCTCTAGCACAGCCTCCCTGCCTGAGGGAGTTGTCGGCAAGGCAGATTTTAGGAACCGGTGGGGTGGAGACGCCTCGAATTCCAGTTTGTAACCTTGAGATACTATTTGCAGGATCCAGGGATCCACCTGTGAGCGAGCCCACTGATCGCTGAAATTTTTGAGGCGGCCCCCCACCGTACCTGGCTCCGCCTGTGGAGCCCCACCGTCATTCGGCGGACTTGGAAGAAGCGGGGGAGGACTTTTGCTCCTGGGAACCTGCTGTTTGTTGCAGCCTTTTTCCCCTACCTCTGCCTCTGGACAGAAAGGACCCGCCTTTTCCACGCCTGTTTTTCTGAGTCCGAAAGGACTGTACCTGATAAAACGGCACCTTTTTAGGCTGTGAGGGAACATGGGGTAAAAATGCTGACTTCCCAGACGTTGCTGTGGAAACTAGGTCTGAGAGACCATCCCCGAATAACTCCTCACCCTTATAAGGCAAAACTTCCATGTGCCTTTTAGAATCTGCATCCCCTGTCCACTGCCGAGTCCATAAGCCTCTCCTAGCAGAAATGGACAATGCACTTATTTTAGATGCCAGCTGGCAGATCTCCCTCTGTGCATCTCTCATGTATAAGACTGAGTCTTTTATATGCTCTATGGTTAGCAGAATAGTGTCCCTGTCTAGGGTGTCAATATTTTCTGACAGGGAATCTGACCACGCAGCGGCAGCACTGCACATCCATGCTGACGCAATAGCTGGTCTAAGTATAATGCCTGAGTGTGTATATACAGACTTCAGGATCGCCTCCTGCTTTCTATCAGCAGGTTCCTTGAGGGCGGCCGTATCCGGAGACGGTAGTGCCACCTTTTTAGACAAACGTGTGAGCGCTTTATCCACCCTAGGTGGTGTCTCCCAACATGACCTATCCTCTGGCGGGAAAGGGAACGCCATTAGTAACTTCTTAGAGATTACCAATCTTTTATCAGGGAAGGCCCACGCTTCTTCACACACTTCATTTAATTCTTCTGATGGGGGAAAACCTACGGGTAGTTTTTTCTCCCCAAACATAATACCCTTTTTAGTGGTACCTGGGTTTATATCAGAAATTTGTAACACCTCTTTCATTGCTTCAATCATGCAACGAATGGCCTTAGTGGACATTAGACTAGACTCATCGTCGTCGACACTGGTGTCAGTATCCGTGTCGACATCCGCATCTGCCATCTGAGGTAGCGGGCGTTTTAGAGCCCCCGATGGCCTTTGAGACGCCTGGACAGGCACGAGCTGAGAAGCCGGCTGTCCCGCATTTGGCATGTCGTCAAATTTTTTGTGTAAGGAGTCGACACGTGCACGCAATTCCTTCCATAAGTCCATCCACTCAGGTGTCTGCCCCGCAGGGGGTGACATCCCTTCTATAGGCATCTGCTCCGCCTCCACATCATTATCCTCATCAAACATGTCGACACAGCCGTACCGACACACCGCACACACACAGGGAATGCTCTAACAGAGGACAGGACCCACAAAAGCCCTTTGGGGAGACAGAGTGAGAGTATGCCAGCACACACCAGAGCGCTATATAATGCAGGGACTAACTGAATTATGTCCCCTATAGCTGCTGTTATATATATATACTGCGCCTAAATTTAGTGCCCCCCCTCTCTTTTTTACCCTTTTCTGTAGTGTAGACTGCAGGGGAGAGCCAGGGAGCTTCCTTCCAGCGGAGCTGTGAGGGAGAAATGGCGCCAGTGTGCTGAAGGAGATAGCTCCGCCCCTTTTTCGCTGACTATTCTCCCGCTTTTTTATGGATTCTGGCAGGGGTAATTATCACATATATAGCCTCTAGGGCTATATATTGTGGTATTTTTGCCAGCCAAGGTGTTTTTATTGCTGCTCAGGGCGCCCCCCCCTAGTGCCCTGCACCCTCAGTGACCGGAGTGTGAAGTGTGAATGAGGAGCAATGGCGCACAGCTGCAGTGCTGTGCGCTACCTTGGTGAAGACTGATGTCTTCTGCCGCCGATTTTCCGGACCTCTTCTTACTTCTGGCTCTGTAAGGGGGACGGCGGCGCGGCTCCGGGACCGAACACCAAGGCCAGTTCCATGCGGTCGATCCCTCTGGAGCTAATGGTGTCCAGTAGCCTAAGAAGCCCAAGCTAGCTGCAAGCAGGTAGGTTCGCTTCTTCTCCCCTTAGTCCCTCGCTGCAGTGAGCCTGTTGCCAGCAGGTCTCACTGTAAAATAAAAAACCTAATTATATACTTTCTTTCTAGAAGCTCAGGAGAGCCCCTAGTGTGCATCCAACCTCGGCCGGGCACAAAATCTAACTGAGGCTTGGAGGAGGGTCATAGTGGGAGGAGCCAGTGCACACCAGGTGACCTAAAAGCTTTCTTTAGTTGTGCCCAGTCTCCTGCGGAGCCGCTATTCCCCATGGTCCTTTCGGAGTTCCCAGCATCCACTAGGACGTCAGAGAAATGTGTAATAAATGCTGATATCCTGCTGCGGAGTACTCTGATGACATAATGAGGCACGTGTGGCTCTGATAATGTACGGTATATGTAATATATTTTACACACGTGTTTCCATATATAAATGTTTCAGAGTGGCCCAGTCAAAATTTTATTTGAATAGCACTGCTACAGACGGACACTAGTTACCAACATTATGCTCATCCAGTCAGTTAAGTGAAGCCGGTCCTCATAGTCATTGGGCGGGGGACCAAAGCATAATTTTGCACCTGGGCCCACCACTTGCTTGTTCCGCCACTGTTCCTCAGCTATTTTACCTCACCGCATGTCACTGCCATGCTATGGCCCAGATTTATCAATCTTTTGAGAGTGATATTTTGCACAGTGATAACGTACCAACCAATCAGCTCTTAACTGTCATTTTTAAAACACAGCCTGTAACATGGTAATTAGGAGGTGGTTGACTGGTACTTTATCACCGTGCAATTTATCACTCTCCAAGGCATCTGGCTCTGGTACTAGCCAGTACCTCCTGAGCCATTTGGGTGTGGTTCATCAAATCGACAGTATCTAGGTCGACAATGTTTAGGTCGACCACTATAGGTCGACAGTCACTAGGTCGACATGGATGGAAGGTCGACAGGGTTTCTAGGTCGACATGTGCTAGGTCGACAGGTCTAAAGGTCGACATGAGTTTTTTTTTTTTTTGTATCGTTTTCTTCGTAGAGTGACCGGGATCCCAAATTAGTGCACCGCGTTCGCTCGCCATGCTTCGAGCATGGTGCCTTCGCTCCGCTACCGCTTCGCTCGGCACACTTTACCGTTCCAGTCGTAGTCCACGTGGATCTTTAAGTATGAAAAAATTCAAAAAAAGAAAAAAAAAATGTGAAAAACTCATGTCGACCTTTAGACCTGTCGACCTAGCACATGTCGACCTAGAAACCCTGTCGACCTTCCATCCATGTCGACCTAGTGACTGTCGATCTTCAGACCGGATCCCGAGCCATTTACCTCACCACACGTCCCTGCGTGACGGTCCCAGGATAGCAATAGCTATCAGCCAGTATTTTCAGTGCAATAAGTGGTGATAAATGGACCCCCTAACCTTGTTTTTTCCGTGTGTACAAATCATTCAGTGAAAACCCTGTTTGTAAAAAGAATCTTTCAAAATCAATTCATGGAATTGTTGCTTGTGGAAGTACAGAGACTTCAGAACAGCAAGGAGAACCAGACTGAAGAGTGAGCCGCATGAGTGGGTGTGAGCAACAGCAACTGGCTATATTGACAGTCACTTATGTAATACCCTCTTCAGCTGGATATGCCCCATTGCTATGAACACGCCTAATACTATGCATTGATTACTACACTCAGACTGGAATATTTATGCTCGTAACAGCTAAAGCTACCAAAGCATTTAGTTCACACAGTATTATGTTAAAATATTGTGACAAACAAAAAATTGAAAACATTTCCCAACACGACATTTGTTGCAAATAACTTTTGTGTATTGTACTGTTTTTTCTTTTCTGTTTATACTTTTGTTGCTTGCAGTTTGCATTACATGCATTTCAGCTTGCAGTTTGCATTACATGCATTTCATAGCACTGAGCATCAATACAGTTACCATACTAGTAGTCTATAGCATATACAGTACATATGTGTCTACTGAAATACACACGGTTAATATAGAATACCTTACAGTAGTCTCTGAAAGAGCCATGTGCTACAACAGCACTGACAGCTCCCATGTGGTACAGCAGAGGCATGCAGGAAATCCCTCTGCTGCTCATCATCTAATGCCCCCCTCATGCAGACCTTTACCGAGTCTGCTGCTGCTGCACCTTCTACTTTCGTGGCCAGCAGCCGACACACATCACTCTAGCTCTAGTTCAGACACCCGCCCCGGGGAGTTTCTTGGCTAGTATCCGGGGACACAGGGGGGACGGTCCCCTGTAAGATCCGCCCGGGTTTTAGGGCCTCGCTGTAGTTGGAAGCCGGCTGAGCACGGGCACCGTGCTCTCTCTCCCCGGACACCGGGACAGCTGATAGTGACAGGGGCAGCCACACACTGGGCAGTGCTGAGCGGAGCGGCAGGAGGCGAGATGCACTAAGATACTGTGGGGGACAGGTAAGAGAGCCCAGCAGCTAGGGGAGCATTGGGGAGATACTAGTGTCGCTCACTAGCGCCCAGGGGTGAGCACTGAGGAGGAGCTGCTAGTTTGCGGGGAGGTGGAGGGTCGGAGGCTGCGAGAAGCGCTCAGGATTGCAGGGAGTGTGGAGACGCCGGAGGGCGGTGTGCGGTGTGCGGTGCAGCCTCTACGTGGTGATAGAGCAGAGGGAGACTGAGAAGTTTTAGGAGAGACATATGTCAGAGATCAGGAGAGGGAATAAGTTACACACTGTAGAAGACTGAGCGCAGGATAGTAAATCACTGTATACAGAAGTGAGAGGGTGCGGGGGAGAGAGGGGGGGGAAAGCAGCCGAGGGATACTACACGAGCCGGGAAGCAGAGTAATATCGGGTGGGCGGGCACTCTCCTTGGCACTCACCCTGACCCCGGGAGGGCGATGGAGGTGCATATCGGGCTCGGGGGGGTATACAAGCAGCCTCCCGGTAAGATGATCCGGGGAGCCTTTGAGAACCTCTTTCTGAGCGTGCGGGAGGCGCTACAAGGTGAACGGAGAGCAGCTGCAGCACCTGAGACATCCCAACCGGCTCCCAATTGGGAGGAGCCCGCAGCCACTTACCCACATTCCAGCTGGAGCGAACCCCCAGAACCGCAGCCCCTCTCCGCCTGGTCCGAGCCCCGGAGCAGCCAGTCACCGGCGTGGAGAGTGCCGCCAGGTGCACAGCCAGAGGCAGCTCCGTGCAGTCCGCGCAGCTCCCAGGTCTCCCAGTTCCCGCAGCTCAGCAGCTGTTCCACAGAGCTGAAAGAGATCCTGGGTGACCGGGAGGGGATGCTGGAGACCGAGGAGGCAAGCTCACAGCACGCCGCCAAGGAAGGGTACCCACTGGCCCCGGAGGGCATCTCTGACAGTGCCAAAGAGATCTGCAAAGCGGTGTCCGTGTCGCTGGGGCTGAGCATGGAGGCGCTGGAGCAGCTGAGCGCAGGGGGAGAGGCGCAGAGAGGAGACTGCATGTTCGCCGCCTCCTGCACTCACACCATGGACACCCACAAGTGCCAAGTGGGTGAGAAGGAGAAGAATGACACTTCATCCCCCCAGTACCGGGACGGTGCCTTTAGGAGGAGCGGCCAGACAAACTTTTCCTCTGGCAAAGCCCCAGAGGATGGCAGTTCGCTGGGCACGGATGAGAAGGAGCAGCCTTGTACAGACTTGGCACTGCCAGAACCTGGAGGCTACAGAAGCCGTGGTATGGAGTTGACACCCAGCCTCACGTTATATAAACCCTCTACATTTATGGAGGATGCCCCTTCGTACACAGGCAGGGATTATTACAGCTTTCAGATGGCACTTACACCACATGGCAGGATAAAGGTAGAGAGCCCCATGGAGTTTGGTGGCAGTGCTTGGGGGGCACCAAGCAGGTATGGTGAGCTGTCAAGTTTCTCCCACTGTGGTCCAACTGCCAACTGGCACTCTTTCTTTGAGGAAGGTCAACCCTCTGGTTCTTACACAGATGCCACCCTGTATAGCTACCCCCGAAGCCATGTTCCACCTGGTCCAGACAGTGAATTCCCTCCAGATACTTGGTATCCAGCCACAGCCATGTTGGGCAGGGTTCCTTATGGTGCTCCCATGAAGACCGAGATGACCCCATGGATGGAAGGATACTCTGGTGCATTTGGAGAGATTAGGTAAGCAGTTTGCAATGTTGCAGTGTCATCAGTGATACATGTTATAATAATAAGTGGCATGATATGTTCAGTCACAGCCTTAAAGTAAATCTATTTTCCTTTTCTAAATGTGAGAAAGTTTAGTTTCAAAGTTTAATTATACAGAGATATGCTGACTATGAATGTGTAGTAGTGTGAGTAGGTGCAGCACTGGACAGCGTCACTCTTGCTCTTCCGCGTTCACCTTCTCTAACACTACACACACTTACACCATAATGGTAACACCCTAATTATTGTTGCCCTTTGTTTTCCCTTTGTGAATGCAAGCTGCATCACAGCATTAAAACAATCAACACTTATTTGTGAGAAGAAAAAAAAACTTTTTAAAATATCTACATTTCAACATCTAGTTTATTTCTTGAGCTATTAACCCTTTTATCTGTTCTCATAGTATGTTTCTTTCATGTTTTTACTGCCTTATATTTGTACAGTATACCGCAACTTTCTTGAAGATGAAAAATACGTGTAGAGTATTCTATATAATTTACATTGGTACTGTATACTAGCTACTTTTTGTATTATGATTTGTTACTTTTTTTTTTTTAGATAGAAGAACCTCAGTAAATATGCTGTCATTTTTCACTGTCCAGCTGACCATTTAGTTATTAACAATTTAAGTATTATTGACTCTAACATATAAAATATAGGTAATTTGACTGTCTATAATAATGCAATTTTTATTGTTTACTCTTGTGGTTATAGAACAGCGCGTACCAGAGTGTTATACATTAGCTGCACATATACTATCTATCTATCTATCTATCTATCTATCTATCTATCTATCTATCTATCTATCTATCTATCTACAGTACCTATCACCTTGAGAGTCTGTTATCTTTAAATCAAAATGATTATTGTTTTTTTTAATCGGGGTAGATCAACTCAGGAAGTCCAACCTTACCATATGTATGTATGTATGTATGTATGTATATATATATATATATATATATATATATATATATATATATATATATATGTGTGTATGTATGTATGTATGTATATATATATATATATATATACATACATATGTAAATAATACCTTGCACACACTTAGAGTACAAATGTATATGTACACATTTTCTAAAGTGTCACACAAGGTTGGATACAAAACCTTATACATTAATTATAATTTCTTTTTATAAGTGGCTGGGTTTTTTTATTTACTTGATAGCATGTGTTCCTTTTAATTATATCAAAGCATCTATTATCTCAACTTTCAACATTTTATTGCGTATAACGTAAAGTCATTGTAGTGCACCACAAAATACTGGCAATATATTAATAATAATACTACTAATAATAAATAATAAAATGATCAGTGTATCTTTGCGCATCATTTGCAGTTAGAAACGAAGGGCTGTTTCAGTGACAAACATGGACATAATGTGTAACAGCATTATAACTTCCTCTTGTTTCTCTCTAGGAATACAAAACCGTAAAGTCATGTTTGCATGAGACATATTTATGTTGGTGTGAAGGGAAGTATTTTTATATTATGACAGATGAAAATAAAACAGTTTTATGAATAAACTAATAATTGTATTAGAACTCATAATTGCTGTTTCCTCAGCATTTAAATGCCGGTAACGGCAGCCTGTCTCGCACCCTTTGCCTGGCCAATTCGCACCCCGATTTGCACAGAATTGCTCGCTACCATATGGGGTAGCAAACACTTTTGTGCGAGAGCCCGCTGCCTAAAGTGCGTCGGGTTCCGTGCTGATTCGGCTGGGTGAGATAATCGCCGGCAATTGAATTCCCACCATAATGTGTAACTACCTCTTCCTTCTCTCTCTAGGAATAAAAAGCAGTAAAGTCTTCATTGCAAGAGACATTTTTATGTTTGTGTGAATGAAAGTATTTTTATATTCTTAGAGATATGAAAATAATACAGTTTAATGAAACTACTAATCATTTTATATAATCTTATGTAGCCTTAAAGGAAGACACATGTGTCCCTTGACTGAGCGCAGTTATCTAGCATGTTCTTAGTGCAAGTTTTCTAGAGGAAGAGAAGAAAGAACTTCTGCTGAAAGCCACAGAATTTGGGTACTATCTAATAAAGTTTTTTATTTTTTTTATTTATACTAAAATAATGTATTCATGAAATACTGGTTTATGTACCATTCACATCAGATTTGTTGCCTTTCTGGTACAAAATTTGGTGTTTAATATTCAGTAATAAACACACACATTGATGGTGTATAATTTATTGCACTTAAACAGCTCATCCATATTAATTTTGATATATAAAGTGAATCTAACAATCTAAATGATGCCAGTTCCTGAGTAACTCAGTTTAATGTTGCTGTAGAAATTGATCCAGCTGTAAATATTATGAACCGTACTGTATATAACAAATGGAAAGATTCGGTCATTCCTAATAAATTATTTTCTGAACCTCTTTACCCACCAAAAAGTTTTTCTTTATTTTTTTTTATCCTGCTGTTCCTTTAACTGGCAGTTCACTAGTGCCGTATGAAGTGTGTACTCAATGGAATTTGTCCTTGTGTTATTTGTAGTTTTTTATCCTTAGCTTTCTGATTTTGAGAACATGCATAATGCATTTAACGTTTATCAAGAGAATATGTTTATTAGACGCTCCAGCTTTTTAATATTTTCCGTACTAAATACTGATGAGTGTCCTTAAGTCACCATTTGCATATAATAAGATCCCACCATTTCTACAGTGAATTTGACTGTAGTAAAAAAATAAGTTAATTATATAAATATTAAGTAAATAATGTAATAGAGAAAACCAACAAATTTCATGATACATAAAAAATAATATATTTTTTTTTAAAGATACCTCCACTGTGGTGTCTTTCCATTCTCCAAGTAAATATTTTGTGTTCTGGATGTTACTTTTAATATAGTGGCACAAGGAAAATGTGCATACTGTATTATAACTTTTGACTTGTCAGAGGGTGCTGCAATTGATTGTTGAGAAGTTTCCTGCAGTTTACTAGTTTATGGATTATTGTATTTTTATTTTTTCCCACAGATTGTAGTGGGTCATTTAATTCTGTGGAAGTTACATTTAATTCTGTGGAATTGTATCTGCAGTCTTTCTTCTATCAACAGCTCCTCCTTCTATAAGGAGCCAGGACGTGCAGTCCATTCTTTTACATAGTTTTTCAGCTATACCATTCTTCTTTTCTCTTGGATTAGGAGAAAAAGACCTTAGGTTTCAGAACTCTTGTCTGATGTACTGTACACATAGTTTCTGGGAGTTCCTGTTGCTTTTCTGCGTGTAGTTCTATAAGTTTGTCTATGTATGTGTGGTTTCTTATATACTGGTTGAGCTATTCATACAGTCTGCGATAAACATAAGTTTTTCTAGTTTGCTAGAACTTTGCTTACTTTTTTTTTGTCTACAAACTTTTCAGGATGTTTTCTAGGATTAATAATTGTAATATTAGCTACTCATCTTGACAGTGACAGGTTATTGGTAGCAAATTGATACAATTCTTGCAGAAAATTGCACTTTTATAACTTTTGACGTGGCAAAGACCATTTTATATAATGCATGCATCTTGGTCTATTTCTATTTTCTTCCATGACAATCCATACTGTCATAAGGAGAATAACACATTGTATCAGTAGATTTATATCTAGTGACTTATTTACTTAAAATGTAATTATGTGATACTGGTATAGTATTTTCTGTGCTTTTTTATTTTTACTATATCCAGTCAAAATGTCTTTAAATAATTCGATTTTTCATTAATTGCGTTTTACCTCAGTAAAGCACTGCGGAATATGTGTGCACTATATAAAGCAACTGGTAATATATAAAACAATCTATGACAAAATGTTGACCCTCCAACACTAAATTATCTCTTCAACTATATGTATGTATGTATGTATGTATGTGTGTATATATATATATATATATATATATACATACATACATATTTAAAATATAGACTGTTCCAATGATATGAGAAAGTGTATCTGATTTAACCTGTTCACAAAGTGTTTAGCGTCAATAAGAAACCCTAACAGCATTTTTGAGCCATACATGCAGGACTTTGTAATACGCTAATATATTGATATGTTTTGCATCATAAAATATTTTTTTCATGCTACAAAGCAACCTAGTTTTGCAACTAAAGACCAGCAGTTCTTTTTTTAAATAAAAAAAACTACATTTTGTGTCAAATAGGATAGTACACACCAGAGCTAATTTTGGATTTGTCTCTCATTTTGGAATCGTCCTGTACAGTTTTTGCAATTTTTATTCAGCATGTGTAATTTTAATATAAGCGTTAATAATGTGTAATAATATATGTATCAAGTACAGTGGTGCAGTATGTATATTTTATGCACATATGTTACATTCCATAACCCAATCACAGTGTTAATTAATTTTTAATGTTAATGTAGTGTTAATGAAACTTTATTTTTCAGATATTATTATCAGTTTTTGTTTATTTTTGCGATTTTTAGCAGATGCTTTTATTTTGATTCTTTTCTCTCGGAAATTGAAACGTTTATTATTTCAACTTTCTATATTGATGGATAGGCACTGATGTAATTTTGTAAGGCATTCTTAAGTAATAAAGTAACCTAAACACTTTTTTCAGTGTTTCCTAAATAAATACCAGGCCTGAGGGATAATGGATAAAACGTATACAAATGTGATAAGTCATTCTACAGATTACATAAATCTGTGGTGCCATATTGCCATAAACCTAGACAGTTTGGCAATATTCTTGAATTTAATATAAATGAGGATCAGATGCAGTGAACACTGTGTTATATTTCTGCACCTGTGTTTTTTGTGCGCAAAGCTACGATTCCCGGAATCATTAGAATACTTTCATTGAACCTGTATGGAAAGCCTTGAAATTTGTGTTCTAGCACTGGAAAAGTCCTTGCGGTTTCAAACCAGATCAGTATTAATTAACATAATTAATAAGAATTACAGAAAGCGGTATTATGCTTATTATATTATGTGCACTTTGCACTTTTTATTAACCAGATATTATAGATTGTTCTTGTATACTGCCAAAGCAAACAACACACTGCACAGTGAACTCTTGCCCAGTCAAATTATTTTGAAAACACAAGGAGATAAAGCACTTTACCATAGGGTGTAAGGATCTGGCAGCAAGATATGGCCTGAAGATATTGTATTATGACTTACCAGGCAGTCCTTTTTCCTTTTGTACATTGTTCAATGAAACCCAAAGGGTTGATACATTACTTACTTTATTTATACATTGCTTTTGCTCAACTGTTCAACAGAGTGACAGAGCTTATAGTTTCCACACACTAGTCACACAGGAGCAAATTTGCTTCTCCAGTTTTTGTCATTTTTGAACTTACAAGAGGTATTCGGTCAGCAGATGACGATTAGCATATGTGTGAAGTTATTGGGGAAATTTGAAAATGGTAGGGGATAATTGTGATGCCGTTGCTCAGCCTAAAATCATGAACACCTGGATTTTTGCAATTTGGCCAAATTGTTTACATATCCAGTTGTTAGGTGACTAAGCCGAAAACCAGATTGTGCGTGCGTGGCAGGCAGGTAGGCATTCAGACTACTCACATTTATTCAGAACTTCAACTGTAACTAAGCTATTGTCTTGATCAGCTTTTTTAGCTTCATGAGAATATCCTGTTTTCTGTCACTTAAAGTTGTTTTGATATCTAAAACAGATCTTAGAAGGATGTAAGCATGAAGTAACAGGTCTTAAATGTTAAAATTAAACAGTATGAACTTAAGGACCAAAACACATTATTTGCAGGTAACGGACAAATAGATGAACAGTACAGTGTGCACAAAGCCTACTTTGGCCATTTAGAACTCAAGAACACATTTAAGGTCCCCTATTGCCTTAGTGCAGGTTTTAGAGTAAGGTAGGGGGAAAAAACAAGTTTTGCCCTTGCTCTACCATATGTCCTCTATTGTCATAAACATAATTTGCATTTGTATCAGTCATTTACATAAAGGTTTAATGAAGTGGAACAATAAGGTCCTAATCTGTTTTCCACAATACATTTACACATCGTAAACATCGGGCTCACTTCAGTTGCAGGCAATGTTCTCACACCCTACATGTTAGTGCGGCAAAAGTCACACTTTACAGCAGCTCAGACTCGCACAAAATTGTGTCAATTCAGGGTGAGATCGGGCCACTATGGGTGCAAGATGAGGTGCCGTTGCCACAGCAATTCACACCCTTCGCCGATAGTAGGATTGATCCTCTAGTTTGAATTTCATAGGGATCTTTGCCCTTGCAGTCGTTCAGCTTTGAATAGATTATATACAGGGTTTTTTTTACAAAATGTCAATGGTGTATTTATATGTATCTACATGTGTATCTACATTATATATAAACAATCCTCACCTATTTATGCTTGTGTTAATATAATTTCATTTGAATGTGTTTACTGTGCTCATTTTAATATTTTAGTTAACAAACTACTGTACAACTTTCAAATACGTCATCTAGTAGTTTTTCTCTGCACAGCCCTGAATCTCATCAGTGCAATTACTGAATAGAACGTTACATTCCATAAAAAAGTGTGCAGTGCAAGTAGGTGCTGCTATTCCTCTGAAGACCTTCTAGGAGGTTTACATCTAAGATGGCTAGTTACCACAGAACTGACACGTTCACAGGAGAAAGATTCTCAGTTTTTATTCAGTGGTGGGGAGGAATATGCAGTATTTCGTGGCTGTAGATGTTTTCAACTGCTTCATTGGTACTTGTTACAGCTGCTATACCATAAGTATTTAAACCTGCTTTACTATAGACAAAGGAACAAAATGTCAGCTTTGCATTTAATACTTGTACAGTGTCACAGAAAGTTAAAATTAACTGAAATACTATCCCCTTTCATAGCATTTCCCCCGGCTCAGTTTGCCACAGAGGCTACAGTTACTGCTAAAGTAATTTCTCATTTTAATTTGCAAGATCTTGCCCAAGATAGACCTATAAATACAGAAAATAGCAGCAAAATAACAATTTATTAATATTTTTTTATGAAATGTATATCTGACTTTATCAATACTTTGACCACAGAAGTGCTCTTGAAATAAATAATGTCTTCATATTTTTGCTTCTGATCACTCATCAGGTCCTATTTTGCCATTTCATTGCCGCCATTACTTGTTGTAGTTATTACAATACCTTCAGCTTTAGAATATGTGAATAATTTCAGCTATATTAGGAGAGTTAACGCGTGTTTATTGATCTCTAAAGACTTTTTGAGTAGGGTTTGCTCATTTAAGGTTGGAAGACATAAATGTCATGAGTAATTCCAGTAAGGGAATAGTGCTAACCTTTCTTAAAAAATAACCAGTCAACATAAAAACACTCGGTATTGTTCTCACAGCAGGTTGGCCTCATTAATGTAAAGCCCTAGGCTTGGGGTACAGTTATGATTCCACTTCATTATGTAATGCTTTTTACTTGATTTCAAAAACCATAATCCCTAAATCACTAAAGTATAGAACAGTACAGTCAACCTATTAAAAGTCTGGATATCTACTCCAATCCCATATCAATTATTTAAAAATCATCTAGGGAACAATTTTAATCAAGAAAGCTTCTCCGTAAATTATACTTGTAAACATAGACAGAAACTGAAATGTTATTCCTGTTATTAAGTGATGCATCTGAACTGTAGAAAGTCATTTTATTTTCTGTTGGGTAAATGAAAAATGTATTTATTGCTTAGAAGCACTGAGTGAAGTGTGGACGGAATTTAGCTAAGTGTTTTATTATGGCCAATTGAAAGCACTTACCATAAAAGAGAAATACTGTATTTTGGATTTGTGAAGAAGTGAAAGTTGTACATGCTGCCTTATCATTTCATATGTCATATTAACTAGGCAACTTAAAAAGAAAAATGAATAATTCATTAATTATTTTCCTTCTGCAAACTAAACTAATAATAAATAATCTGTGTGTTGATGAGTAAACAGGTGGCCTATAAGCAAGACATGAAACATTTTATGACCCCAGCCTCCCTATAAAAACCCCATGATCTCTCTGTTAAATCGTGTATCTGAGTATGCATTTAGAGCATAAATGTAACATGTTCTGACAGAATTATCACTCCTAATAATAAAAGTAAATCATTACGTAAAGTCTTCACCTCAATTAATTTCATAATTGAAAGTAAACTCGCAAATGCAGGCATACCAAAAAAATTCTAAAATTCATCATAGAGAACTCTATTTCAAGCGCTATTTGATTATAACAATCATTGACCTGCCCCTAAAGTCATACCCATCTCCTTCCAACCAGCTTCCCATATGTCTATACACTACATAGTGCCAGCTGAGTCATTTTTTAATATATATCCCAAATATGACCATGTATCTGCCAGCCCACTAGGCCACTCTTACCTAAATTTATCTGCAAAGCTGAAGCTCGGAGGGTTTTCAATAAAGCAGAATTTTCAGAAAAAAGTCACATTGACATTTTTCCATGAGCCCCACTTTTTTCAGTCTTTTTTTTTTTTTGTATAGAAAAGGCTTCAACACAAAGGAGCATAACTGTGTGTGTGTATTCTTCAAATAACAAAGGCAATCATAAAAAAGGATTGGGAAACAAATAGACTTTTACTCCCAACAAGCTTTTGTGATGTATTTATTATTATTATTATTATTATTATTATTATTATTATTTTCTCTTACGTCCTGGAGGATGCTGGGGTTCCATTTAGTACCATGGGGTATAGACGGGTCCCTTGGGAGCCATGGGCACTTTAAGAGTTTAATAGTGTGGGCTGACTCTTCCCTCTATGCCCCTCCTATCAGACTCAGTTTAGAAAATGTGCCCTGAGGAGCCAGTCACAGCTAGGGGAGCTCTTAGGAGTTTTTCTAGTTTTATTAGTTAGTTAGGTAGAGGCAGGCTGCTGGCAACAGCCTCCCTGCTTCGTGGGACTTAGGAGGGGAGTAGGAACCAACTCTAGAAGTTAATGGTTCTCTATCTCCGCTGACAGAACACTGAGGGGCAGATATATTAACCTGGAGAAGGCATAAGGAAGTGATAAACCAGTGATATGTGCAAGGTGATAAATGCACCAGCCAATCAGATCCAATATGTAAATTAACAGTTAGGATCTGATTGGCTGGTGCATTATCACCTTGCACTTAACTGCTTTATCACTGGTTTATCACTTCCTTATGCCTTCTCCGGGTTAATACATCTGCCCCTGAGCTCCTGAGGGTGCTGATCGCAAGCCCAAGAGGCGACCGCTCACTACCGCAGCATGGCCGCCACCCCCTAACAGAGCTAGAAGAAAGAAGAGTGGTGAGTACAGCGCCAGCGGCCCGGGAAGCGTGGCGCTGGCAAAAATGGCGGCACAAGGGTGGGAGCGCAGCTCTGACAGGCTGTGCTCCGGAGGGCTCAGTGGCACACTGTGTATGGCGCTATGAGGGGCATCCTGGGCCAGTGCAGATACCCTACACTGGTCACATCAGGCTACCAGGGGCTAATCCCGCTGTTATCAGAAAATTACCTCAGGCCAGTATAAACAACTAAGTGCGGGAAGATGCGCCATTACAGGGGGCGGGATTTCTCCTCAGAGCAGATCCAGCACTCACCAGTGCCATTTTCTCCCTGCAGATCATCAGAAGCTGACAGGGAGCGCTGCCCTCCACAAAACTCCAGCATCCCTACGCGGTACCAAGGTGTTATAGACAGGGGGGGAGAGAATAAGTACTGTTTACCCTATTAAGGTTACTCAGTCAGCACCGGCTGTTTGTTATATTAACTGCCTACTGGGGCGCTGTGTGGCTGGCTCCTTTATACTCTGTGATTCTCTGAAGGTACTCTGGGGAAACTGTATCTGACATCTTCCTGTATGTGTGGCTGTATATCTCACATTAACATGTCTAGGGACTCTGTGTCCTGTGCTGCAGAGTGTGTATCTTCTGAAGAGTCTATTCCATGTACTCCTGACTGCCATGTCCTTTCTCAGCCTTCTGAGTCCGAACCCCCATGGGTGGATTCTATAAGGGGAATAATATCCCATATTTCATCTAGGATGTCACATAATGAGAATGAAATGCAGGTTTTACGACAATCTGTAGAGGTTTTGAAGTGTTCAGCTCCCACTACCTCATCTAAGGCCCCTGTTACATACCCTAAAAATATTGCTCCTGCCCAAATAATGCAGGCTGACACGGACACCGACTCTGATACAGGGGACGGTGATTGGGATATGCAGGGGTAAGATGCATCCCTTGCTAAGGGGGTGCAACTAATGATTGTGGCCATTAGGGGCATTTTACACATTACTGAAAAAGTACCTGAGCATGTAGAGAAGGCTTACTTTACAGACAATAAGAAATCCTCCCTTACTTTCCCTGCTTCTAAGGAGTTAAACTCCTTGTTTGAAAAATCCAGGGAAGACCCGGAGAAAAAATTCCAGATCCTGAAAAGGGTTCTCATTGCTTTTCCCTTCCCTGAAGAAGACAGGAAAAAGTGGGAAAACCCACCTATAGTAGACGCTTCCGTATCTAGGTTGTCTAAAAAGGTGGTTTTACCTGTCCCTGGTTCAACTGCTTTAAAAGAGCCGGCTGGCCGCAAGATTGAGACTACGCTTAAATCACTAGACATAGCTACAGGCGTGGCGTTAAGGCCCAATATTGCTTGTGTATGGATTTCTAAAGCCATAGTAAGGTGGTCAGGCATATTACTAGAGGCCTTAGATACTATGTATAGATGGATAGGAGTGACATTGAATTGTTTTTGCGTCACATACAGGATTCCGCAGGTTTCATGGTGGAGGCCATGAAGGACCTTGGCCTACTTAATGCAAGAGCTTCTTCCATGGCTGTCTGAGCACACAGAGGACTCTGGCTGTGCCAATGGTCTGCAGATGCGGAATCCAAGAAAAGTGTGGAGAACCTGCCCTTCACAGGTCAGGCTCTGTTTTGGGATGCATTGGATGCGTGGATCTCCACGACAACTGCGGGTAAGTCGACCGTCCTTCCCTCAGCAACACCACCGACTAGGAAATCTTATCCTACGTCTACAATGCAGTCCTTTCGGACCGCAAAAGTTAAATAGTCCAAACCCCCTTCCACTTTCTTTAGAGGCGGTCGGGGGAACTCCAGAAAACCTGCAACAACAGGTTCCCAGGAACAGAAGCCAGGCTCTGTTTCCTCCAAGTCTTCAGCATGACGGTGGACCTCCCATCCTGGTAATCGGGCAGGTGGGAGCCAGACTAAAAGATTTCAATCACATCTGGGCGTCTTCTTGCCTAGACCCCTGGGTAAAAGATATTGTTGCCCAGGGGTACAGACTGGAGTTTCAGGAACTCCCACCTCACAGATTCTTCAAGTCAGGCTTAGCAGCTTTGCTGACAGAAAGTGCTATCCTACAGGAAGCCATTAAAAAATTGTTACACACAAGTGTCAATGGGGGTAATTCCAAGTTGATCGCAGCAGGAAATTTTTTAGCAGTTGGGGAAAACTATGTGCACTGCAGGGGAGGCAGATATAACATGTGCAGAGAAAGTTAGATTTGGGTGGGGTGTGTTCAATCTGCAATCTAATTTGCAGTGTAAAAATAAAGAAGCCAGTATTTACCCTGCACAGAAACAAAATTTCTCTAACGTCCTAAGTGGATGCTGGGGACTCCGTAAGGACCATGGGGAATAGCGGCTCCGCAGGAGACTGGGCACATCTAAAGAAAGCTTTAGGACTATCTGGTGTGCACTGGCTCCTCCCCGTATGACCCTCCTCCAAGCCTCAGTTAGATCTCTGTGCCCGAACGAGAAGGGTGCACACTAGGGGCTCTCCTGAGCTTCTTAGTGAAAGTTTTAGATTAGGTTTTTTATTTTCAGTGAGACCTGCTGGCAACAGGCTCACTGCATCGAGGGACTAAGGGGAGAAGAAGCGAACTCACCTGCGTGCAGAGTGGATTGGGCTTCTTAGGCTACTGGACATTAGCTCCAGAGGGACGATCACAGGCCCAGCTTGGATGGGTCCCAGAGCCGCGCCGCCGGCCCCCTTACAGAGCCAGAAGGCAGAAGAGGTCCGGAAAATCGGCGGCAGAAGACGTCCTGTCTTCAACAAGGTAGCGCACAGCACTGCAGCTGTGCGCCATTGCTCTCAGCACACTTCACACTTCGGTCACTGAGGGTGCAGGGCGCTGGGGGGGGGGCGCCCTGAGACGCAATAAAAACACCTTGGATGGCAAAAAAAATGCATCACATATAGCTCCTGGGCTATATGGATGCATTTAACCCCTGCCAGAATCCATAAAAAAGCAGGAGAAAAGTCCGCGAAAAAGGGGCGGAGCCTATCTCCTCAGCACACTGGCGCCATTTTCCCTCACAGCTCCGTTGGAGGGAAGCTCCCTGTCTCTCCCCTGCAGTCACTACACTACAGAAAGGGTTAAAAAAAAGAGAGGGGGGCACTAATTAGGCGCAGTATTAACTATACAGCAGCTATAAGGGGAAAAACACTTATATAAGGTTATTCCTGTATATATATAGCGCTCTGGTGTGTGCTGGCAAACTCTCCCTCTGTCTCCCCAAAGGGCTAGTGGGGTCCTGTCCTCTATCAGAGCATTCCCTGTGTGTGTGCTGTATGTCGGTACTTTTGTGTCGACATGTATGAGGAGAAAAATGATGTGGAGACGGAGCAGATTGCCTGTAATAGTGATGTCACCCCCTAGGGGGACGACACCTGAGTGGATGAACTGTTGGAAGGAATTACGTGACAGTGTCAGCTCTGTATAAAAGACAGTGGTTGACATGAGACAGCCGGCTACTCAGCTTGTGCCTGTCCAGACGTCTCATAGGCCGTCAGGGGCTCTAAAGCGCCCGTTACCTCAGATGGCAGATATAGACGCCGACACGGATACTGACTCCAGTGTCGACGGTGAAGAGACGAATGTGACTTCCAGTAGGGCCACACGTTACATGATTGAGGCAATGAAAAATGTTTTACACATTTCTGATAATACGAGTACCACCAAAAAAAAAGGGGTATTATGTTCGGTGAGGAAAAACTACCTGTAGTTTTCCTGAATCTGAGAAATTAAATGAGGTGTGTGATGATGCGTGGGTTTCCCCCGATAACAACGGATAATTTTCTAAAATGTTATTGGCATTATATCCTTTCCCGCCAGAGGTTAGGGTGCGTTGGGAAACACCCCCTAGGGGGGATAAAGCGCTCACACACTTGTGAGGGCTCTACCTTCGCCTGAGATGGCCGCCCTTAAGGATCCTGCTGATAGAAAGCAGGAGGGTATCCTAAAAGGTATTTACACACATACTGGTGTTATACTGCGACCAGCAATCGCCTCAGCCTGGATGTGCAGTGCTGGGTTGGCGTGGTCGGATTCCCTGACTGAAAATATTGATACCCTAGATAGGGACAGTATATTTTTGCCTATAGAGCATTTAAAAGATGCATTTTTATATATGCGTGATGCACAGCGGAATATTTGCCGACTGGCATCAAGTCTAAGCGCGTTGTCCATTTCTACCAGTAGAGGGTTATGGACACGTCAGTGGTCAGGTGATGCGTATTCCAAACGGCATTTGGAAGTATTGCTTTATTAAGGGAGGAGTTATTTGGGGTCGGTCTTTCAGACCTGGTGGCCACGGCAACAGCTGGGAATTCCACGTTTGTACCCCAGGTCGCCTCTCAACATGAGAAGACGCCGTATTATCAGGCGCAGTCTTTTCGTGGACAAGCGGGCAAAAGGTTCCTCATTTCTGCCCCGTGACAGAGGGAGAGGAAAAAGGCTGCAGAAATCAGCCAGTTCCCAGGAACAGAAACCCTCTCCCGCCTCTGCCAAGCCCTCAGTATACGCTGGGGCTTTACAAGCAGAATCAGGCACGGTGGGGGGCCCGTCTCAATGAATTTCAGCGCGCAGTGGGCTCACTCGCAAGTAGACCCCTGGATCCTTCAGGTGATATCTCAGGGGTACAAATTAGAATTCGAGACGTCTCCCCCTCGCCGTTTCCTAAAGTCGGCTTTACCGATGTCTCCTTCTGACAGGGAGACAGTTTTGGAAGCCATTCACAAGCTGTATTCCCAGCAGGTGATAATCAAGATACCCCTCCTGCAACAGGGGAACGGGGTATTATTCCACACTGTTGTGGTACCGAAGCCGGACGGCTCGGTGAGACCGATTCTAAATCTAAAATCTTTGAACACTTACGTACAGAGGTTCAAATTCAAGATTGAGTCACTCAGAGCAGTGATTGCGAACCTAAAAGAAGGGGACTACATGATGTCTCGGGACATCAAGGATGCTTACCTTCATGTCAAAATTTACCCTTCTCACCAAGGGTACCTCAGGTTTATGGTACAGAACTGTCACTATCAGTTCAGACGCTGCCGTATGGATGGTACACGGCACCCCGGGTCTTTACCAAGGTAATGGCCGAAATGATGATATTCCTTCGAAGGAAGTGAATTTTAGTTATCCCTTCCTTGGACAATTCCCTGATAAGGGTAAGATCCAGGGAACAGTTGGAGGTCGGTGTAGCGCTATCTCAGGTAGTGTTGCGGCAGCACGATTGGATTCTCAATATTCCAAAATCGCACCTGGTTCCGACGACGTGTCTTCTGTTCCTAGGGATGATCCTGGACACAGTCCAGAAAAAGGTGTTTCTCCCGGAGGAGAAAGCCAGGGAGTTATCCGAGCTAGTCAGGAACCTCCTAAAACCGAGCCAAGTCTCAGTGCATCAATGCACAAGGGTTCTGGGTAAAATGGTGGCTTCCTACGAAGCAATCCCATTCGGCAGATTCCACGCAAGAACTTTCCAGTGGGACCTGCTGGACAAATGGTCCGGATAGCATCTTCAGATGCATCAGCGGATAACCCTGTCACCAAGGACAAGGGTGTCCCTCCTGTGGTGGTTGCAGAGTGCTCTCTTCTAGAGGGCCGCAGATTAGGCATTCAGGACTGGATCCTGGTGACCACGGATGCCAGCCTGCGAGGCTGGGGAGCAGTCACACAGGGAAGGAATATCCAGGGCTTATGGTCAAGCCTGGAGACATCACTTCACATAAATATCCTGAAGCTAAGGGACATTTACAATGCTCTAAGCTTAGCAAGACCTCTGCTTCAAGGTCAGCCGGTGTTGATCCAGTCGGACAACATCACGGCAGTCACCCACGTAAACAGACAGGGTGGCACAAGAAGCAGGAGGGCAATGGCAGAAGCTGCAAGGATTCTTCGCTGGGCGGAAAATCATGTGATAGCACTGTCAGCAGTATTCATTCCGGGAGTGGACAACTGGGAAGCAGACTTCCTCAGCACGACCTCCACCCGGGAGAGTGGGGACTTCACCCAGAAGTCTTCCACATGATTAAAAACTCGATAGGTATTGCGCCAGGTCCAGGGACCCTCAGGCAATAAGCTGTAGACGCTCTGGTAACACCGTGGGTGTACCAGTCAGGGTATGTGTTCCCTCCTCTGCCTCTCATACCCAAGGTACTGAGATTGATAAGATGGAGAGGAGTAAGCACTATATTCGTGGTTCCGGATTGGCCAAGAAGGACTTGGTAACCGGAACTTCAAGAGATGCTAACGGAGGATCCGTGGCCTCTACCTCTAAGAAGGGACCTGCTCCAGCAAGGACCCTGTCTGTTCCAAGACTTACCGCGGCTGCGTTTGACGGCATGGCGGTTGAACGCCGGATCCTGAAGGAAAAAAGGCATTCCGGATGAAGTCATCCCTATCCTGATCAAAGCCAGGAAGGATGTAACCGCAAAAACATTATCACCGCAATTGGCGAAAATATGTTGCGTGGTGCGAGGCTAGTAAGGCCCGACGGAGGAAATTCAACTGGGTCGATTCCTACATTTCCTGCAAACAGGAGTGTCTATGGGCCTGAAATTGGGGTCCATTAAGGTTCAAATTTCGGCCCTGTCAATTTTCTTCCAAAAAGAACTAGCTTCAGTCCCTGAAGTTCAGACGTTTGTAAAAGGGGTACTGCATATACAGCCTCCTTTTCTGCCTCCAGTGGCACTTTGGGATCTCAATGTAGTTTTGGGTTCCAAAAGTCACATTGGTTTGAACCACTTAAATCTGTGGAGTTAAAATATCTCACATGGAAAGTGGTCATGCTGTTGGCCCTGGCCTGGGCCAGGCGCGTGTCAGAATTGGCGGCTTTATCCTGAAAAAGCCCTTATCTGATTTTCCATTCGGACAGGGCGGAATTGAGGACTCGTCCTCAGTTTCTCCCCAAGGTGGTTTCAGCGTCTCACCTGAACCAACCTATTGGTGGTGCCTGCGGCTACTAGGGACTTGAAGGCCTCCAAGTTGCTAGACGTTGTCAGTGCCCTGAAAATATATGTTTCCAGGACGGCTGGAGTCAGGAAATCTGACTCGCTGTTTATCCTGTGTGCACCCAACAAGCTGGGTGCTCCTGCTTCTAAGCAGACTATTGCTCGTTGGATTTGTAGTACAATTCAGCTTGCACATTCTGTGGCAGGCCTGCCACAGCCAAAAATCTGTAAATGCCCACTCCACAAGGAAGGTGGGCTCATCTTGGGCGGCTGCCCGAGGGGTCTCGGCTTTACAACTTTGCCGAGCAGCTACTTGGTCAGGAGCAAATATGTTTGTAAAATTCTACAAAATTGATATCCTGGCTGAGGAGGACCTGGAGTTCTCTCATTTGGTGCTGCAGAGTCATCCGCACTCTCCCGCCCGTTTGGGAGCTTTGGTATAATCCCCATGGTCCTTACGGAGTCCCCAGCATCCACTTAGGACGTTAGAGAAAATAAGAATTTACTTACCGATAATTCTATTTCTCATAGTCCGTAGTGGATGCTGGGCGCCCATCCCAAGTGCGGATTGTCTGCAATACTTGTACATAGTTATTGTTACAAAAATCGGGTTATTATTGTTGTGAGCCATCTTTCAGAGGCTCCTCTGTTATCATGCTGTTAACTGGGTTCAGATCACAGGTTATACGGTGTGATTGGTGTGGCTGGTATGAGTCTTACCCGGGATTCAAAATCCTTCCTTATTGTGTACGCTCGTCCGGGCACAGTATCCTAACTGAGGCTTGGAGGAGGGTCATAGGGGGAGGAGCCAGTGCACACCAGATAGTCCTAAAGCTTTCTTTAGATGTGCCCAGTCTCCTGCGGAGCCGCTATTCCCCATGGTCCTTACGGAGTCCCCAGCATCCACTACGGACTATGAGAAATAGAATTATCGGTAAGTAAATTCTTATTAACCCACCCAAATCTAACTCTTTCTGCACATGTTATATCTGCCTCCCCTGCAGTGCACATGGTTTTGCCCAACTGCTAACAATAATCCTGCTGCGATCAACTTGGAATTACCCCCATTGTTCCAGTTCCACCTCACCTAAAAGGCATGGGTTATTACTCCAACCTTTTTGTGGTGCCAAAATCGGACGGTTCGGTACAGCCGATTTTAAACCTAAAATCCTTAAACCCCTACTTGAGGGAATTCAAATTCGAGATGGAGTCTCTGAGAGCGGTGATCTCAGGTCTGGAGGAAGGCGAATTCCTGGTATCCCTGGAAATCAAGGATGCGTAGCTTCACATTCCGATCTGGCCGCCTCACCAGGCTTATCTAAGATTTGCGCTACTAGACTGTCACTATCAGGTCCAGGCACAGCCATTTGGCGTCTCCACAGCACCGAGGGTGTTCACCAAGGTCATGGCAGAGATGATGCTACTCCTCCACAAGCGGAAAGTGAACATAATTCCATATCTGGATGATCTGCTGATAAAGGCATCTTCCAGGGAGAAGCTGTTACAGAGCATTGCTCTCTCAACTCAACTACTCCAGGATCATGGGTGGATCCTGAACCTTCCAAAGTCACATTTGGAGCCGACAAGGCGTCTGTTCTTCCTGGGGATGATCATCGACACGGAAGTGCAGAGGGTGTTTCTACCTGTGGAGAAAGCGTTGGTGATACAATCAATGGTCCGGGAGGTCCTGAAACCGTGTATCGGTTCATCAGTGCATTCGCCTTCTGGGGAAGATGGTTGCCTCCTACGAGGCTCTACAGTACGGAAGATTTCATGCACAGTCCTTCCAACTGGATCTCCTGGACAAATGGTCTGGATCTCATCTTCACATGCACTAGCGGATTCGCCAGTCGTCGAAAAGCCAGAATTTCAATCCTCTGGTGATTTCTCACCTTCTCGAGGGTCGCAGGTTCAGGATTCAGAATTGGATCCTTCTAACCACGGACGCCAGTTTCAGAAGTTGGGGAGCAGTCACCCAAGGGGAAAACTTCCAAGGAAAGTGGTCAAGTCTGGAATCCAGCCTTCCGATACACATTCTGTAACTAAGGGCAGTGTACAACGGCCTTCTATAGTACAAGCGGCACATCTTCTGCAAGGTCAGACCTTTCAGGTCCAGTCGGACAATGTAACAATGGTGTCCTACTTAAACCGCTAGGGCGGAACGAAGAGCAGAGCCGCAATGTCAGAGGTAACGGGAATCCTCCTCTGGGCGGAAAAGCAAGCGGTGGCACTGTCAGCAATCTTCATTCCGGGAGTGGACAACTGGAAAACGGACTTCCTCAGCAGATACGATCTACATCCAGGGAAATGGGGCCTCCACCCAAAGGTGTTTGCGGGGTGGTGGATCATTAGATCGACAGTGTCTATGTCGACAATGTTTAGGTCGACCACTATAGGTCGACAGGGTTTGAAGGTCGACATGAGTTTGTAATTTCTTTTGGTGTCGTTTTTCTCCGTACAGTGACCGGGAAGCCTAATTAGTGCACCGTTCGCGAGCCATGCTTCGGCTTGCTTCGTGCAAGGTGCCTCGCTCTGCTACCACTGCGCTCTGCACAGGTTACTATTCCCAATAGTAGTCCGCGTGGATCGTTAAGTATGAAAAAGTTAAAAAAAGAAAATAATGTGAAAAACTCATGTCGACCTTTTGACCTGTTGACCTAGAACATGTCGACATAGAAACCCTGTCGACCTTGAAAACATGTCGACCTAGACACTGTCGATCTTCAGACCAGATCCCGTTTGCGGAGGTAACATGTCATTGGGGTGTACCTCAAATAGACATGATGACCTACCGCCTCAACAAGAAGCTTCAGAGTTACTCTTCCAGGTCGAGAGACCCACAGGCAGTGGCAGTGGACGCCCTGGTGACTCCGTGGGTGTTCAAGTCCGTGTATGTGTTCCCTCCACTTCCACTCATCCCAAGGATTCTCAAACTAATAAAAAGAACAAGAGTTCAGGTGATCCTCATTGCTCCAGACTGGCCAAGAAGGGCTTGGTACGCGGATCTTCTGGAATTACTGCTGGAAGATCTGAGGCATCTTCCTCTTCGCGGGGACCTTCTGCAACAGGGGCCGTTCGCTTATCAAGACTTACCACGGCTATGTTTGATGGCATGGACGTTGAACGCCAGATTTTAGCTCGGAAGGGCATTCCGAAAAAGGTCATTCCTACCCTGATACAGGCTCGGAAGGGAGTAACGTCTAAACATTACCATCGAATTTGGAAAAAGTATGTGTCTTGGTGTGAATCCAAGAAGTTTCCTACGGTAGAGTTTCAACTAGGACGTTTTCGCCTCTTTCTGCAAGCAGGTGTGGATGTGGGCCTGCGCTTGGGCTCCATAAAAGTCCAGATTTCGGCCTTGTCCATTTTCTTCCAGAAACAATTGGCTGCTCTCCCTGAGGTTCAGACATTCTTGAAAGGGGTTCTGCACATCCAACCACCCTTTGTGCCTCCTACGGCACCTTGGGATCTTAATGTGGTGCTGCAGGTCCTGAAATCGGATTGGTTCGAGCCTTTACAGGAGGTTGATGTCAAGTTTCTTACTTGGAAGGTGGTCACTCTGTTGGCATTGGCATCTGCTAGACGTGTGTGTCAGAATTGGGGGCATTGTCCTGCAAGAGCCCCTACTTGATTTTCCATGAAGATAGCGCTGAGCTCAGGACAAATCAGCAATTCCTTCCAAAGGTTGTGTTGGATTTTCATATCAAACAACCTATCGTGGTGCCAATGGCTACCGACTCCCCAATTACCTCAAAGTCCTTGGATGTTGTGAGGACTTTGAAGATTTATGTGAAGAGAACTTCTCATCACTGAAAGTCGGATGCTCTGTTTGTCCTTTATGATCCCACAAAGGTTGGGTGTCCTGCTTCCAAGCAGACGATTTCTCGCTGGATCAGGTTTACTATCCAGCATGCTTATTCTACAGCAGGCTTGCTGTGTCCAAAATCTGTTAAGGCCCACTCTACTCGTAGGGTGGGTTTTTCCTGGGCGGCTACTTGGTCAGCAGCTACTTGGTCAGGGTTGAACACGTTTGCTAAGTCCTACAAGTTCGATACTTTGGCCTCTGGGGACCTTAAGTTTGGTCAATCTGTTATTTTTATTATTATATTTTATTTATAGGGCGCCACAAGTGTTTCGCAGCGCCGTACAAAGGACAGTACAGAAAGACAAAACTTAGCATAACAGTAAATAAATAACAAAAATGGAGTGCAGGTAACAAAGAACACCACAATTCTCAAAACATAATACAGCTTAGATGTAAGTAGCGAGGGAGTAATCATTGTACTACTTGGGGCATGCGGCCATAGATAGAGAGGGGCCATTTACCAGTAGGAGAAAAAGCAGATAAAGATGGTCGCTGAGTGAAATGTGTCGAGAAGAGGGCTTAGACAAGAGGAAAGAGAGCCCTGCTCTGAAGAGCTAACAATCTAGTGGGGAGGGGCGACAGACAGATGTCATGAGGTACAACCAAGCAGATAGAAGCCTGATGGTGGTATGCGAGCAAAGCAGAGATGTTCAAGGCATGGGGATGGAGGAGCAGCCTAAGGACTAGGTTATGCATTGGAGGGGTACGCTTTGATAAATAGGTGGGTTTTCAGTGCCCGTTTGAAGTTTTGCAAGAGCCTCGGCGCTCTCCCTCCCGTACTGGTAGCTTTGGTACATCCCCATGGTACTAAGTGGAACCCCAGCATCCTCTAGGACATAAGAGAAAATAGGATTTTAATTACCTACCGGTAAATCCTTTTCTTATAGTCCGTAGAGGATGCTGGGCGCCCGCCCAGCGCTTCGTTCTCCTGCATTGTTACTTGGTTAAGTACTACATTGTTACTTAGTTAAGTACTGTTGTTCAGCTGTTGCTGAATCGTTTCAAGCTGGTTAGCTTGGCTTTCCGTTATATGTGAGCTTGGGTGAATCTCTCCACTATCTGTGTATTTCCTTCTCTCGAAGTATGTCCGTCTCCTCGGGCACATTTTCTAGACTGAGTCTGGTAGGAGGGGCATAGAGGGAGGAGCCAGCCCACACTATTAAACTCTTAAAGTGCCCATGGCTCCCAAGGGACCCATCTCTACCCCATGGTACTAAATGGAACCCCAGCATCCTCTACGGACTACGAGAAAAGGATTTACCGGTAGGTAATTCAAATCCTATTATTATTTATTATTATTATTACTAGTAACATAGTAACATAGTATCTAAGGTTGAAAAAACACAATTGTCCATCGAGTTCAACCTATTTGTGGTCTCCTATGCACGATTATTTTGTATAAAATTTTGACTGAAGTTGATGACTGCCGTTACGTTTTACCCCTCTTTTTTATAATAACCATAGTGCGTGACTATGCCCCGTAACCCTGGATATCCTTATCCATTAGGAATTTATCTAACCCATTCTTAAAGGTGTTGACTGAGTCGGCCATTACAACTTCCTCAGGCAGGGAATTCCAACACGTATCGTCCTTACCGTAAAAAAGCCTTTACGCCGTATTGTGCGGAATCTCCTCTAACCTGAGCGAGTGTCCACCAGTTCTCTGTGTTGATCTAACCAAAAACAGGTCCTGCGCAAGATCTGTATATTGTCCCCTTATATATTTGTAAATATTGATCATGTCCCCTCTTAATCCCCTCTTTTCCAGTGTAAACATGATTAGTCTTGCAAGCCTTTCCTCGTATTCCAGCGTCTCCATACCCTTAATTAGTTTGGTCGCCCGCCTTTGAACCTTTTCTAGCTCCAGGATATCCTTTTTGTAGTAAGGTGCCCAGAATTGTACACAGTATTCAAGGTGTGGCCTCACAAGTGATTTATATAACGGGAGTATAATACTCTCGTCCCTAGCATCAATTCCCCGTTTTATGCATGCTAATATCTTATTAGCCTTCTTTGCTGCAGTCCTACTTTGGGTACTACTGCTTAGTTTGCTATCTATGAGGACACCTAAGTCCTTTTCCAGTACAGAATCCCCTAATTTTACCCCATTTAGTAGGTAGGTGTTACTAGCTGAAGTACCTGGCATTGCCTGAGTTTAAATCTTCAATTTATTAAGTAATCAATGAGTTGGATGTAACTGTCAACAATTTAAAAATAAGTAGCAGCTTGGCAGCTCTTCCAACACATCCATGAGGTGGCTGCCCAGTGTCATTGATGAGTTTAAAGTTTTCCTTCTGTTATCAATGTTGCATTTCCAAAGTTTTTGAGTACACAATATTTTTGGTCTTCCCACCTCCATTTCTGTCAGTTATTTTAGCTCATTAATTTATGGTTATTTCAATCAGTTTTTTCAGGTCATTGAATTATGATTATTTCTGTCAGTTATTACAGTTCATTAATATTTTTATCCAAATCCATCTAGTGGAAGTCCCAGAACAACCCTTTAGTATGTCTTGGACTGGCCCATAGGGGTACAGGGAAAACCACCGGTGGGCCCCACTGCCTGGGACCCCACCCTCTCAATTATACATTATGCATACAGTATGTTACATTATACTGCACAGGACTATGGTGTATTTTCTACAGTGCATTATTGTCATTAATCTGGTACATTATCATGCATGCACTAGCAGTATTTACCATATATATTATTTATCAAGGGGCCCAGACCATGCACTAATGGTTAGACAAGCCTCTAAGAATGGGCCCCTACCATGGCATTTCCCCGGTGGGCCCTTCATACCCCAGTCCGACACTGCTAGTATGTCCTCTGGGATCCAGTGTTACTACTCTATGGCCTTATCACCCAAATCCATCCAGTGGAAGGCAGGCTCCCCGGGCCAAAGTTCTGGCCAGCGTATACCATGGGAGGATTGACCTGGACCCTAACCCCCCTAAAACATGGCCAGTATCTAAAACCTGGTTTTATCCCATTCAGTGCAGGGGTGTCCAAATGCACAACCAGACAAACAAACAGACCAATTAATTTTATATATAAGATTATTATTATTATTATTATTATCATTATTATATTTTATTTATAAGGTGACACAAGGGTTCTGTAGTGCCGTCTTAAGAGGATGGGACATTCAGCAAGTTTCATAAGTACAAACTGATACAAACAAGTCACAGCTTCATCTAAATACATAAATACAGTGTTCCATGACATAATTATGTAGACTAGACAATGGGGTAGGGCCCAGAGCAGAGGGGTGCTAGGCTATAATAAAACAAAATAGTTTTATAGTCTGTGGAGTTTGGGGCAGCTGATACAGAATACTAAATCCGTTCTTCCTAGATTCATCATGCACTATGTTAGGGCACCTGTGTGTACCAGCTGTCTGTATCTTCACAGCAAACCTTTAATCCCTATTTTCATGGTCCACCCTATGCCCTTTTAAATACCTAAAGGCAAATCAATACTGCTGTGAGCCTTTAACCTAAGGTGTTTTTTCCTCAGTACAGTATCTTATATATCATGGTTTCAAAATAATAGTCAAGAATGTTCTGTGCATGATATATTTAAAACAAAGAAGAAAAAAAAAAGAATCTTACATGAGAACTGTTTCTTTTATTGTTGGAAGTATTTTAATCTATTCCTTGAGTTACCAGAGTGCATTACAGAACTGCTTGTCTGAGGACACTTTGCCATTTCATATGACATGCTTCATTTTGACAGTAATTTGGGGTAGCATAACTGCTTTTAGTGGTACTGTGACCAAAATGTTCTAGGCATGTCTAAGAAGAGCAAAGGTCACATTTCATCATAGTACATTTATTTTATTTATTTATTAAGTTTCTTATATAGTGCAACATATTCCGTTGCACTTTACAATTAGAACAACAGTAATAGAACAAAACTGGGTAAAAAAAGACAGACATAGAGGCACGAGGGCCCTGCTCGCAAGCTTACAATCTATAGGGAAATAGGCATAGATACACAAGGATAGATGCTACCTGCAGCCAGGATTGCTGCTGCAGCACCACCGGCAGATCCGATCCCTTAGACATTCCCGACATTCAAGACATTCACCCTGCAGTGATTCTCATGTTGCTATGGTCAGCTCTGCATTTATCAGTGCTGCCACCCCTCTGCACCACGTAATGATGGATCATCAGTGGGCTGGCCATCCTAGGGCGCATATAAGCCCTGTTACGGCGCTGCCACCAGCATATTAATCATCCTGCCTGGAGGCACCTCCTTTGTAGGCCTGATTTTAAGAGATAATACAGAATAAGTGATTGACAGTGAGAAGCTACAATAGTAGAAATAGAACAAAGAACAATAAAACCTTGCAGCACATTTGGCATATATAACTGTTTGCAAAGGTGATAGATAATGTTAACAGATTGTGGCCCAGATGTATCAAGCCTTGGAAGGTGATAAATTGCACAGTGATTAAGTACCAACCAATCAGCTCCTATGTGTCATTTTTGAAAAACAGTCTGTAACATGGCAGTTAGGAGCTAATTGGCTGGTACTTTATCACCGAGCAATTTATCACTCTACAAGGCTTGATAAATCTGAGCCTAAATTGGATATATGCCCAGAATCATTGAATACGTGTATATTTTATTCCTTGAGACTGTTGGCTTAGTATGAGGGAAACCCCCCCACTAAAAACACCTTCATATAACAATACAGGTTGAGTATCCCATATCCAAATATTCCAAAATACGGACTTTTTTGAATGCGAGTGAGATAGTGAAACCTTTGTTTTTTGATGACTCAATGTACATAAACTTTGTTTAATACAGTTATTAAAAATATTGTATTAAATGACCTTCATGCTGTGTGTATAAGGTGTATATGAAACATAAATGAATTGTGTGAATGTAGACACACTTTGTTTAATGCACAAAGTTATAAAAAATATTGGCTAAAATTGCCTACAGGTTGTGTGTATAAGGTGTATATGAAACATAAATGCATTCTGTGCTTAGATTTAGGTCCCATCACCATGATATCTCATTATGGTATGCAATTATTCAAAAATACGTAAAAATCCGATATCCAAAATACCTCTGGTCCCAAGCATTTTGGATAAGGGATACTCAACCTGTAGTTTTATTGGAAAAGAAACATTTTGTAGTGTTAATACCAATTTGTCAGGATCACTAATGCCAAACCTATCATTTTTAAAATCTGCAAATAAAAAAAGGAAAAAACCTGTTGAAATAATTTTCACATTTGCGAAATCATAAACTGAAGCACATTCAAGATGATGAATACTTAGTCATAGTTAAACGTAAATGCTTTCAGGGCCAACACCAGTAGTGTGTGATGGATTGTTGACTTGTGGGTAATATTTTTTTCTCTATTGCGTGTGCAGTATTAGAATGTTGACAGTACTTCATACTGATTATTTGCAAAGCAGACTTGCGTTCAGAAAAGTGTAAGTAAAAGCAATGGAATAATACCAATGATTCAGTACAACAAATTCTGCAATAGATTAGTATGAAAAGTAGAACTGTATGAAGAAATCGAAATACGTGAGGATTCCTGAAGCCCTCAAAAAAGATCTGTGGTGTGACATTACAGGGCTACATTTTTACTTTCAGAATCTTGTATTCATTATCTGAAGTGACACTAGGAGTGCATACCTAGTGTATTTTGTACAGTGATATTTTTCAGGGGTATGCGCAGAAACACCAGAGGTGACGGAATCCCAGGCCCTCACTCCTGCTGTGGCTTTGCAATAACTTGAAACCACAAGTTGCAGCATCTGGTGCTCACCAGGAAGAGGCTGTAAGAGGTCTGCTGCTGAGAGAACTAGAGACCTGCTGTGCAATGACCGCCCACGAGGAGAGAGGTCTGCGGTGAGAAGATGATTCTGAGTCTTATTTGAGTCTTTAAAGAAAAAAAGGAAAATAAGTCGTTTACATTTTTCCAAAGGAAAATGAAATCATTTAAGTACAAAAATATCCTTCCCAGACATGTTTTATAGATTTCAGTACATGAAGCAGCACAAGGATTCATGAACAGAACATATTCCTTCTGAATTTGTATGACTTGGGTGTCATTGTTTTGTAAACAGGTTCTGTATACAAGATTATTAGGTCACTGAACTCTGCTGTTCTGTGGAAATTAATGGTATTACATTTTTATCGTTAAAGCAAGCAAGAATATTTATTAACACTTTAAATAGAGACACATAGGTATTTGGCCACTACCCACTTCAGATGATCTCCCTCCTTGGGTAAACTGCCAATAAGATGGTGGCACAGGTCACGCAGAAGTGAGCTGGTGCTATTTAAAATGTACATATATATTGGTAGATGCTCAATTAGCTTAGTGATATCATTCAGGTGCTCGAAAGGGAGGGGTATTTCTGAGCAAGAAAAAAAGGCTTTTGGTTTCCCCCAGCACCCTGAATGATAACCATAACCAGATATAAATCCCACATAATAATAGAATTCCAAAGCCGCATCAAGGCGTCTCTGTATATTTGGGGTCCCTAGCGCTATATCTAGGTGCAGGGTGTGGCACCCCAAAACACCAGCATAAGGCAGAAAGCCCAGCGTAGCATACCTGTGAATAAACTATAGTGTTAATAAATTAGTATTTAGGAAGCCGAAGCTATAGAGAGAGTGATACAAAAATGAAATGCAATTAAAATAGAGAAATAGTGTTAAAAAATTAACAAGTGAAAAGTGTTAGTAGAATGTAAAGGTATGCCACACTAAGGCCATCCAGCTCAGCCAGTCCAGAGGCACCACACCTCACACCTCCATTACCCCAATCTGGGTCTAAGATTAACCAGCAAGGAGCCACATGATAATGGTTCCTTACTACATATAAATGTGGGAATTCTGTGGCTAGACCATTAGATATGTACAGTAAATCTTTGTATATCAGTGACTGGCATACACAACATATGGTGACTTTGGGCCTGATTCAGAGCTGAGCACTATTTGCATCACTGCTGCATCTTTGGACGCAGTTGCGATGTGAAAATATGATAATGCCGCAGGAGGGGCCTTGATAAAGAGTGCCTCCAGCCGCCATTGCAGATTCAAGTGCCGCATCCGGAGACGCAGCATTGGATCACTATCACGACTCTTGACTGCAATGGTTGCAGCCAATGGTCATCTGGGTAAGCATGAGCATATTCAGATTGACTGCCGGATCTCCTCTGCCAGGGATAGGAGATTTGCATTGGAAAATGCAGACCCGGGCTTTAGTCTTCATACAAAACGGGGGTGACATCGTTACCCCATCCCACCCTTAATCAGTGGCAGCATGTCAGTTAAGCTTGGGGGCACTGTGTGTAATCTCGCTCATACTGATCTGTACATGCACAGATCTCTCAAAATCGGAGTTGTACCCAAACTAACAGTTTTGCATACAACTCTGATTCAGGCCCTATGTGTCAAACTCTGTGTTTGACACTTTATGAACTGACAAAAAAAATGATGCTCATTTGTACAAAAAGAGAATTGAAAGTATCAGGATCTGAATTGATTCTTCTTTACACTCAGATTGCTCCGGTGCTGGGGATTTGACCACAGCAGGGGGAAGCAACGTCCCATCATTCAGTAACTATGGTGGCACGCTCACCCGGGGGAACTGGTCATGGCATCGCGGGAGGCATGGTTATACTGCTGTACCACTTCCGGCCCCTGCAGATACCAGTGTCATGATAATCTATATTGGTCACCCCCCTCTCGATGCCCCTAGTATTCAGTGAAACATAGCTTCTCTTTGATATTTCCTGTGTTACACTGCTCTGCTCCCTAAATGTGACTATCATGCTGCAACAACCATTTCTGCATTAATATAAGTTAATGAACGTTTCATAAACTGTGACCCTAATCCACTGAGTTGGGTGTAGCCTTTAAAATGTGGGCTTCTGGTTTTGGCCATTACTTTCATATTAAATCACTGTATTTAATAAATATTTTAATTCTGTATAATAGTATCATTCTAATTTGTATGTGTTGTGCATAAATCCAGTCTTGGCATCAGGAGAGCAGATTTCATAACATATTTACTTGGCTACATAATGATTCTGTTATTTGTGACGGAAACTTTTAGCAGAATTTCTTAAACTCACAAAGTTTAGTTTAGTAACCGCTAAAAGCACCTGGTAGGTAAAAACCATAATCTTCCGCATTTATGATGCTTGCTGCATCCGAATACTCACCTTTACTTGTGTCAACAGCTCCCAGAAATGTGTAATTTCAAAGAAGTAGAAGAGCAGACATTACTGTTTGATATAAACATGTTTACTATTATCAGATTTCCAACAAAGTAGAAATGTTTAAAAATGTATAACAACTACAATAATGTTTTTGTCAGTTAATAAATGGGACATTCCTTTAAATTGCAAGCTTGTTAGTAATGCCCTCTTACCTATTTTTAATAACCCAGCCTTGATTAACGATTGTTCAGTATTTTGTCCCTAAATTGTAAACTGTTGTGGCGGATCAATATTACTAAAATAAATAGTTCCTAAACTATGGTTATGTTCATACCTTGAAAAATTGTAGGACTGTTGACAGGGCCGTAACTAGGGGCACAGTTACTGCCCCGCGGCACCTTTTATATGGCCTTCGAAGTGCCTGAAACAGCACCCTGTAGCACCACTGCAGAGCCACTTGGAGTGTCTAAGGGACACTCTAGACAGACAGCCTGTGAAGCTGCCTGGATCTCTCCAGGCACTAAGCTAATTCCCAGAGTCTTTGGTTCGGCCTCCTAGTTTTGATGTCATGGGTTGTGAGGGCTGGCACAGAGTGCACTGCTGCCCAGTTACAGCTGACTATTGGTGCCCCCTTCCCTCTTCCTGCTCCACCACAATATGATCACATCCAGGAGAAGGAAACCAAGGCAATTCTCTTTCTCCACATCTGCACCTGGTAATTTATTTAGTAAACATAAAAGTGCTGATTAGTGGGACATTTTACTTTATTAAAGTGGATGTGGAAAGTAATTTCAGGAGTGTCTTAGGAACATTTCAGATAAGCTCCAAGTATACGCCATTAAAAAATGCACTACTACACATAGCATCTAAGAGTTCAAGACAAAGCTTTCTCAAACCTAAACATCTGAGATGCTGCTCTATTTTTTTGTTTATGAGCTTAAAAAATCCATTATCTTTTCCCACCTTTTTTTTTAGTTAGATACAAAATAAAGCCTATGCACTTACACCTGGTGCCTGCATTAAGGGTCTTATTTAGAGTTGATGCACTTGCATCAAAAGCACAAGAATATATGTCAAGATAACTGCATTTTGCAGTTGCGTCTGACTTAATAGCTGCATAGATGCGTCTGACTGAAGATATTTAATGCTTATGAAAATATACTTTGAGTGTTTCATCAGGCAGCAATGATAATGATGAATGGCGTCTTTCTGTATATAAAAAATAATGCTTGAAATAAATATAAAAAAATCACACACACACACACACACACACACACACACCAGCTCAAAGCAACAAATAATATAATTATAGTGTATTTCTCTAACGTCCTAGTGGATGCTGGGGACTCCGTCAGGACCATGGGGAATAGCGGGCTCCGCAGGAGACAGGGCACATCTAAAAAAAGCTTTTAGGTCACATGGTGCGTACTGGCTCCTCCCCCTATGACCCTCCTCCAAGCCTCAGTTAGGTTTTTGTGCCCGTCCGAGAGGGTGCAATCTAGGTGGCTCTCCTAAAGAGCTGTTTAGAAAAGTTTTTTTTTAGGTTTCATTTCAGTGATTCCTGCTGGCAACAGGATCACTGCATCGAGGGACTTAGGGGAGAGATTTCCAACTCACCTGCGTGCAGGATGGATTGGAATCTTAGGCTACTGGACACTTAGCTCCAGAGGGAGTCGGAACACAGGTCAGCCTGGGGTTCGTCCCGGAGCCGCGCCGCCGATCCCCCTTACAGACGCTGAAGAAGACGGCAGAACGGAGGTCCGGAAAACAGGCGGCAGAAGACTTCACAGTCTTCATGAAGGTAGCGCACAGCACTGCAGCTGTGCGCCATTGTTGTCACACGGCTCACTGACTCGGTCACGGAGGGTGCAGGGCGCTGCTGGGGGCGCCCTGGGCAGCAATATAAGTACCTTATTGGCAAAATAAATACATCACATATAGCCATTAAGGCTATATGTATGTATTTTAACCCAGGCCAGTTCTTAAAAACCGGGAGAAAAAGCCAGCTGAAAAGGGGGCGGAGCTTATTCTCCTCAGCACTCAGCGCCATTTTCCTGCTCAGCTCCGCTGGTGAGGAAGGCTCCCAGGACTCTCCCCTGCACTGCACTACAGAAACAGGGTAACAAAGAGAAGGGGGGCATAAATTGGCCATATTTATATATTAAAAGCGCATATATAGTAAACAACACCTTCTAGGGTTGTTTATATACATTTATAGCGCTTTTTGGTGTGTGCTGGCAAACTCTCCCTCTGTCTCCCCAAAGGGCTAGGGGGTCCTGTCTTCGTTTAGAGCATTCCCTGTGTGGCTGCTGTGTGTCGGTACGTGTGTGTCGACATGTATGAGGACGATGTTGGTGTGGAGGCAGAGCAATTGCCGATGATGGTAATGTCACCCCCTAGGGAGTCGACACCTGAATGGATGGCGTTAGTTATGGAATTACGTGATAATGTCAGCACATTACAAAAGTCAGTTGACGAAATAAGACGCCCGGCAAACCAGTTGGTACCGGTTCAGGCGTCTCAGACACCGTCAGGGGCTGTAAAACGTCCTTTACCTCAGTCTGTAGACACGGGTACCGACACAGATGAATCTAGTGTCGACGGTGAAGAAACAAACGTATTTTCCAATAGGGCCACACGTTATATGATCACGGCAATGAAGGAGGCTTTGCAGATCTCTGATGCTGCTGGTACCTCAAAAAGGGGTATTATGTGGGGTGTGAAAAAACTACCTGTATTTTTCCCAGAATCAGAGGAATTGAATGATGTGTGTGATGAAGCGTGGGTTACACCCGATAGAAAATTGATAATTTCAAAGAAGTTATTGGCTTTATACCCTTTCCCACCAGAGGTTAGGGCGCGCTGGGAAACACCCCCTAGGGTGGATAAGGCGCTCACACGTTTATCAAAGCAAGTGGCGTTGCCGTCTCCTGATACGGCCGCCCTCAAGGATCCAGCAGATAGGAGACTGGAAACTACTCTGAAAAGTATATACACACATACTGGTGTTATACTGCGACCGGCAATAGCCTCAGCCTGGATGTGCAGTGCTGGGGTAGTGTGGTTGGATTCTCTGACTGAAAATATTGATACCCTGGATAGGGACAGTATTTTATTGACTCTAGAGCAATTAAAGGATGCTTTTCTTTATATGCGAGATGCTCAGAGGGATGTTTGTACTCTAGCATCAAGAGTAAGCGCGATGTCCATATCTGCCAGAAGAAGTTTATGGACGCGACAGTGGTCAGGTGATGCGGATTCCAAGAGGCATATGGAAGTATTGCCATACAAAGGGGAGGAATTGTTTGGGGTCGGTCTTTCGGACCTGGTGGCCACGGCAACTGCCGGCAAATCCACTTTTTTACCTCAGACCCCCTCCCAACAGAAAAAGACACCGTCTTTTCAGCCGCAGTCCTTTCGCTCCTATAAAAAGCGACCAAAAGGACAGTCTTATCTGCCGCGAGGCAGAGGAAAGGGTAAGAAAGGGCAGCAAGCAGCCCCTGCCCAGGAACAGAAGCCCGCCCCGGCTTCTACAAAGCCATCAGCATGACGCTGGGGCTTTACAAGCAGACTTAGGAACGGTGGGGGGTCGGCTCAAGATTTTCAGCAATCAATGGGCTCACTCACAAGTGGACCCGTGGGTCCTGCAGATAATATCTCAGGGTTACATGCTGGAGTTCGAAAGGTCTTCGCCGGTTCCTAAAGTCTGCTTTACCAACGTCTCCCTCAGAAAGGACGTTGGTTCTGGAAGCCATTCACAAGCTGTATTTTCAGCAGGTGATAGTCAAGGTACCCCTCCTACAACAGGGAAAGGGGTATTATTCCACACTATTTGTGGTACCGAAACCGGACGGTTCGGTAAGGCCTATTCTAAATCTGAAATCCTTGAACCTGTACATACAGAAATTCAAGTTCAAGATGGAGTCACTCAGAGCAGTGATAGCGAATCTGGAAGAAGGAGACTTCATGGTGTCCTTAGACATAAAAGATGCTTATCTACATGTCCCGATTTACCCCTCACATCAAGGGTATCTCAGGTTCGTGATACAAGACTGTCATTATCAGTTTCAAACGCTGCCGTTTGGTTTGTCCACGGCACCTCGGGTCTTTACCAAGGTAATGACCGAAATGATGGTTCTTCTACGAAGAAAAGGCGTATTAATTATCCCTTACTTGGACGATCTCCTGATAAGGGCAAGGTCCAGAGAACAGCTGGAAGTCGGAGTAGCACTAACCCAAGTAGTGCTTCAACAACACGGGTGGATTCTGAATCTTCCAAAATCTCAATTGACCCCGACGACACGTCTGCTGTTCCTGGGAATGATTCTGGACACTGTTCAGAAAAAGGTGTTTCTCCCGGAGGAGAAAGCAAGGGAGTTATCCGAACTTGTCAGGAACCTCCTAAAACCAGGAACTGTGTCAGTACATCAATGCACAAGAGTCCTGGGAAAGATGGTGGCTTCGTACGAAGCGATTCCATTTGGCAGATTTCATGCACGGACATTTCAATGGGATCTGCTGGACAAATGGTCCGGATCGCATCTGCACATGCATCAGCGGATAACACTGTCACCGAGAACAAGGTTGTCTCTCCTGTGGTGGTTGCAGACTGCCCATCTGTTAGTGGGCCGCAGATTCGGCATACAGGACTGGGTCCTGGTGACTACGGATGCCAGCCTACGAGGTTGGGGAGCAGTCACAAAGGGAAGAAACTTCCAGGGCGTGTGGTCAAACCTGGAGAAGGCTCTTCACATAAATATACTAGAGCTAAGAGCGATATACAATGCCCTAAGCCAAGCAAGACCTCTGCTTCAGGGTCAGCCGGTGTTGATCCAGTCCGACAACATCACGGCAGTCGCCCACGTAAACCGACAAGGCGGCACGAGAAGCAGGAGTGCAATGGCAGAAGCTGCAAGGATTCTGCGCTGGGCGGAGAATCATGTCATAGCACTGTCAGCAGTGTTCATCCCGGGAGTGGACAACTGGGAAGCAGATTTCCTCAGCAGACACGACCTTCACCCGGGAGAGTGGGGACTTCATCCAGAAGTCTTCCACATGATTGTGAACCGTTGGGAAAAACCAAAGGTGGACATGATGGCGTCTCGCCTCAACAAAAAATTGGACAGATATTGCGCCAGGTCAAGAGACCCTCAGGCAATAGCTGTGGACGCTCTGGTAACACCGTGGGTGTACCAGTCAGTGTATGTGTTCCCTCCTCTGCCTCTCATACCAAAGGTACTGAGAATTATACGGAAAAGAGGAGTAAGAACAATACTAGTGGCTCCGGACTGGCCGAGAAGAACTTGGTATCCGGAACTTCAAGAGATGCTCACGGAGGATCCGTGGCCTCTACCTCTAAGAAGGGATCTGCTTCAGCAGGGACCTTGTATGTTCCAAGACTTACCGCGTCTGCGTTTGACGGCATGGCGGTTGAACGCCGGATTCTAAAAGAAAAGGGCATTCCAGAGGAAGTTATTCCTACCTTGATTAAGGCTAGAAAGGAAGTGACCGTACAACATTATCACCGTATTTGGCGAAAATATGTTGAGTGGTGTGAGGCCAAGAAGGCTCCAACGGAAGAATTTCAATTGGGTCGATTCTTACATTTCCTGCAAGCAGGATTGTCTATGGGCCTCAAATTGGGGTCCATTAAAGTTCAAATTTCGGCCTTATCAATTTTCTTCCAGAAAGAATTGGCGTCAGTGCCTGAAGTACAAACTTTTGTAAAAGGTGTACTACATATACAACCCCCAATAGTGCCTCCAGTGGCACCGTGGGATTTGAATGTGGTTTTAAATTTTCTCAAATCTCATTGGTTTGAGCCTTTAAAATCGGTAGATTTAAAATACCTTACATGGAAGGTAACCATGCTATTGGCCCTGGCTTCTGCCAGGAGAGTTTCAGAGTTGGCGGCTTTATCGTACAAAAGCCCATATCTGATTTTCCATTCGGACAGGGCAGAATTGCGGACACGTCCTCAATTTCTCCCCAAGGTGGTTTCGGCTTTTCACTTGAACCAGCCTATTGTGGTGCCTGCGGCTACTAGCGACTTGGAGGACTCCAAGTTACTGGACGTTGTCAGAGCATTGAAAATATATATTTCAAGGACAGCTGGAGTCAGAAAATCTGACTCGTTGTTTATTTTGTATGCACCCAACAAGATGGGTGCTCCTGCGTCTAAACAGACGATTGCACGTTGGATCTGTAGCACAATCCAACTTGCACATTCTGTGGCAGGCGTGCCACAGCCTAAATCTGTAAAGGCCCATTCCACTAGGAAAGTGGGCGCATCTTGGGCGGCTGCCCGAGGGGTCTCGGCATTACAACTTTGCCGAGCAGCTACGTGGTCAGGGGAGAACACGTTTGTAAAATTTTACAAATTTGATACTCTGGCTAAGGAGGACCTGGAGTTCTCTCATTTGGTGCTGCAGAGTCATCCGCACTCTCCCGCCCGTTTGGGAGCTTTGGTATAATCCCCATGGTCCTGACGGAGTCCCCAGCATCCACTAGGACGTTAGAGAAAATAAGTATTTACTTACCGATAATTCTATTTCTCATAGTCCGTAGTGGATGCTGGGCGCCCATCCCAAGTGCGGATTGTCTGCAATACTTGTACATAGTTATTGTTACAAAAATCGGGTTATTATTGTTGTGAGCCATCTTTTTAGAGGCTACTTCGTTTTGTTATCATACTGTTAACTGGGTTCAGATCACAAGTTGTATGGTGTGATTGGTGTGGCTGGTATGAGTCTTACCCAGGATTCAAGATCCTTCCTTATTGTGTACGCTCGTCCGGGCACAGTACCTAACTGAGGCTTGGAGGAGGGTCATAGGGGGAGGAGCCAGTACGCACCATGTGACCTAAAAGCTTTTTTTAGATGTGCCCTGTCTCCTGCGGAGCCCGCTATTCCCCATGGTCCTGACGGAGTCCCCAGCATCCACTACGGACTATGAGAAATAGAATTATCGGTAAGTAAATTCTTATTATTTTATATAATTTTTTTTACTGTTCAGAGCACATGAAAAGTAAAATATAATTCAATATTCTAAGTTTTTCATTTGTCATGTGACACCTTTTGAAACATTGGACTCTTCCCACCTGTCAGTCAAGGGAGGATTTGGCTACCTTGAGTGTATAGAGATCTGTCCGAATCCACTCCTGGAATGACGGGCGGTTTAGTCCATAATTCATGTGGCTACTGAAGCCCCTGCCTCCTGAGAGCTACAGCTTGTAGATCTCGGTGTGGCAGCACTAATTCTATCAGTTCAGATCACAAGAAAAAGGTAAAACGCCATACAGGGGGGGGGGGGGTCATTCCGAGTTGATCACTAGCAGATTTCGGTCGATGCGCAGTGATCAGGCAAAAAAATCGGCACTTCTGCGCATGTGTATGTGGCGCAATGCGCACGATCGTCGTACTATTACAACGAATGATGTAGTTTCACACAGGGTCTAGCGAAGCTTTTCAGTCGCACTGCTGGCCGCAGAGTGATTGACATGAAGGGGGCGTTTCTGGGTGTCAACTGACCATTTTCAGGGAGTGTTCGGAAAAACGCAGGCGTGGCTTGGCAAACGCAGGGCGTGTTCGTGACATCAAAACAGGAACTGAACAGTCTGAAGTGATCGCAAGTGTTGAGTAGGTCTGAAGCTACTCTGAAACTGCACAAAATTATTTTGTAGCCGCTCTGCGATCCTTTACGTTCGCACTTCTGCTAAGCTAAAATACACTTCCAGTGGGAGGCGGCATAGCGTTTGTACGGCTGCTAAAAACTGCTAGCGACTATTGAAATTCGTTAAGGTCTACTCTTAGGTGGTGACCGAGTGTAATCATGTGCCTATGTATGGTGTGCTTTATACTGCTTGATGTAGTTGCCAACAGCAATGCTATAAGTTTTTGTTGTTTTTTTGTCTTGTAACCTAAACAAATAAAATTTCAATAAATATTGTTGAATTAAAAAAAAAAAAAACTGCTAGCGAGCGAACAACTCGGAATGACCACCAGTGATCTGTACTGTGGACGATGAAGGGCGGCTCCTTGTCTGACCAGCATACCAAGTCAAATAAAACCTGTAAATGTCTAACAGTGTCTTTGAAAGCTCATCCCTTCTGTGCTTAGGGCCATCTTAACAGCATTGTAGACCCTGCGGGATTACATGTAAAATAATTAGTAATTTACCCATCTGTGAATAGCAATCATCACTCTGATTGGTGGATAGTTCTAGCCATCCACTAATCAGCATACTGGCAGCAATTCTCTGCCTGTCTTCAGGGAGGAAGAGAATGCTGCCTGGCCACTCTGATTATATGTAATTCATTGGGCAGCATTCTCTACCTGCCTTCCACGAAGCTCTGGAGGCAGATGCTCCCCAACCCAGCCTTCCCTGCTTGAAGGCCCCTAGAATTGTGGGGCTCTGGGCAGCTGTCCAATGTGCCAATACACTAAGATGGCCCTGCTTAATGGTGTGTATCATGTAAAGTGGGTAAATGTACTACCATCCCCTTCACTTACACCCTCACTACTTGTCAGAGATATACCTCTGCTGTAATAGTGGTTTACAGTACAAACCTCTCCACAGAAGTTATGGACAATTTGTAGATGATGTTGATCCTGATGGATCGTGAACTCCAATAGCAGCACCATTTATATGTGTGCATGCTTGCATATGTATGTGTGTATCAGACATAGTGAGAATAAATTAATCATAACCACAAAAAGGTGTTTATTTTGCATACAAAATTGCAGAGCAAAAAATAGATAAATACAAAATTACGCATTTTAGAATAGTATCTAAACCTAATGTTCTGCAAATTTTCACTTTTTCCATTTTTGACACGGAAATGACAACTCAGTGTATAGCATGTTTAAGACTAGCGGTTTAGTTACAGTGTTCAAATGTAAAATGTGCAGAAATGTGGAGGCTGCATCCTAGCTAAGCGCTAACCTGCATTTTTTAAATAAATATACCTACTTACTTGTGCTCTATGTACAACAGGAAAACTTAATTTCCATTGCTTACAGATAAAATGTATTTGCCCTCTATAGCTGTATTTCCTACTTATTCAAATGATGCCACCCCTCCCCAGGTGTATGGGATTAATGGGCCGATTCAGACCCTGACGCTAATGTGCAAAAATAGCTATGAAGCGATTTCTGCACATGCGCGTATGCCGATACGTGCTTTGCAAAATACTAAACTGTGTTCTCTTCAGAACGCAGTTTAAGACCTGGAGGGGGGGCAGGAACGGGGCATCACCGCTGTGCAATGCTCTCGCATGTCTGCGGGAGGGTGGTTGGGGGCTGGATCCGGCATGCGGAACCTCATGTTAAAGAACTTGATCATAGATGTGTGTTTTCTCATACATCTACGATTAAGGGGTATATTCAATACCTGTCGGATCCTTTCCAACGGAAAGGATCCGACAGAACAGTAGTCAATGCCGGACCAAACCTGTTGGTTTGGCCCGTTCCCGACAATGGCAATCCGACTTCCTTTAAAGTTGGATTGACATTGTCTGAAACGGGGCTAAAACCTGTTGGTTTTGGCTGCGCTTCCAACAGTCAACGTGGATTCCGACAATGCATGTGGTTTCCGACAAGTCAGGAATTCATGACTTGTCAGAAATAATCAGCCAGCATTGAATTAGTCGGAACCCCTTCTGACCTAAACCTGTCGGAAGCTGCTGTCTTTTCTGACAAGACGGCAGTTTCCGACAATTGTTGAATACACCCCTAAGTCTGAATAAGGCCCTAAGTACATGGCGCCCGTGCCTTGTTCCCGCGGACACATCCAGTGCACATGCGCAAATCACTTGGAAATAGCCCCAGCTTCCATTTTCTTAGTGATTTGTGCCCACACAGCAGAGCCACCGTCACGGAACTCCGGAGTGGTAAATATAATATATGGGTGCAGTGTGTGTGGTGTGGCACACACTGCACCCATTATAGAAACGCCTATGAATACAGACAACACAGACAAGTGTAAGGTAATGCACTGTGGTAGCAAGAACAAAAATAACAGCTACAAACTGAATGGGGTAACATTAGGGGATACTGTACTGGAAAAAGACTTAGGTGTTCTCATAGATAGCAAACTAAGCAGCAGTTCCCAAAGTAGGATGGCAGCAAAAAAGGCTAATAAGATACTAGCATGCATAAAACGGGGAATTGATGCTAGGGACGAGAGTATTATACTCCCGTTATATAAATCACTTGTGAGGCCACACCTTGAATACTGTGTACAATTCTGGGCACCGTACTACAAAAAGGATATCCTGGAGCTAGAAAAGGTTCAGAGGAGGGCGACTATACTAATTAAGGGCATGGAGACGATGGAATACAAGGAAAGGCTTGAAAGACTAGGCATGTTTACATCGGAAAAGAGGAGACTAAGAGGGGATATGATCAACATCTACAAATATATAAGGGGACAATACACAGAGCTTGCGCGGGACCTGTTTTTGGCCAGATCAACACATAGGACTCATGGACACTCGCTCAGGTTAGAGGAGAGGAGATTCCGCACAATACGTCGTAAAGGTTTTTTCACGGTAAGGACAATATGTGTTTGGAATTCCCTGCCTGAGGGAGTTGTAATGGCGGAATCTGTCAACACCTTTAAGAATGGGTTAGATAAATTCCTAATGGATAAGGATATCCAGGGTTATGGTGCATAGTCATGCACTATAGTTACTACAAAAAGGGATAAAATGCAACGGCTGACATCAGCATCAGTCAAAAATTTTAGACAAATCATCATGCATAGGAGACCACAAATAGGTTGAACTCGATGGACAATTGTCTTTTTTCAACCTCAGATACTATGTTACTATGTTACTATGTTAATAATAAAGCCCTATTTGCCATTTGATAAATGAGCCCCATAGTTCTAGAAATGTAAAGTGGAACAAAACTAGCTTATTAAAGACTTCAGAAAGTAATAGGTTCTATACAGCTTCTCATAATAATTTAATAAGGCCACCAGTTACTTTGTTCCCAGGGTGTGCTATTTTCAAATGTTCCTATTGTGGGACTAATTTGACTTCCCTGAAAATGTGGTCAGACTTTCCCTTCATAGCAAGGACCAGAATTCCTCCTTCTGACCTTTCAATGATCTGAGTAGTGAAATACAGCGTTGAACATATCAAAGCACATTCTGGGTATCCATCTCATACAATATGTCGCACTGCACATGAGCACAGTGTGTGCCAGTGTTTTGAGCTTTGATAGGCGGACCAGGGACAGTCACAAGCTATTGCAGTGCAGTTAGGACTTGGAGATACAAGCTAACCATGTCCCCCTGAGCAGCACACATACTGTATATTTAGGGTTGGAAATAATTCTATTATTTGTGTATTTTAATACAAATAAATTAAGTACAGGGTCCATGGTTGTCATGCAAGGTATAACTGTGCTTGTTGCTTATGTCCATATATATATATATATATATATAGAGAGAGAGAGTGTATATGTACATAATGTATCTTTAAATTTGGGTCTATGAAGATATGGCCACTTGTGATTCACACGGGCAACTCTAAATCTAAGCACTCTCAATGTGAGCAATGTACTAAGAGTACTGTGGCTATTGCCCTTTTATATTGATAAACTAGAATTAAACTACAGTATAAACTTACATTTAATAGACAGGGAAATTGGCATGGCTTATGTAATCCTTATTATGCCCCATTGCTCTTTTAAAAAAAAAATATATATCTATACTTGTATAACAAACTCGGCATACTGTATACCTGGCCATCTCAGTCTCAGCTCCACACTTGGCACCACCCCATCTCTGGCCAGCCCATCTGTTCCCATACTTACATAGCGCCAGTCTGTCCCACCTTCCTCACAGTGGGAGCCATTGGAGTGCATGTCCAGGCTCTCACTTCACGCACACTGAGGAGACTGGACAGACCCTCTACAATTATTATATAAATAGGGTCTTCTTGGAGGAAGTCTCCTTAAAAGAAAACTTTTCATTTCTTGTGTTTTTTAACACTGAATAATTTGCATACGTAAATTAACTTTAAAAAAAAAATAGTCTATGAGAAGAGAAGAAAAAGTAAAATGTGTTTAGAAATACTGTATTGTATATAGCCACTTCTGTTCTTATGTTGCTCTGATTGTTGTTTCTGCACTTGGGTCTAATAAAGCTGCTGTTGAATTCTGTGTCCTTTTTGTAATCCAACCCTCTATAGTAAGTATTATTAGAGTCTATAAAACATAACAGTTCATGTCTGTAAATCTGTTCATAAAGGAAAACAGCTTTTAGTCACATTCCAGTCAGAGGGACTATAGTCTAGGGCAGGGGTGGCCAGACTTTTGGAGTTGGCAATCTACTTTGAAAGCTGAAAAGCTTTTGTGATCTACCTAGGTGGAATAATAGCGCGCCCCCCCAAAAGGGGCGTGGTATAACAAAAGTGGGTGTGGTATAACAAAAGTGGGCGTGATATAACAAAAAGTGGGCGTGGTATAACAAATAAAGGGGACGTAGCTTTGCTGCACAGAGTGTAATGACTGTCTGTCTCGCACAAAATAACACATTGGCCCCCACACAGGTAAAAACCTCAAACACATATGCCCCCACAGTGCCAGATACACATGCCCCTACAGTGCTATGTGCCCACAGTGCCAGATATGACCCCACAGTGCCAGATACAGATATGCCCCCACAGTGCCATGTGCCCACAGTGCCAGATATGACCCCACAGTGCCAGATACAGATATGCCCACAATGCCAGATATGCCCCCACAGTGCCAGATATGACCCCACAGTGCCAGATACAGATATGCCCCCACAGTACCATGTGCCCACAGTGCCAGATATGCCCCACAGTGCCAGATTACAGATATGCCCACAGTGCCATGTGCCCACAGTGCCAGATATGACCCCACATTGCCAGATACAGATATGCCCCCACAGTGCCATGTGCCCACAATGCCAGATATGCCCCCACAGTGCCAGATATATCCCACAGTGCCAGATACAGATATGCCCCCACAGTGCCATGTGCCCACAGTGCTAGATATGCCCCCACAGTGCCAGATTACAGATATGCCCCCACAGTGCCATGTGCCCACAGTGCCAGATATGCCCCCACAGTGCCAGATTACAGATATGCCCCCACAGTGCCATGTGCCCACAGTGCCAGATATGACCCCACAGTGCCAGATTACAGATAAGCCCCCACAGTGCCATGTGCCCACAATGCCAGATATGACCCCACATTGCCAGATATGCCCCCACAGTGCCAGATACAGATATGCCCCCACTGTGCCATGTGCCCACAGTGCCAGATATGACCCCACAGTGCCAGATATGACCCCACAGTGCCAGATGCAGATATGCCCCCACTGTGCCATGTGCCCACAGTGCCAGATATGACCCCACAGTGCCAGATATGCCCCCACAGTGCCAGATACAGATATGCCCCCACTGTGCCATGTGCCCACAGTGCCAGATATGACCCCACAGTGCCAGATATGCCCCCACAGTGCCAGATATGACCCCACATTGCCAGATATGCCCCCACAGTGCCAGATACAGATATACCCCCACTGTGCCATGTGCCCACAGTGCCAGATATGCCCCCACAGTGCCAGATATGACCCCACATTGCCAGATATGCCCCCACAGTGCCAGATACAGATATACCCCCACTGTGCCATGTGCCCACAGTGCCAGATATGCCCCCATATTACTGCTCACCGTGCTGTGTGTGAGTATGCACAACAACAAATAAATTGCAAAACGTTCACACATAAAAAAAAAAAAACCCTGCAAATCGTGTTTCAGAGTGACTCTTGAGTAAGGCTCTTAGGGGTGTATGTACTAAGGGGCCCATGTACTAAGTCCTGGTGAGAGATAAAGTGGATGGAGATAAATTACCAACCAACCAGCTCCTGTCATTTTCTTAAACACAGCCTGTAACATGGCAGTTAGGAGCTGATTGGTTTGTACTTTATCTCCATCCACTTTCGCTCTCTCTCCAAGGCTTTGTACATAATCCCCCTACCATTAAAAGACTAAAAGACCCCCCTTCCCCGCCCCACACACACACACGACCACCACCACCACCTTCCTATTCCAGCTTAATTTTAACAAATCATGCCTGGTTGGGCTTAACTGGAATATATTTTTCTCCTACTTCCTATATAATTGAAGCATCATCCCAGACCACTTTGGGATCTGTATTCACTGTGACAGGGGCCACATGCTCTCTTCCTATGTTATAGAGAGAATCGTCGGGCCTGGCTGGCTAGTACTGTGGCTGATTGTATATCTTGTAGGGGACATGATACATTTTTAATGATGATATATTTACTTTTTACTTGAAATCTCGGTCCTGTCATACAGCTGGGCGGGCATTTGAATTTGCCCAGCTGTGACGTCAGCCCCTGCAGCAAGTGTATGGGTGGTTGGCAGAAGGCCCGTACACACAGCCAGATTCGCCGATATATCTATAGATATATCGTCCTTTAGCTGTGCTGCAGCGCCGACATGATGTTACTGTTAATGATGTTGTTCACAGACATATCGTTTGTATACACCCGACGACCAGCTAGCGTTCGCTCGAACAGCTGATATAGAACACAGTGTGTATCCAGTTCAACAGTGATGTTATTGTTATCAGTACACTACAGAAGTGGTACTGGGGTCTTATCCATATTAGGTTTAGTTTTAGCTAACCTTAATATGCCGAATTTATTTCTTTTTTGAGTTTCTCTAACGTCCTAGTGGATGCTGGGGACTCCGTCAGGACCATGGGGAATAGCGGCTCCGCAGGAGACAGGGCACAAAAGCAAGCTTTTAGGATCACATGGTGTGTACTGGCTCCTCCCCCTATGACCCTCCTCCAAGCCTCAGTTAGGTTTTTGTGCCCGGCCGAGAAGGGTGCAATCTAGGTGGCTCTCTTAAAGAGTTGCTTAGAAAAAGTTTTTAGGTTCTTTATTTTCAGTGAGTCCTGCTGGCAACAGGCTCACTGCATCGAGGGACTTAGGGGAGAGATTTTCAACTCACCTGCGTGCAGGATGGATTGGATTCTTAGGCTACTGGACATAGCTCCAGAGGGAGTCGGAACACAGGGCTCGCCCTGGGGTTCGTCCCGGAGCCGCGCCGCCGACCCCCCTTGCAGATGCTGAAGATGAAGAGGTCCGGAACCAGGCGGCAGAAGACTCTCAGTCTTCATCAGGTAGCGCACAGCACTGCAGCTGTGCGCCATTGTTGTCAGCACACTTCACACAGCTTTCACGGAGGGTGCAGGGCGCTGGGGGGGGGGCGCCCTGGGCAGCAATGTATAATACCTGTATGGCGAAAAATACATCACATATAGCCCTTGAGGCTATATGGATGTATTTAACCCCTGCCAGATATCTAAAACTCCGGAGAAGAAGCCCGCCGAAAAGGGGGCGGGGCCTATTCTCCTCAGCACACAGCGCCATTTTCCCTCACAGAAAGGCTGGTGGGAAGGCTCCCATGATCTCCCCTGCACTGCACTACAGAAACAGGGTTAAAACAGAGAGGGGGGGCACTGATTTGGCGATATGTATATATATTAAAATGCTATAAAAGGAACACTTATATAAAGGTTGTCCCTGGATAATTATAGCGTTTTGGTGTGTGCTGGCAAACTCTCCCTCTGTCTCCCCAAAGGGCTAGTGGGTCCTGTCCTCTATCAGAGCATTCCCTATGTGTGTGCTGTATGTCGGTACGTGTGTGTCGACATGTATGAGGAAAATATTGGTGAGGAGGCGGAGCAAATTGCCTGTAATGGTGATGTCACTCTCTAGGGAGTCGACACCGGAATGGATGGCTTATTTATGGAAATTACGTGACAATGTCAACACGCTGCAAGCCGGTTGACGACATGAGAGGGCCGGCGAACAAATTAGTATCTGTCCAGGCGTCTCAAACACCGTCAGGGGCTGTAAAATGCCCATTTACCTCAGTCGGTCTACACAGACCCAGACACGGACACTGATTTCAGTGTCGACGGTGAAGAAACAAACGTATTTTCTTTTAGGGCCACACGTTAAGGGCAATGAAGGAGGTGTTACATATTTCTGATACTCCAAGTACCACAAAAAAGGGTATTATGTGTGAGGTGAAAAAACTACCTGTAGTTTTTCCTGAATCAGATAAATTAAATGAAGTGTGTGATGATGCGTGGGTTTCCCCCGATAGAAAATTATTGGCGGTATACCCTTTCCCGCCAGAAGTTAAGGCGCGGTGGGAAACACCCCTCAGGGTGGATAAGGCGCTCACACGCTTATCAGAACAAGTGGCGGTACCATCTACGGATAGGGCCGTACTTAAGGAGCCAGCTGATAGGAGGCTGAAAAATATCCTAAAAAGTATACACACACATGCTGGTGTTATACTGCGACCAGCGATCGCCTCAGCCTGGATGTGCAGAGCTGAGGTGGCTTGGTCGGATTCCCTGACTAAAAATATTGATACCTTTGACAGGGACAGTATTTTATTGACTATAGAGCATTTAAAGGATGCATTTCTATATATGCGAGATGCGCAGAGGGATATTTGCACTCTGGCATCAAGAGTAAATGCGATGTCCATATCTGCAAGAAGATGTTTATGGACACGACAGTGGTCAGGTGATGCAGATTCCAAACGGCACAAAGATGTATTGCCGTATAAAGGGGAGGAGTTATTTGGGGTCGGTCCATGGGACCTGGTGGCCAGGGCAACTGCTGGAAAATCCACCGTTTTTTACCCTAAGTCACATCTCTGCAGAAAAAGACACCGTCTTTTCAGCCTCAGTCCTTTCGTCCCTATAAGAATCATATCTGCCCAGGGATAGAGGAAAGGGAAGAAGACTGCAGCAGGCAGCCCATTCCCAGGAACAGAAGCCCTCCACCGCTTCTACCAAGTTCTCAGCATGACGCTGGGACCGTACAGGACCCCTGGATCCTACAAGTAGTATCCAAGGGGTACAGATTGGAATGTCGAGAGGTTTCCCCCCTCGCAGGTTCCTGTAGTCTGCTGTACCAATGTCTCCCTCCGACAGGGAGGCAGTATTGAAAACAATTCACAAGCTGTATTCCCAGCAGGTGATAATAAAATTACCCCTCCGACAACAAGGAAAGGGGTATTACTCCACACTATATGGTGGTACTGAAGGCTAGGTGAGACCTATTCTAAATCTGAAAAATTTGAACACTTGCAAGGGTTCAAATCCAGATGGAGTCACTCAGAGCAGTGATAGAAAAGAACAAGGGGACTATATGGTGTCCCGGGACATCAGGGATGCTTACCTCCATGTCCCAAAATTTGCCTTTTCTCACCAAGGGTACCTCAGGTTCGTGGTACAGAACTGTCACTATCAGTTTCAAGACGATGCCGTTGGATTGTCCAAGGCACCCCGGGTCCTTACCAAGGTAATGACCGAAAGGAGGATTCGTCTTCAAAGAAAATGGACGACCTCCTGATAAGAACAAGGTCCAGAGAACAGTTGGAGGTCGGAGTAGCACTATCTCAAGTAGTTCTACGACAGCACGGGTGGATTCTAAATATTCCAAAACCGCAGTTGTTCCGACGACACGTCTGCTGGTCCTAGGGATGATTCTGGACACAGTCCAGGAAAAGGTGTTTCTCCCAGAGGAGAAAGCCAGGGAGTTATCCGAGCTAATCGGGATCCTCCTAAAACCAGGAAAAGTGTCAGTGCATCATTGCACAAGAGTCCTGGTAAAAATTGTGGCTTATTACGAAGCGCTTCCATTCGGCAGATTTCACGCAAGAACTCTTCAGTGGGATCTGCTGGACAAATGGTCCGGATCGCATCTTCAGATGCATCAGCGGATAACCCTATATCCAAGGACAAGGGTGTCTCTCCTGTGGTGATTACAGAGTGCTCATCTTCTAGAGGGCCGCAGATTCGGCATTCAGGATTGGATGCTGGTGACCACGGAGGCCAGCCTGAGAGGCTGGGGAGCAGTCACACAAGGAGTGTGATCAAGTCTGGAGAATTCTCTCCACATAAATATACTGGAGCTAAGAGCAAATTTATAATGCTCTAAGCTTAGCAAGACCTCTGCTTCAAGGTCAGCCGGTATTGATCCAGTGGGATAACATCACGGCAGTCGCCCACGTAAACAGAAAGGGCGGCACAAGAAGCAGGAGGGCAGTGGCAAAACTGCAAGGATTTTTCGCTAGGCGGAAAATCATGTGATAGCACTGTCAGCAGTGTTCATTCCGGGAGTGGACGACTGGGAAGCAGACTTCCTCAGCAGGCACGACCTCCACCCGGGAGAGTGGGAACTTCATCGGGAAGTTTTCCGCATGATTGTGAACCGTTGGGAAAGACCAAAGGTGGACATGATGGCGTCCCGCCCGAACAAAAAATGGGACAGGTATTGCGCCAGGTCACGAGACCTTCAGGCGATAGCTGTGGACGTCCTGGTAACACCGTGGGTGTAACAGTCGGTGTATGTGTTCCCTCCTCTGCTTCTCATAACCAAGGTATTGAGAATTATAAGACATAGAGGAGTAAGAACTATACTCGTGGCTCCGGATTGGCCAAGAGGGACTTGGTAACCGGAACTTCAAGAGATGCTCACAGAGGACTAATGGCCTCGGGAGCTAAGAAGGGTTTTGCTTTCAGCAAGTACCATGTCTGTTCCAAGAGGAACCGTGGCATCGGCCTTTAAGAAAGGACCTGCTCCAGCAGGGACCTTGTCTGTTCCAAGACTTACCGCGACTGCGTTTGACGGCATGGCGGTTTGAACGCCTGATCCTAAGGGAAAAGGCATTCCGGAAGAGGTCATACCTACCCTGGTCAAAGCCAGGAAGGAGGTGACCGCACAACGTTATCACCACATGTGGTAAAAATATGTTGCGTGGGTGAGGCCAGGAAGGCCCCACGAAAAAATTTCAACTAGGTCGATTTCTGCACTTCCTGCAAACAGGAGTGTCTATGAGCCTCAAATTGGGGTCCATTAAGGTTCAAGTTTCGGCCCTATAGATTTTCTTCCAGAAAGAATTGGCTTCAGTTCCTGAAGTCCAGACGTTTGTCAAGGGAGTATTGCATATACAGCCCTTGTGTGCCTCCAGTGGCACCGTGGGATCTCAACGTAGTGTTGGGATTCCTCAAATCATATTGGTTTGAACCACTCAAATCTGTGGATTTGAAATATCTCACATGGAAAGTGACCATGCTGTTGGCCCTGGCCTCGGCCAGGCGATTGTCAAAATTGGCGGCTTTGTCTTACAAAAGCCCATATTTGATTTTCCATTCGGACAGGGCAGAACTGCGGACTCGTCCCCAGTTTCTTCCTAAGGTGGTGTCAGCGTTTCACCTGAAACAACCTATTGTGGTGCCTGCGGCTACTAGGGACTTGGAGGACTCCAAGTTGCTAGACGTTGTCAGGGCCCTGAAAATATATATATATATATATATAATTCCAGGACGGCTGGAGTCAGAAAGTCTGACTTGCTGTTTATATTGTAGGCACCCAAAAAGCTGGGTGCTCCTGCTTCTAAGCAGACTATTGCTCGTTGGATTTGTAGTACAATTCAGCTTGCACATTCTGTGGCAGGCCTGCCACAGCCAAAATCTGTAAATGCCCATTCCACAAGGAAGGTGGGCTCATCTTGGGCGGCTGCCCGAGGGGGTCTCGGCTTTACAACTTTGCCGAGCAGCTACTTGGTCAGGGGCAAACACGTTTGCAAAATTCTACAAATTTGATACCCTGGCTGAGGAGGACCTGGAGTTCTCTCATTCGGTGCTGCAGAGTCATCCGCACTCTCCCGCCCGTTTGGGAGCTTTGGTATAATCCCCATGGTCCTGACGGAGTCCCCAGTATCCACTAGGACGTTAGAGAAAATAAGATTTTACTTACCGATAAATCTATTTCTCATAGTCCGTAGTGGATGCTGGGCGCCCATCCCAAGTGCGGATTGTCTGCATTACTTGTACATAGTTATTGTTACAAAAAAATCGGGTTATTATTGTTGTGAGCCATCTTTTTTAGAGGCTACTTCATTGTTATCATACTGTTAACTGGGTTCAAATCACAAGTTGTACGGTGTGATTGGTGTGGCTGGTATGAGTCTTACCCGGGATTCAAGATCCTTCCTTATTGTGTACGCTCGTCCGGGCACAGTACCTAACTGAGGCTTGGAGGAGGGTCATAGGGGGAGGAGCCAGTACACACCATGTGATCCTAAAAGCTTGCTTTTGTGCCCTGTCTCCTGCGAAGCCGCTATTCCCCATGGTCCTGACGGAGTCCCCAGCATCCACTACGGACTATGAGAAATAGATTTATCGGTAAGTAAAATCTTATTTTCTTTACCATGGCTTTTTTTCTGAATAACCTTATCTTCACCAATTATAAAGAGTTGACGTTGGTTAAAAAGTTTTCAGCTGCGTTGATGGTAAAGAGATTTGCTTTTATAGAGGATTTAAAGCCAATATTTTTATTAAAGGGGATATTAAGTCAATATTTGCGGAACTGCATAATCTGGATTGGTTGAATCATACGCAGGTGCAACTGGAACTCAGAATCAGAATTCATTTTTTGGCCCTGTACTAAGGATGTGATAGGAGGTACAGTTGTCTGTAATGGCCCAGTAGACATTTTACGCTTTAACAGAGTTGCATTCGAAAGTTAGGTTAACACTAAAGAATTAACCTTTATGGAATAAACATGAAAATTTATATTTTTTGGATTTAGTGCTCTGTTAACAGGTTTCATAAATATTCTCCTCTATAACAGATATGCTTTAGCTTGCCTTGGCAGAGGTAGTGGAAATAATAAAACATTGATCCAATCTCCAACTGTCACTGGTTTAGTGGATAAAAGTATAAAGTTATAGTGACAAATCTAACAGTGGGCAAATCTAAACTTTACAAATGATTAATAATGGACCACTCCATTTGGCAAAAAGTAATTCCAGTAAGTCATCATTATTAACTTAGTTTCTTTAAATGTGGGTTTTTGTTCTTATTTACATCTCATTATTCTGGATTATGTATCACTAGATTTTAACAAATTGTGACAGCAATTCACTTAAACTATATCTCATCACATCACAGACTATACAACTATTAAAGAACATCATATTCGGAAAAGTCTTTCATAGACAGGTGGCTTCACTCCAGTATCCCAAAAAATGATTTTATTTATTAGTATCATTAAGTACGGTGCCCTAATTTTCTGCAGTAACTCTGGGATCTTGAATTGGGTTATATGCATAAAGATGGCAGATGCAGATTCAGAAACACTCTGTTGCTGCCATTTGGCAGATAAATTGTACATAACTGATTGTTTCCATTACAGATGTTAGGGAAGACCAATTGCTGTGTTCAGCGCATTCGGTTCAGCTTGAAGCATGAGTGTGCTGACCTTTTTTGGCCAGAGAGTCCTGCTGCTTTAACTGCAGTAAGTGTCTCCTGGCTGAATACATTAAATATATTGCTCTAATTGAAATAATTAAGAAATCTAAATAAATTATTCTTATACAGTATATACCAAAACATCACTTTACTTTTGACTCAACCAATATTCTTTGGTTAATAAATTAAAATGGCTATTTGTCATGAAGTCCCCATGTGTGCTGATAAGCCTTGTTGTTTTATCACCAAGATAAACATCAGTGCAATTTAAGGCCGCCTAGTAAGATCAGAATTTGATACATTCAAGCTGTTCCATTTCGCCCATTAGATGGAGGAATGTTGCCATCTTTATCTTTCAAGTGCAATAACTTGGCCTGAATTAGATTATTGGTGATAAAGGTTATTTCATAGAAATTAGTTTATTCATTGCATGTTATTGGATTTGGAAAATAAATTAGAGTAGCTTCTATCATTGTTAAAATAGAATTACGGCATTACATATATGAGGCTATATTGTGTATATATTGGTGGGACAGCAATTTTACAATGCGGTCCTTTTATCATGAGGCTTTCATCACACTAAACTTTTAACGTTTTTATTTCCAGGTCACTTAATTTAAAGTGTTGCATGTTTTACCATGATACATTTTCTCCTTGATCTGAACAATCTGTAAAAGAAATCGCAAAAAATAGTTTTACATGAGGCAATGTTTTGTGTATGTCTGCTTTGAAAAAGAAGGTATCAGCGCAGCATTTGTGCATTTGATGGCAGGGCTTTCATTGCAGTTTTCAGTTATTTTGTTTCCAGATTGCTCAGTTTGGAGTAAATAAGATTTACAAAATTAAATGTTTACTGTGAAATGGAAGTTAATTTTGAAAGGTAGTACTTTTCATTCTCTATAAAAACTGAGCAGTACTTTTGCTGGAGATCTCATGCCCTCCAGTTGTAGAGCTCTTTGCTAGCTTTAAAGCCTGTTCTGAATGGGTGTGGTTCATCAAATCGACAGTATCTTGGTCGACCACTATAGGTCGACAGTCACTAGGTCGACATGGATGGAAGGTCGACAGGGTTTCTAGGTCGACATGTGCTAGGTCGACAGGTCTAAAGGTCGACATGAGGATTTTTTTTTTGGGTGTCGTTTTCTTCGTAGAGTGACCGGGATCCCAAATTAGTGCACCGCGTCCCCTCGCATGGCTCGCTTCGCTCGCCATGCTTCGGGCATGGTGCCTTCGCACCGCTACCGCTTCGCTCGGTACAGATTACCATTCCAATCGTAGTCCACGTGGATCGTTAAGTATGAAAAAATTCAAAAAAAGGAAAAAAAATGTGAAAAACTCATGTCGACCTTTAGACCTGTCGACCTAGCACATGTCGACCTAGAAACCCTGTCGACCTTCCATCCATGTCGACCTAGTGACTGTCGACCTATAGTGGTTGACCTAAACATTGTCGACCTAGATACTGTCGATCTTCAGACCGGATCCCGTTCTGAATTGCAGTTTAAAAACAGCTGAGCATACCCGTTTGTCCAAATGAACTTAATGACTTTTATTGCTGTTAGTGTTGTGGGGGTTTATGGTAACAGTAAACTAGGCTAATAATGACCATGCAGAATTTATTGGTTATTTTGGCCCCTGACAACTAAATTAATTCATGTAATCAAATCTGATTTGCTTGAGCAGATTGGAACAGCAAGGGGCATGTTGGTACATGTATAGCATGGCTATCCCCAAAAACTATTCCTGTGTGGCCACATTTATATCTCTGACCTAATGCATGAAGCATTGGATCTGAGCAATGTGGCCCTTCAAGTTTGTCTCCAATCGCTCACAGAGCAAATATGGTAAAACTCTGAATAAATTGAGGAAATATAATAATTTTTTGTGGAATAGGGAGATATCGAAATTTGGGACAATGAATATAAACAGTTTTATAAAAGAAAAATTATTACAGAATTACCAAAGCAATCCAAGGTGCCATGCCTTGTATGGCTTAGACATGTTGTTACGGATTTTGCAGTGTGCGATTCTATTTTTGCTCTTTTTCAGGCTTCCTTTTTTTCTTAGATACTGTGAACATTTAACACTGTGTTTTGTTTGTCCCTTAAAAGTACAAATACACGACACTCAACCCATTCAACGTGTCTTTAAACTTTGGAACTGAGCCCCAGGAAAGCTACAGTACATTGCAAGTGTTCTAGTGTCGGCGTACAATGAATTTCTGTGCTCAGTCAAGCTGGTGTTTTTGCTAAGACCATTACTAATTTTTAGACCATACACTACAGAAAAAAGTTTAGGACCCTGTGAGTGCTTCAGGAGATTTTGTTTCATTTTCTGCTTTGATAGAGATGTGTCAATCTTCTGTCAAACTTTTAAAATGTATCTTTCTTTTGTTTGTTTCTTTTCTCATTTTGTAAACCTTAGACTTATTTGGGGAATGAACTAAAAGAAAATAACAGCTGGCGCAATTTATTATTCTAGAATTAGTATTAGAAAAAAAAAGACATTTGGCAGAAGCGTATACAGCAATCACATAGGTTTGTAAATCACAGAAACTCCAATAGCACAGTATAATAACTCATGTGAAGATAGGGCAAACGGTTCCTTGCACAGAATCTGAGGCTTGTATCACAGTTTCCTCAGACTCAGAATTATAGTCTCCCTAGCATAGATACACATACGAAAAGACCATGTGAAATGTTTTGAAGCTGTGACACACATATGAGGACCAGGTCACTGAGACCTGCTCTCTTTATTTAGTGTTATTGCTTTTCACAAATATTTGCTGTTTACTTGGTGATCCCAATAAGTGATAGATTTTTGGTAGACCATAGTCAGAACATCTGACACTTTTATTTGTTGCTGATATTTGTTTTAGACAGCTTATATCACATGTTTCATCAACTCGCTCACTGTACGAATCCAGAGACATGGAAAATGTTATGAAATAATTGTTTCTGGAGAGATCACACACATACTGGGTAAACAAAAAGCTTAAATACACAGGAGATTACACATACTTGCACAGGCATAGATATACTTATATGCGGATACATTATTTATATATATATATATATATATATATACGCACACAGATATATATATATATATATATATACATACATACACACACACACACACACACACACACACACACACACACACACACACACATACACACATCTTTTTTTTATATTTGTGCTCTTTTATAGAATGGAGGGGTGTTCCTTTAAATTGTGTGAATAAATAGGATAATAGGAACATGAAACACGCAGCAAATATACATATATCTTTAACAGAGGAAAGTTTGTTCTACTCCATGATACAATGACAGAATGAAGCTCTAGTATACAGTCCAGACAGAGGTATGCATGTCTGAAGAATGAGATACATTCTAATTATAATGATAACCTCCAGGGTTCAGTTGGGCTAAGTTTTGGCATTAAAGGCTGGTGCTGTTTTAACCTTTCAGAAAGCTAAAACGTGATAGTTAAACATTACATAAAATAAAAGAGACCAGGACATTTACCAGTGCCACTGAGTGTCTAAGAAGACTTTCCCAAAGGGGAGTTTATTAACCCACATTCAATTCTGTTCTGTTTTGTAGCACAGACTGCCTGGCAACAGTTAATTATTAGCTATTACAATTAATTGAGTTCTGGAATGTGTTTGCACTATTGTTTAACACATTTGAACTGAGAAGTAAAAATGTATCTTAAAAATACAAATGTTAATTTCCACTCTAAATTTTCAAAGAATACCAAATTACTCATCTTGACCACACTTTTACTTTTATTTTACAATTGTAAATTAAAATATTTGTATTCCATCCTAACTTTTTAATACAATTATAAAAGAGTGGACATAATGGGAAATTTATTTTTTATCACACATAAAGGAGACTAATTCTGTCAAGTATATTACAATAGATGTGCAAAAAAAAAACTGGTGACAGCTTTTCCGGACTTAGAAATTCTGTACAGAAGGGTTACAAATGAAATTCTGTACAGAAGGGTTACAATAATTTATAGTGAATCATTTTAGATTTTGTGAAATTCCCTACAGTTATGATTTTATGAGTTTTTTCTATTCTTTTAAATCAAAAAGCAGAAATGATCTATTTTCGTATTTTTTGGTAAATAAACCTATGTTTATAGTTGAGCATTATACATAGGTATTTTTTTCAAATGTAAAGAGTACAAAGGTGTGTGGGTTTGTTCTTGTAAGTTTTCTCTAAATATTTTGATGATGATGATGATTATCATCATCATCATCATCATCATCATCATAAATTCAGACCGAATAATAATAGAAAATTAAATTAGACATACTTCCTACAGTTGTATAAATGTCACAGCAAAACATTTAAGTTTAATCATAAATATTAGGGATAGAGGAAGAATGCATTCCAGCTAAATTTCAAATAGGTATTGCAATGTAATAATCAATTTAATATATTTATATAGCCAAATTATATGCATCTAAAATACAAATTCTTAATATAAAAATCCCAATCATTTATTTGCTTCAGAGTTCTTATTTATTTTTCTGCTGGAACATAACACATATACATAGTGTGAAATTGTGGAATATTAAATGTATATTCTTTAATATGTACTTATTTAACATTTTGTTTAATGCAGAAACACAACATTTTCTACATGTTTATATTAGTGATGAGCGGATTCGGTTTTACTCGGTTCTCAAAACCGAATCTTATTGGCTATCCAAAACACGTGACATCAGTGAGCCAATAAGATTCGGTTTTGAGAACCGAGTAAAACCGAATCCGCTCATCACTAGTTTATATTGATATTCTTATGGAAACCATAAATGTGTAGAACATGCCATAACATGCCTAAGTGGTTATCACTTTCTCAGAGATTCACAAGTAAATTTGCTATTATAGTTATAAATGGAGAGAGCCGAGACTCTAACAAAGTAAGTATACATTAAATAATATGTAGACGTCAGAATTTAGTTCCTGTATTATGCTGTATATCATGTAGTAGAAATGGTGTGGGGGACTTTGTCTACTGGTCACATAGCCTGGAAAGGAGTCCACTTGTATAGGATGATTTGTATAAATGTAGAGAAGGAAATACGTAAGATCTGACTACAAGAAGCTGGAGTCAGTTTGGGTAACAAGAGGGTTATCAAACTGCAGAATGTTCACAAGGTTCGAATGTACTGTTCATATGGCTTACAAAGGAATGCATTTGTTGGAAGATGAATAACATCAGTACGTTTTTCGAGTTTGGGTTAAACACAGGTAATAGTATCAATATAAATACACCATACCAAAATAGTAATGGGGTCATGGAATGTAGCGTATCACTGAAGAGATCAAGTCCATAATGCTATGCAAACACTGTGTCACTCTAAGGTATTAATGCAGCTGAAGAGCTTAATGCTCGCGGGAAAACAAACCAATATAAAAATAAACTTTAAAGATTTAAAAGAACAACTTAAAAGCACATGCTTATTGCTTTACTCCATATTTGTCATAGTAAACGCTACTTGTAACAGTGTACTTTGTGTGTTTTGCTTTACTCAATTCTATTGGACAACCTCTTTTGTATAGTTTCATTTCTTTTTAATGTATAGTTAGAAAATATCCTGAATGAGAGATACGCTTACACTGCCGCATTCCCCTATTTGAAGTTGAATTGTTTCATAATATCATATCCAGATGTGCCAAATATAACATTCCTTTAGATAACAGGACTCTCAGTAGTTTTTGGTGACGGTGATTAAGCAAACCATCACAGAATAACATAGCCTGACATTGTAAACATAAATGATCTATATGCGAATGCAGTGTATTTTGTTAGGAGTAGAATTTATGGTGTAACAAATGTCCGTGGATTAATATTTATAACGTAAGTGCAAGAACTTTGGTATATTTTGTTTGTGGAGGCAACGTATAGTTTTTTGTTTTGCAGCTGCGTCATACAACTCTTTCAAATATGTTATCACTAAAAGTATAATCAATTAAATTAGATTGCCTTGAAGGTGCAGACTACTATATAGAAAATTTTACATGTTATAATGTATTTGATTATAAGTTTTTTTTAACAATGTACTGTATGTGGATTTTGTAAATCGTTTAAAACACCATCATTGTTCGGTAATACGTTTCATTTACATATTTTTTTAGCATTATATATATTTTTTTTTAGGTGTCACATTCCACAAAGGTTAAATACATTTAATTTGTTTTCATGTAATTAGGATTATTAGAGAACATTAGAGTACGTTCAACAATAATAATAGATGATACAGAATAAATGTTCATTTTTTTGTATACTAAGAGTATAGCCTCCAGGAACGGATGAGAGACAGCAATTCTGATTTCTCTCTGCTGGAGAGAAACATAGAAGTATATTATTATTATTATTATTATTATGTACTAAATTTAAATTCTGCTTTCAGAAATGACAAATCCTATTGTTTAAAGTACTTTTCTGTTTATTAAACTAATATATTCTGCACCATATGAATTTTTCTACCGGAAAAAGAACGTACAGTAACTGCTTTACTTATGACCGCTATCAGCTGTTAAATAGAAAAAAAGTTTGCAGTAACAGTTTTCTTGGTTACATAGATACAGTTTACATACTTTGGTATTCTTAACTTTGCCCCCCCACCACAGCCCAATTTGTTCAGACGTGAACCTCAGGATTTCATTTTCAAACTTTTGTATCACTTTTAAAATTGTTATTTGTTATGTTTTACACATTTGCTGGTTTTTCATTTTGTTTTTCATTTACTTCCTCAATTACAGCGTTTGCTGACCTTGTCATCTGGATAAATCCGTAACATATTCCTTTAGTAGTGTCTAAGTAGAGATACAGCTAGAGAAAGCCTACTTAAACAATGTAGTTTGGCGTGCAGAGGAAATAAAACATCTCATCGGTTCTCTTAACTGTCTCTCCTACTTAATAAAAAGTGCTTTTTGTCTAATCAAAATATGAAGATATTTATGACTTCCATTCCCACAGAAACTGAGGCCGTGGTTTTGTATAGTTAGGAATGAATCCAGTAGTGAGAGAGTAGTGAGAGTGAAACTAGACGTTATCTGAGCCTGTCTTTGTAAACTTCTCTACGTACGTAAAATAAAATGTTATCATCAAGCCACAATTGTCTGGACTGGTCTAAAACAGTGTTAGGCCACATATAGTATTGCATAATAATTTAAAAGGTAATTATTTAGAATTCTATACACAGCACAGTATTAAAATGCAAATAGCAAATGCAAATAGCAGATTATCCCCATTATTAATGTGATTCAAAAGAGTTTCCATAGTTAAAAATTATACTGAACATAACAGTATGTAATTATTAAAAATTTGAATATTTGTTGATACTGTGGCGTAGGGTTAAAAGCACTGAATAACATCAACAATTTTAGCGGTTATTTATGTTAGAGTTATTTTAACCAAGTGTTTTAACATTAGTTTTTTTTTTTTATCCTGTAAATCTTTTCTTTGGAAGTGGCAGCTGGAAGAACAGTTAGGTTTTTTTTTTTTTATTAGAAACATTTATTTTAATTTTGTATAAAGCAGGAGTCTGATCAAAGTGTGGGCAGGGGGCCAACACCCAAATGTTTAGAAAGGTAAAAAAACCATGGCACTCAGCCATTTTTCTTTAACTGCTCCACACAAAAGAACTAAAATCTGAAGCCAAATATATAAAGGAGTAGTATCAAGCGCTAGGTGCACTTCAAAGCAATTTGGGGTATTTAATAATTTCTTAATTTTGGTAAATTACACTTATTTGAAGCAATCCTGTGACATGCAATGAAACCACAGAGCAGCATCTGTTTTTTTAAACCTGCAAGTAATCCACATGCACTAGTCACAGAACTATTGCTAACATCACTTTAAGTTCATTCTGGAGGCCATTTACAAAGTACAAGCATACTATCAGATTGCACCTGATCACCTTGATGGTTCCATTTTCACAAAATGCATGCCCAATATCTGTTCTTAAGAGAGACCATAGCAATATAGAGAAAGCTGAAAAATATTAAGAGTCATATTGTGCACCTAAGCATAAACTAAAGTGGCGATACAGAGTTGGAAATAAAGTGTGAGTAAATGACTCAAAATAAATGTTCTGCACATAACATACATATGAGTTGCATGTGCTTTTGCTTATGGCATGTCTATTTTCCGGAAAATCATCATCAGGGTACTTTAACATTTCTACTGAAGGTGCAAAAGATCTGCCTATTTGTTGTTTCAAGTCTGGTGTCACAATCCTGCAACAAAAAACACAGAAGTACTCCATAGGATTTGATTCTGGGACCTTGGGAACTGCAAACCAGCATTCCTGCCTGTTGAGCCACAGCAGTTGCTGTAGATTAAGACTTCTTACAAGGAGTTTTTTGATGTGTACTGCAAGAAATCCATATATACATTACCTCCCCATGGGCTATACAACTGTCTAATTGATTTACATATCAGGTTCTAAATTTCCCTTGGAAAGGCTTTTTTCTCTGTCACCTCCTGAATTGAAGTCAGCGAAAGAGTATGAGCAAGAGGACTTGGAAAATGGGTTGATTAGGTCTTCCAGAACCCTTCTGGGAACTGGTCTCTTCTTTAAGAAGGATGTTAGTCTCCATCCATGCATTGACTGCAGGGGACTCAATAAAATCACAGGCAGAATTCAATATTCCCTGCCCCTGATTCTGGAATGTTTTGAGTAACTGAAAGGACCAGTAATTTTCTCACAGATTGACTTGGGGCAGCCTACATTTTGAGCTATATCAGAGAGGGAAATTAATAGAAGTCAGAAATAAACACATATACTGGGAATTACGTGTTCTTTTCTCAGCAATGCCCCAGAAGTCTTCCAAGGTTTCATAAACTATGTTCTAAGAGATTTTTTTGGATGGTTTGGGATGGTTTATACTCATATTTTCTAGCTCTCTTGAGCAGCTCTTAACAGCATGTTTGTAAAGTAGTAAAGAAGCTCCAATACCATAAACCACAGGTTCTCAAACTCTGTCCTCAGGACCCCACACGGTTCATGTTTTGCAGGTCATCTGTAGATTTTTAAAATGTGACAGTTGGTGATGCACAGTGCAGCTGTTGAGTGTCATGGAAAACATGAACTGCGTGGGTTCCTGAGGACCGAGTTTGAGAACCAGTGCCATAAACTAAACTCAAACTCAAGAAGTGTAACTTTTAGATTCCAAAGGTACTTCCTTGGTTAGAGGATTTCTCTGAAGTTTTTTACATGGATAACTAGTAGGTCCTGGTTGTATAGCAGTTGGTTGCTCCTATTGAAAAAATATCCCTTCAGCGGATCATATTATTTGACAAATATTGAAAGGATTCATCTATTCATTTTCCTCTTTTGTGGCACCACTTAACACATGAAGCAGTAAAGGAGTGAGCCTACATTTTGGTCTGCGGAGGTGTATAAGGCTTAAGGTGGCTTATCAGTCTTCCCCTGTTTTGCATCACCCAAATCTTCAATTGTCTTTTAAGAAATAGATGCCCAAGACATTGGGGCTGGTAAAATCTTAATGCAGGTCAATCCATTTTAAAGGAGCTCGAAACATGTGCCTTCTATTCAAGGAAGTTCCCTTCCAGGGAGTAATTACGAAGGATTGTAGGAAACCGAGAACTCCACAATCAAATTGGCCTTCGAAGAATGGAGACATAGGGAGACATTCATAAAATGATAGTCTTTACAGACCATACAAACCTGTCTCATACTGAGTCTGCAAAACTTTTAATCCCCAGGCAATCCCAGATGAGTTCTATTTTTCTGCCACTTAAATTATGTTTTGGACCAATTTTAAGAATTAGGATACACATGCACTTTAAAAGAGCTTTCTACAGCAACATATAGACTCTTCTGTAATTTAGTCATCCCCTTTGTAAATATCTTACTTGAGCTTGTCAGTGATATATACCAGCAATTACATCCTCCCCATAGTCAAGCTCCATTTGGAACCCTGAAAGACTATGGCAAAGAGTTTTAGGAGAGCCCCAAAATTACAACATCTCAGGTCATATAGGGGGTTCTTGTACTCTAAAGATTCTGTCACATTCAGTCTGATAGCCAACTATTCAGTCGCAAACTCAGTTTTGTACTATCCTGTCAAAGCTGTACAAGAAACAAGAGTGTCCGAGGCCCAGCTTTTGGACAACTTATGTCACTACTGATTCCCACAAGACCCTGGTGACATATCAGCGGACTTCATTGTAGATTTTTTTTTTCTGCCTAGGGATTGCAACACTATTTGAGTGGTAGTGTATAGGGTTAGTAAGATGGCCCACTTAATCCCCATGTGTGGTCTTCTCTTTGCTCAAAGTTTAGTCAGACTGTTTGTGCAACACATTCTCAAGCTCTTTGAAATTCCATTTAATGTTGTTTCTGACAGAGGGTCCCAGTTTGGTGCCTGTTTGTGGAAGCTCTTTGCTGGGTTTCTTGTTAAGATTCTTCTCATATCACCTTCAGACCATCAGGTAGACTGAACGAGTTAACCAGAGTCTCAAACAAACCATAAGATGCTAAAGTATGTCCCCCATTCCCATGGACACTAGCTAGCCTCTCCCCATTGCAAGGGTCCCTAGTGAACACTTGGTCCTCGTTATACTCTATGTCCTAGGGCTATGTAGAGCCAAAACGAATTGGATTTTGTATGCGCATCTGTACATATGTCTAGGCACCCATTTCCCAAATTTGCGCGTCTTCCCACCCCACTAATGCCTCTTTGGTCATAAAGATCGATGCACTCAAATTGTGTACGGGTCTACTACGATATCCCAGCTGTCAGGATCCCGGCGACCAGCATACCGGCTATGGGATCCCAACCACCGGAATGCCGGCAGTGGGGAAAGAGCAAAAGAGGCGCTTGCGGGCACGGCGGAGCGCTACACACACCACACTATTTATTCTCCCTCCCGGGGAATCGTGGACAACCAAAGAGAAAGAATAGTTGTTGGGATCCCGGTGCTGGTATGTTGAGGGCCGGGATCCCGACAGCCGGGATATCGAATGCTTCCCTTGTGTACAAATCTGTGTAGCTGCATTTGTGTGCATTTTTTTCTGAGCATACGCATTGTGAATTCACACAAGATATTCTATACAAATGGACATATCATGAATTCTGCATCCGCCACTAAATGTGAACAGCCAATCTCTGCCAAAACTGTTTCAGTGCAAAAGTCTCAGGGCCAGATGCATCATCGCTTGTAGAGTGATAAAATGGAGAGTGAAAAAGTACCAGCCAATGAGCCCCTAACTGCCATTTTTCAAAACAGCCTGTGACATGGCAGTTAGGACCTGGTTGATTGGTACTTTTTCATCTAGCCGATAATCTTGGATGCACAGTCTCTCATCTTATATTAGTAGCTGATTCTGTTTTGTAACTATGGGCAGTACGGATGGTCTAATGGTTAGCATTACTACCTCACAGCACTGAGGTCATAGGTTCGATTCCCACCATGGCTCTACCTGTGCAGGGTTTGTATATTCTCCCCGTACTTGCGTGGGTTTCCTCTGGGTACTCCGGTTTCCTCCCACAATTCAAAAATATACTGGTAGGTCAATTGGATCCCAACATGTGGTAGGGAATATAGATTGTAAGCTCCACTGGGGCAAGGACCGATGTGAATGGCCAAATATTCTCTGTAAAGCACTGCGGAATATGTGTGCGCTATATAAATAACTGGTAATAAATAATAAATAAATAATAACTATACTACTTGTACAATAAACGGCTAATTTATTTTTAGTCATTGATGAAACTGAATATAACATGAATGGTGAAAACCTAATAACACTTCAAAAGAAGATTGGTGTTTCTTTATAAAACATTTGTTCTCTGATATTTCCATGACAACGAATTTTGGAGAAGCATCCTGAAATGATCACCTTGGCACCTCTTCATGCTCCGCAGCTTCAGTTAAGGGATCCTGTACTGCCTGTGAATAGCACTTGTAATGTTACAGTTGTAATTATGGCTATTGTACTGTACTGTACGTTGAATCTCAACATTTTATATTGTCACTTCTGACAGCAGAGTGGACAGTATAACACAGAATAACCTTATCTACAGGGTTGACCTCTATGTACCATACCAAAGAGCATAATGACAGATATGGTAATAGCAGCATTTGTTTGGTAGTTTATAAATCTACTTTACTTTTATTTTTCACTCTGCTTTCTCTAGTTATCCTTGTTAATAACATAAATAATCCTTAAAACTCCATAAATTTTATAAAAATATACTTAGAAACAGGAAAAGGATTTTTGTGGTAATACGTTTATATAGGTCCTAATTCAGTAAGGATTGCAAATTCTGTGTTTTAGCAGAATTTGCAATCCTTTCACTTGCATGCTGGGGGCCGCCCATAACAGGGCAAGGCCGTCCAGCATACTGTCCACCCACTGCGATCACGCTGACATTGCTCTGCGATCGCAATTTCAGTTTGATCACAGAAATTATGGAAGCCTCCTGCCGGCACAGCCTGGCTGCGGCAGCAGGAGGCCCGCCACCATTTTTAAGATCGGAGCGCCTGCACGTGATGACACGCAGCCACCTCAAAAACGCTGATGACATGCCCCCCATTTGCTCCGACACACCCCTGTTTCTCTGCCGCTACCCCCCGCAACGCTCTGTCGCTTCTGTGAGCGCTTCTGCCTGTCAATCAGGCAGAGGCGTCCGTAATTACTGTGAGTCTCCCGCAGTAAATGCGGGTGCATGTGCAGGATGGGACCTGCGCATACGCCCGCATGCAAACGTGAATTGCAATCCAACCTGAATTAGCCCCATAGGCCAAATTATCTGTCAATATTTATCCTGGGTGGCAAAAGCCCATAGCACTTGCCCGTAATGCATGAGCAGCAATAACATAGCAGCTATTGTAGTGCCGTGATACTTGTTACATTTGTAGAAGGTGATGAATCTATTAACCCTTTGATGTAGTGACATCAAGAACTATGAGCAGTGATCACTGACCTTTTATTTTAACTGTGACTTTGGTGAGGACAATTTTGGTCATCTGTCACATCGATGGGTTGAAAAGAGAGTGAGTGGAGAGAAAGTGGGTCTGGCTATTCTCCCCCAAGACAAAAAATTTTCTGGTGCCCCCCTCCCCATATTGCTATTAGAAAAAATAAGAATGTGTGCGCGACCTCAAAAATGTTGTGGCCTTGCTAAAATGGGTGTGGTTTCACTGCAAGAGGCGTGTCATTGGAGGAAAAAACTACCTTATACCCCAGTTTTGCAACCTGCACGCCCAGACGTTGGCCACCACAGGGAAAAAAATTATCCTGATTCATGCCCCTTACATTATTTGTAATTTCTCCAACGTCCTAGTGGATGCTGGGGACTCCGTAAGGACCATGGGGAATAGCGGGCTCCGCAGGAGACTGGGCACTCTAAAGAAAGATTTAGTACTATCTGGTGTGCACTGGCTCCTCCCTCCATGCCCCCCCTCCAGACCTCAGTTAGAATCTGTGCCCGGACAGAGCTGGGTGCTTTTAGTGAGCTCTCCTGAGCTTGCTAATAAGAAAGTATTTTAGTTAGGTTTTTTATTTTCAGAGAGCTTCTGCTGGCAACAGACTCTCTGCTACGAGGGACTGAGGGGAGAGAAGCAAACCTACTAACTGCGGCTAGGTTGCGCTTCTTAGGCTACTGGACACCATTAGCTCCAGAGGGATCGAACACAGGACCTGACCTTGTCGTCTGTTCCCGGAGCCGCGCCGCCGTCCCCCTCGCAGAGCCAGAAGACCGAAGCCGGCAGAAGCGGAGAAGACATAGAAATCGTCGGCCAAAGACTCCTGTCTTCACATGAGGTAGCACACAGCACTGCAGCTGTGCGCCATTGCGCCCACACTAACCCACACACTCCGGTCACTGTAGGGTACAGGGGGGGGGGCGCAATTGTTACCTCCTGGCGAATGCTGCATATAGACAGTGGCACACTGTTATATGTATGAGCCCCCGCCATTTACTTTACTAAAAATCGCGGGACAGAAGCCCGCCGCTGAGGGGGCGGGGCCTTCTTCCTCAGCACTCACCAGCGCCATTTTCCTTCCACAGCTCCGCTGAGAGGAAGCTCCCCAGGCTCTCCCCTGCAGAATCACGGTAGAAAGGTAAAAAAGAGAGGGGGGGCACATAAATTTAGGCGCATAAATCATAATACAGCAGCTACTGGGTAAACACTAAGTTACTGTGTAATCCCTGGGTTATATAGCGCTGGGGTGTGTGCTGGCAGACTCTCTCTCTGTCTCTCCAAAAGGCCTTGTGGGGGTCCTGTCCTCATTTAGAGCTTCCCCTGTGTGTGTGTGGTGTGTCGGTACGCGTGTGTCGACATGTTTGACGAAGAGGGCTATGTGGAGGCAGAGCAAGTGCAGTTGACTGACGTGTCGCCGCCGACGGTGCCGACACCTGATTGGATGGATATGTGGAAGGTGTTAAATGATAATGTAAACTCCTTACATAAAAGGTTGGATAAAGCTGATACCTCGGGCCAGTCAGGGTCTCAACCCATGCCTGATCCTACAGCGCAGAGGCCCTCAGGGTCTCAAAAGCGCCCACTATCCAAAATGGTTGACACAGATGTCGACACGGATTCTGACTCCAGTGTCGATGACGATGATGCAAAATTGCAACCAAAAATGTCAAAAGCGATACGTTACATGATTATAGCGATGAAGGATATTTTACACATATCAGAGGTAAACCCTGTCACTTACAAGAGGGTTTATATGTATGGGGAGAAAAAGCAAGAGGTGACTTTTCCCCCTTCACATGAGTTAAATGAGTTATGTGAAAGAGCGTGGGATTCCCCGGATAAGAAAGTCCTGATTTCCAAAAGGTTACTTATGGCGTACCCTTTCCCGCCAGAGGACAGGGTGCGCTGGGAATCCTCCCCTAAGGTAGATAAAGCTCTGACATGCTTATCTAAGAAGGTGGCCCTGCCGTCGCAGGATACGGCCACCCTAAAGGATCCTGCAGATAGAAAGCAGGAAAGTATCCTGAAATCTGTTTATACACATTCAGGGACTCTACTGAGGCCGGCAATTGCGTCGGCGTGGATGTGTAGTGCTGTAGCAGCATGGACAGATAATCTGTCTGAGGAAATGGATACCTTAGACAGGGATACCATTATGCTGACCCTGGGGCATATAAAAGACACTGTCCTATATATGAGGGATGCCCAGAGGGACATTTGCCTACTGGGCTCTAGAATTAATGCAATGTCAATTTCTGCCAGGAGGGTCCTGTGGACTCGGCAGTGGACAGGTGATGCCGACTCCAAAAAACACATGGAGGTGTTACCTTACAAGGGTGAGGAATTGTTTGGGGACGGTCTCTCGGACCTGGTTTCCACAGCTACTGCTGGGAAGTCAAACTTTTTGCCATATATTCCCTCACAACCGAAGAAAGCACCGTATTACCAAATGTAGTCCTTTCGCGCACAAAGAAGCAAGAAGGTCAGAGGTGCTTCCTTTCTTGCTAGAGGCAGGGGCAGAGGAAAAAAGCTGCACCTTACAGCTAGTTCCCAGGAACAGAAGTCTTCGCCGGCTTCCACTAAATCCACCGCATGACGCTGGGGCTCCACGGGTGGAGCCAGGAGCGGTGGGGGCGCGTCTCCGACATTTCAGCCACCAGTGGGTTCGCTCACAGGTGGATCCCTGGGCTATACAGATTGTGTCTCAGGGATACAAGCTGGAATTCGAGGTGATGCTCCCTCAACGTTACCTAAAATCATCCCTGCCAGCTTCCCCCATAGAAAGGGAAGTAGTGGTAGCGGCAATTCACAAGCTATTTCTCCAGCAGGTGGTGGTAAAAGTTCCCCTTCGTCAACAGGGGAAGGGATACTATTCCACAATGTTTGTGGTACCGAAACCGGACGGTTCGGTCAGACCTATATTAAATTTAAAATCCCTGAACATTTATCTGAAAAGATTCAAGTTCAAGATGGAATCGCTCAGAGCGGTCATTGCAAGCCTGGAAGAAGGGGATTTTATGGTGTCTCTGGACATCAAGGATGCTTACTTGCATGTCCCCATTTATCCGCCTCATCAGGAGTACCTCAGATTTGTGGTACAGGACTGTCATTACCAATTCCAGACGTTGCCGTTTGGCCTGTCCACGGCACCGAGAATATTTACCAAGGTAATGGCAGAAATGATGGTGATCCTGAGAAAGCAAGGAGTCACAGTTATCCCATACTTGGACGATCTCCTCATAAAGGCGAGGTCGAGGGAGCAGTTGCAGATCAGCGTAGCGCACTCACAGGAAGTGTTGCAACAGCATGGCTGGATTCTGAATATCCCAAAGTCGCAGCTGATTCCTACGACACGTCTTCCCTTTCTGGGCATGATTCTGGACACAGACCAGAAGAAGATGTTTCTCCCGACGGAGAAGGCTCAAGAGCTTGTGACTCTAGTCAGAGACCTCTTAAAACCGAAACAGGTGATGGTGCATCACTGCACGCGAGTCCTGGGAACGATGGTGGCATCGTACGAAGCCATTCCCTTCGGCAGGTTCCATGCGAGGATCTTTCAATGGGATCTGTTGGACAAATGGTCCGGATCGCATCTTCAGATGCATCGGCTGATCACCCTGTCCCCCAGGGCCAGGGTGTCTCTTCTGTGGTGGCTACAGAGTGCTCACCTTCTCGAGGGCCGCAGATTCGGCATACAGGACTGGGTCCTGGTGACCACGGATGCGAGCCTCCGAGGGTGGGGAGCAGTCAACAGGGAAGAAACTTCCAAGGGTTGTGGTCAAGTCAGGAAACTTGTCTGCACATAAATATCCTGGAACTAAGGGCCATATTCAACGCCCTGAGTCAAGCGGAGCTCCTGCTTCGCGACAAACCGGTGCTGATTCAGTCAGACAACATCACCGCAGTGGCTCATGTAAACCGCCAGGGCGGCACAAGAAGCAGAGTCGCGATGGCGGAGGCCACCAGGATTCTTCGGTGGGCGGAGAAACACGTACAAGCACTGTCAGCAGTGTTCATTCCGGGGGTGGACAACTGGGAAGCAGACTTCATCAGCAGGCACGACCTTCACCCGGGAGAGTGGGGACTTCATCACGAAGTCTTCATTCAGATTGCAAATCGATGGGAACTGCCACAGGTAAACATGATGGCATCCCGTCTCAACAAAAAGCTGCAACGGTATTGCGCCAGGTCAAGAGATCCTCAGGCGATAGCTGTGGACGCCCTGGTAACACCGTGGGTGTTCCAGTCAGTCTATGTGTTCCCTCCTCTTCCTCTCATACCCAAGGTACTGAGAATCGTAAGAAGAAGAGGAGTGAGAACAATACTCATTGTTCCGGATTGGCCAAGAAGGCCTTGGTACCCGGAATTGCAAGAAATGCTCACAGAGGACCCATGGCCTCTGCCTCTCAGACAGGACCTGTTGCAACAGGGGCTCTGCCTGTTCCAAGACTTACCGCGGCTGCGTTTGACGGCATGGCAGTTGAATGCCGGATCCTAGCGGAAAAAGGCATTCCGGAGGACGTTATTCCTACGCTGATAAAGGCTAGGAAGGACGTGACAGCAAAGCATTATCACCGCATATGGCGAAAATATGTTGCTTGGTGTGAGGCCAGGAAGGCCCCTACAGAGGAATTCCAACTGGGCAGATTTCTGCACTTTCTACAGTCTGGAGTGACTATGGGCTTGAAGTTGAGATCCATAAAGGTCCAGATTTCGGCCCTATCCATTTTCTTTCAAAAGGAACTGGCGTCTCTTCCTGAAGTTCAGACGTTTGTTAAGGGAGTGCTACATATTCAGCCCCCTTTTGTGCCACCAGTGGCACCTTGGGATTGGTGGTGTTGGGTTTCCTAAAATCCCACTGGTGTTGGGTTTCCTACGTGGTGTTGGGTTTCCTAAAATCCCACTGGTTTGAACCACTTAAGACCGTGGAGCTAAAGTATCTCACGTGGAAGGTGGTCATGCTATTTGCATTAGCTTCGGCTAGGCGTGTGTCAGAATTGGCGGCTTTGTCATGTAAAAGCCCCTATCTGGTTTTTCATGTGGACGGGGCAGAATTGCGGACTCGTCCCCAATTTCTGCCAAAGGTGGTGTCATCTTTTCATTTGAACCAACCTATTGTAGTGTCTGCGGCTACTCGTGACTTGGAGGATTCCAGGTTACTAGATGTAGTCAGGGCTTTGAAGATTTATGTAGCCCGAACGGCGGGAGTCAGGAAAACTGACTCGCTGTTTATCCTATATGCCCCCAACAAGTTGGGTGCTCCTGCTTCAAAGCAAACCGTTGCCCGCTGGATCTGTAACACGATTCAGCAGGCTCATTCTGCGGCTGGATTGCCGCATCCAAAATCAGTGAAAGCCCATTCCACAAGGAAGGTGGGCTCTTCTTGGGCGGCTGCCCGAGGGGTCTCGGCATTACAGCTTTGCCGAGCTGCTACTTGGTCGGGTTCAAACACATTTGCAAAATTCTACAAGTTTGATACCCTGGCTAAGGAGGACCTTGAGTTTGCCCATTCGGTGCTGCAGAGTCATCCGCACTCTCCCGCCCGTTTGGGAGCTTTGGTATAATCCCCATGGTCCTTACGGAGTCCCCAGCATCCACTAGGACGTCCGAGAAAATAAGATTTTACTTACCGGTAAATCTATTTCTCGTAGTCCGTAGTGGATGCTGGGCGCCCGTCCCAAGTGCGGACTTTCTGCAATATGTGTACATAGTTATTGCTTAATAATGGGTTATGTTATGTTGGCATCCATTGTTGATGCCCTGTTGTTGTTCATACTGTTGACTGGATAAGTGTATCACAAGTTATACGGTGTGATTGGTGTGGCTGGTATGAGTCTTACCCGAGATTCCAAAATCCTTTCCTTATAATGTCTGCTCTTCCGGGCACAGTTTCCTTGACTGAGGTCTGGAGGGGGGGCATGGAGGGAGGAGCCAGTGCACACCAGATAGTACTAAATCTTTCTTTAGAGTGCCCAGTCTCCTGCGGAGCCCGCTATTCCCCATGGTCCTTACGGAGTCCCCAGCATCCACTACGGACTACGAGAAATAGATTTACCGGTAAGTAAAATCTTATTTTTTCCTCCTTATAGTAATGCACCTTACACATTATGCCACACACCATAATGCCCATTACACAATATGCCACACACCGTAATGACCCTGACACATTATGCCACACACTGTAATGCCTGTGACACATTATGCCACACACTGCAATGCCCATTATAAATTATGCCACACACCACAATACCCCTTAAACATTATACTACATACCACAATGCTCATGATACAGTATACCACACACCATAATGCCTGTGACACATTATGACACACACCACAATGCCCGTTATACATTATGCCACACACCGCAATGTCCGTGATACATTATGCCACACACTGCAATTTCATACGCTGGGTGTCATGCTCATCGCCAAGGAGTAATGCTTGTTGCCAGGGGTTTCATGCACTGGGTGTCATGCTCGTTGCCAGGTATTCAATGTGCTGGGTGTCATGCTTGTTTTCAGGGGGTACTGCTTGGTGCTAGGGGTGTGTAATGCTCATTGCTAGGGATTTCATACGCTGGGTGTCATGCTTGTTTCCAGGGGGTAATGCTTCTTGCTAGGGGTGTGTAATGCTCATTGCCAGGGTGTAAGGCGGCCGCCAGTGCTATGCGCTCCAAGGTCCCAGCACCACTTCCCGGCAGTCAAGTATGACCTCTAGCATGTCTCCTCCATGGCGGCGCCCATTTTGAGAGGGACATTTGGCAGATTGATGTGCAGACGGCTAGTCCGCATATCAATCTAAACTAAATCAGCGGCAGCGCACCCGCAGCCCTGCACCTCCAAGCCTCCACAGTGGCTGCGGGGGCGGTAGTTACGTCACTGTTTACTGGAGTTTTTATGCAAAAAGAAGCAGATAAATTATGTGCTGATGTTAGAGATGGAGATTAAATAGATATTTTTTTAAGAATGGAAGAGATCAGTGCATTTTTAAGTCAGAGGTGAAAGCGCCAGTGGAGAGGTTGAAGATGTTGGTGGATTTTTAGGCAGACAATAGGTGAAAGGGAATGAAAAAACATGGGAATGATTTGCATTGAAGGAAGAGGAAGAGAGAGGTCAGTTGACTCCAGGTGAAGTAACAAGGTTATTAGTAATGCGCAGTTTCTAGTTTATAGCAGTCCACAATCCAGCTTTCTGACAAATTCATGGTGCTGTAGTCTCCGGCACTGTACCGGAGTCTTCTGCGCATGCGCAGGTCTTCTGAAACATGGCACCTTACATGTTCCGGAGACCAATTTCACTACTGCGCATGTGCAGCAGCAATTTTGGAAGAGATTTTCGCCGTGGCTGCAGCGCACGACGCTGGACTCCAGAAAGGTAAGTATTAATATGGGTGCAGTGTGTGCTATGTGGGCCCACCCTGGACCCATGGGCCCATGTGCACCGTACACATTGCACCCATTATAGAAACGCCAATAGGGCTACCATACCAGCAGATACATGGTCTAGATCAGGCATTCCCAACCGTGGTCCTCAAGGCACACCAACAGTGCAGGTTTTAGTGATATCCAGGCTGCAGCACAGATGGTTAATTCAAAATAGCTCAGCTACTAATTAAGTCACCTGTGCTGAAGCCTGGATCTCACTAAAACCTGCACTGTTGGTGTGCCTTGAGGACCGTGGTTGGGAATGCCTGGTCTAGATAGCTAGATTATTTGCTACAAAGTGTCCCATTCGAAGGCAGCTTTTTGACAACTAGAAATACCTTGAATTTTATTTGGTTGTATTTAGAACACCTTTCTCTGCTATTGGGTTTATAGCACCTTTCTCTGCTTATTTGTTTACCCAGGTTTGCATACCAGCAGTTTGATCCCTTAGCTAATACTGTAAGATTTAGTGATGGAGAGTGTGTAAGGCAGGCATCTGAAATCAGAAATGTAGAAATATGAGAGTGGAAACAACACAGATAGCTTGTTGGCCAGACATACTAGGAAAATAATAATACATGGTTTTCACATACGGAGCTGTCCAAAACACAGTTAAATAAAAAAAATAAAAAGAGAGTGAACATTAATCTTTCAACTTGCTATGCAGTATATGTGTATTTAATTAGTTACAGTATACAACTGCAATGATATGTTTATTGCTGAACACATAGAATATCATTTGAATCTATAGGATGTCATCTTTAGTGGTAATTATATATCTATAGTAGGTTGACTGCATATATGTTGCTATAACAACATTTAATATTGATATAGCAAATATATAATTGCAAGCAGTCTGGACAGTATGTTTTCTTGTGGAATAAATCTGGTGCCGCAGAAGCGTTTCACCAAGCGACTACCATTGGGAACGATAACCTGTGCTGAGTGCAGCGGTAGCAGAGCAGGGCACCTTGCCCGCAGCATGGCGAGCGAAGCAAGCCGTACAAGGGGACGCGGTACACTAATTGGGGTTCCTGGTCATGTTACGGAAAAAATAACTCCAAAAACAGTTAAAAAATCCATGTTGACCTTTTCATGTGTCGACCTGTCCCGTGTCGACCATTTTCATGTGTCAACTATTAGTCCATGTTGACCATGTCTATGTCGACCAATAGTGGTCAACCTAATGAATGACCTTAACATGGTCGACCATTCATACCAGAACCATTCACATCTGACCACTTCCTAATTTTTGTTCTGCCTGCAATTGTGAATTGTTTTGCTATGTGTAGGTATGGACAACTAACAGCACCACTTCTCTTCCACTTTATGAAACTTTCATTTACAGTAAAACAAATTTATTGTAAAAAAAAAAAAAAGAATTGTATTTTGCAGGATTATTTCATAACGTGTTTTTATTTCTTTGCTTTAATGTGAAATAAAGCATTTGGAAATTCCACTGTAGAATCCCTGAATTTGCCCCAAGACTGATAGCTACCCCTGAACCTAGCAAGAAACATCATCTAGTGAGATTCCAGTCTGCGGCAAATCTGATGACCAAAGCTTACAGTAAAACATCAAAATACTAGTGTAGGCAACTAAGCCATATGTTGTTGTACTCACTCTTTCCATCGAACATTTCCCCACCAGAGTTCCCCACTGTTCTTTCTTACACTGACTGCCAACTCTTAATACACTGATCCCTCCTGCTGGGTCCTAGAACAGCTATTAGCTTATTTCATTGCTCATTCCTTGATCTGAACACTGGCAGTCAATTAAAGATGAACTCAGGACAGGAAACTGAACAATAGTACAGGCTGATAACTCCTTTTGCACCAGGTGAGAAAGATCACCGAGTCTGGAGGCTACAGTGCATAAATACTTAACATATTTTGGTTCCACAGTGACCAAACTGTACACTATGGATGTATTGGGGCTCGGTCATATGTGAGTTTAGAGAGCTACTCATTATATAAAACCTCTCCGCTTTGCACTAGATCTGCATCTCTCATCCACACTTATTACTTGTTCCCACTCAAAATTACAGGTCTTTATCCAAGATTCACCCACTCTGCGGAATGCCCTCCCACGCACACTAAGACTCACCTCTAGTCTCCAAACCTTTAAACGTTCCCTGAAAACTCACCTCTTCAGACAAGCCTATCAAATTCCAGACCCACCCACATAACCTTCAGTGCTTCCCAATCTAATTACATCCTTTCTGTGCAGTACACATTACATCACATTGTCTTTCTATACTCTCACACCCTCCTGACCCTTGGCCAACATTGCTGGGTGATCATATTATACAACCCATTAAGAACCTAGCAATCTGGTGGACCATTATGCAATAGGTAGCATCTATCCTTGTGTATCAATGCCTATTTCTCTATAGATTGTAAACTTGCGAGCAAGGCCTTCCTACCTCTATGTCTGTCTGTTTTTGCCTAGTTTTGTTCTATTATTGTTGTTCTAATTGTAAAGTGCAACGGAATATGCTGCGCTACATAAGAAACTTAATAAATAAATATTATGTACTGAGATCTGTGCTGCTAATTGTTACCTGTGCTCTGTTTTAGTTTTCTGTGATGTTAAGTTCTGTATACCCTGTATTGTTCTATTGTGTGTTGTATGTACGGCGCTGCAAAACACTTGTGGTGCCTTATAAAAACATAATAATAATAATAATAATAATAATAATATGAAAAACATCCCATAAGTATATGCCTGATCAACCAGTGGGCTGGGTCTACAACCCAGGGTACCATGCCTTCGTGATGCTGTTGAAGAAACCAGGCATTTATTTTTCTGTTTGTTGTTGGTACTTATTATTCTGACTGCAACCAAGTGTATTATATTATAAAAATAAGGGACAAAACATAATAGCGTTTCTCCTTCGTCCTAGAGGATGCTGGGAACTCCAAAAGGACCATGGGGTATAGAAGGGATCCGCAGGAGACATGGGCACTTTAAGACTTTAAATGGGTGTGAACTGGCTCCTCCCTCTATGCCCCTCCTACCAGACCTCAGTTAGATTCTGTGCCCAGAGGAGACTGGTCACACACTAGGGGAGCTCTACAGAGTTTCTCTAAAAAGACTTTTGTTAGGTTTTTTATTTTCAGGGAGCACTGCTGGCAACAGGCTCTCTGCTTCGTGGGACTGAGGGGAGAGAAGCAGACCTACTTCTGTGAGTTGAAAGGCTCTGCTTCTTAGGCTACTGGACACCATTAGCTCCAGAGGGTCTGATCACTTGGGTCACCTAGTTGCTCGTTCCCGGAGCCGCGCCGCCGTCTCCCTCACAGAGCCAGAAGTAAGAAGACAGGTGAGTAACTGAAGCAAAAAAGACTTCAGTGAAGGCGGCAGAAGACTTCAGTCTTCCTGAGGTACAGCGCAGCGGTCGCACTGCGCGCCATTGCTCCCACACACACAGTCACTGCATGGGTGCAGGGCGCAGGGGGGGCGCCCTGGGCAGCAATAAAACCTCATAATTTGTGACTGGCATGTATGTGGAGTGCGGAGACACTATCAGGGGACCCCCGCCAATGTAGAAAATTGCAGGAAGGAAGCGCACCATGTAGGGGGCGGGGCTTCGTCCTCCAGCTCTAATCAGTGCCATTTTCTCTCCACAGCTTGCTGCAGAGACGCTGCTCCTGGCCCTTCACTGCTGGCACAAGTAACAGGGTGCTAAAAACGAGGGGGGGGGGGCACTAAAATTGGTGTTGGTTGTTATTATTAATATATATCAGCGCTTATAGGTCTGGGGTATTGTTTCATTCTTCAGACCGGTGGGGCGCTGGGTGTGAGCTGGCAATCTCCCTCTCTGTCTCTCTGAAAGGCCTTACTGTGCGTCTGTCCCCTTTAGCCCAGTGTGTTTGGGGGTGTTGGTACGCATGTGTCGGCATGTCTGAGGCTGAATGCTCTTCCCAGGAGGAGGATCGTGTGGGAGCTGAACAGAATGAGGGAGTGACTCCGTCGGCACCGCCGACTGCTGATTGGGTTGATATGTGGCGTGTTTTAAATAAAAGTGTAGCTTTGTTGCATAAGAGGTTGGACAAATCCGACTCTCAGAACCAAGCATGGAGGCAATCCATGGGAGAGTTAGTGCCACACACTCAGACCCCTTCGGGGTCCCAAAAAAGATCATTTACCCAGTTATCAGACACCGATACCGACACGGATTCTGACTCCAGTGTCGACTATAACGATGCAAAGTTGCATCCTAAGGTGGCTAAGAGTATTCAATACATGATTGTGGCAATAAAAGACGTGTTACATATCACGGAAGACCCCGCTGTCCCTGAGACAAGGGTCTGTATGTTTAAGGGGAAGAAGCCGGAGGTAACGTTTCCTCCCTCGCATGAACTGAATGCTCTCTTTGAAAGGGCCTGGGAAACTCCCGACAATAGGTGGCAGATTCCCAGGAGAATTGCTATGGCATACCCGTTTCCTTCTTAGGATAGGGTTAGATGGGAGTCAACACCCACGGTGGACAAAGCTCTAGCACGCTTGTCCAAGAAGGTGGCACTACTGTCCCCTGAGATGGCGGCCCTTAAAGATCCGGCTGATCGTAGGCAGGAAGCTACCCTGAAATCTATTTATGTAACGACAGGTACACTGCTCAGGCCGGCCGTGGCAGCGGCATGGGTGAGTAACGCTATTGAAAAGTGGGCAGATACCTTGTCAGCTGAAATGGACACCCTGGATAGAGATAGAGTGCTGTTGACACTGGGTCATATCAGGGATGCTGCAGTCTATCTAAAGGAGACTGCGAGGGATATTGGCCTCTTGGGATCAAGGGCCAATGCCATGGCGATCTCGGCTAGGAGGGTGTTGTGGACTCATCAATGGAATAGTGATGCTGATTCTAAAAAGGCTATGGAGGCTCTGCCCTATAAGGATGGAGTTTTGTTTGGTGAAGGTCTCACGGACCTGGTTTCTACAGCTACTGCGGGTAAGTCCTCTTTTCTGCCTTTTGTCCCTCCACAGCAAGAGAAAATGCCTCAATACCAGATGCAGTCCTTTCGGTCGCAAAAATTCCGGAAAGGATGTGGGTCATCAGATGTAAGGGAAAAGGAAAAAGATCGCCAGCTGTGGCAGGCTCCCAAGAGCAGAAGTCCTCCCCGACTTCTGCCAAATCCACCGCATGACGCTAGGGCTCCCCTACGGGAGTCCGCACCGGTGGGGGCACGTCTTCAGCTCTTCAGTCAGGTCTGGGTTCTCTCGGGCCTGGATCCTTGGGTGCTGGAAATTGTGTCCCAAGGATACAAACTGGAGTTTCAAGACAGGCCTCCACACCGATTTTTCAAATCGGCCTTGCCAGCTTCTCTTCCGGAAAGAGAGGTAGTGTGTGCGGCAATACAAAAGCTGTGTCAGCAGCGAGTCATTGTCGTGGTACCCCCATCACAATGGGGAGAAGGGTTTTATTCAAGCCTGCTTGTGGTCCCGAAGCCAGATGGCTTGGTCAGACCGATTCTGAACTTAAAATACCTCAATCTGTATTTGAAAAGTTTCAAATTCAAGATGGAGTCTCTCCGAGCAGTGATCTCCAGTCTGGAAGGGGGGGGGATTTTATGGTGTCAGTCGACATAAAGGATGCATACCTACATCTCCCCATATATCCTCCTCATCAGACGTTCCTGAGGTTCGCTGTTCAGGATTGTCACTACCAATTTCAGACGTTGCCGTTTGGTCTTTCCACGGCCCCGAGGATTTTCACCAAAGTAATGGCGGAAATGATGGTGCTCCTGCGCAAGCAAGGGGTCACAATTATCCCATACTTGGACGATTTCCTGATAAAGGCGAGATCAAGGGAGTAGTTACTAAAAAGCGTTGCGCTCTCCCTCAAGGTGCTGCAACAACATGGCTGGCTCCTAAATTTACCAAAGTCGCAGTTGATTCCGACAACTCGGCTGTCGTTTTTGGCCATGATTCTGGACACGGAACTGCAGAGGATCTTTCTCCCATTGGAAAAGGCTCAGGAACTCCAGAACATGGTCAAGGAACTTCTGAAACCGCCAAGAGTGTCGATTCATCACTGCACTCGAGTGCTGGGGAAAATGGTGGCGGCCTACGAGGCCATTCAGTTTGGCAGAGTCCATGCAAGAACTTTTCAGTGGTACCTGCTGGACAAGTGGTCCGGGTCCCATCTGCACATGCACCGGAAGATAAGCCTGTCCCCCAGGGCCAGGGTTTCCATCCTGTGGTGGCTCCAAAGTTCTTATCTTCTAGAGGGTCGCAGGTTCGGGATCCAGGATTGGGTTTTGGTGACCACGGACGCGAGTCTCCAAGGTTGGGGAGCAGTCACACAGGGACAAAATTTCCAGGGAAAATGGTCGTCAGGAAGCTTGTCTGCACATAAACGTGCCTTCGGCAAGCGGAACATCTTCTTCGCAACCTGCCCGTCCTGATTCAGTCGGACAACATTACAGCCGTGGCGCACATAAACCGCCAGGGCGGAACAAAGAGCAGAGCAGCAATGACGGAGGCCACCAAGATTCTTCGCTGGGAGGAAAAACATGCAAGCGCTCTGGCAGCGGTCTTCATTCCAGGAGTGGACAACTGGGAAGCAGACTTCCTCAGCAGACACGATCTCCATCCAGGAGAGTGGGGTCTTCATCAAGAGGTCTTTGCAGAAGTGACAAGTCGTTGGGGACTTCCTCAAATAGACATGATGGCGTCTCGCCTCAACAAGAAGCTTCAGACATATTGTTCCAGGTCGAGGGACCCTCAAGCAATAGCAGTGGACGCACTGGTGACTCCGTGGGTGTTTCAGTCTGTCTATGTGTTCCCTCCACTTCCACTCATCCCAAAGGTGATAAGGATCATAAGAAGAACAAGGGTTCAGGCGATACTCGTTGTTCCAGATTGGCCACGGAGGGCCTGGTATCCGGATCTTCAGGAATTACTCACAGGAGATCCCTGGCCTCTTCCTCTAAGAGAGGACCTGTTACAGCAGGGGCCGTGCGTGTTCCAGGACTTACCGTGGTTGCGTTGGACGGCATGGCGATTGAACGCCAAATCCTACCTAGAAAGGGTATTCCCAGGGAAGTCATCCCCACTTTACTTAAAGCTAGAAAGGAGGTAACGGGGAAGCATTATCACCGTATTTGGAGAAAATATGTGTCTTGGTATGAATCCAATAAGACTCCTACGGAAGAGTTTCAGCTGGGTCGTTTTCTCCACTTTTTGCAAGCAGGTGTGGATGTGGGCGTGAAGTTAGGCTCCATTAAAGTGCAGGTTTCGGCCTTATCAATTTTCTTTCAAAGGGAATTGGCCTCACTTCCAGAAGTACAGACTTTTGTGATGGGTGTGCTGCACATCCAACCTCCCTTTGTGCCCCCAGTGGCACCGTGGGACCTTAACGTGATGTTATAGTTCCTTACGTCACATTGGTTTGAACCTTTACAAAAGGTTGAGTTGAAATTTCTCACTTGGAAAGTAGTCATGCTATTGGCCTTGGTGTCCGCAAGGCGTGTGTCCGAATTGGCGGCTTTGTCTCACAAGAGCCCCTATCTGATTTTCCATGTGGATAGGGCGGAATTGAGAACTCGTCAACAATTTCTGCCTAAGGTGGTTTCGTCGTTTCACATGAACCAACCTATTGTGGTTCCTGTGGCTACTGAAGCCTTGGCGGATTCCAAGTCTCTTGATGTGGTCAGAGCTTTGAAAATTTATGTAGCCAGAACGGCTCGTGTTAGGAAAACAGAGGCGCTGTTTGTCCTGTATGTGGCCAACAAGGTTGGCGCTCCTGCTTCTAAGCAGACTATTGCACGCTGGATCTGTAATACGATTCAGCAGTCTCATTCTACGGCTGGATTGCCGTTACCGAAATCAGTGAAAGCCCATTCCGCTAGGAAGGTGGGCTCATCTTGGGCGGCTGCCCGAGGCATCTCGGCATTACAGCTTTGCCGAGCAGCTACTTGGTCGGGTTCAAACACTTTTGCTAAATTCTACAAGTTTGATACCCTGGCTGATGAGGACCTCATGTTTGCTCAATCGGTGCTGCAGAGTCATCCGCACTCTCCCGCCCGATCTGGAGCTTTGGTATAAACCCTATGGTCCTTTTGGAGTCCCCAGCATCCTCTAGGACGAAGGAGAAAATAGTATTTTAATACCTACCGATAAATCCTTTTCTCTTAGTCCGTAGAGGATGCTAGAAACCCGTCCCAGTGCGGACTCTATCTGCAGTAATTGTAAATAGTTATTGCTTATGTTGCACAAAGGTTGTTTATTGGTAAGGGTCAGCCTGTTGCTGATCTTTTTGTTTCACGCTGTTAACTGGTTTTAGTTAAATGCCATGTTGTACGGTGTGTTGTGGTGTGAGCTGGTATGTATCTCACCCTTAGTTTGACAAAATCCTTTTCCTCGAAATGTCCGTCTCCTCTGGGCACAGTTCCTATAACTGAGGTCTGGAGGAGGGGCATAGAGGGAGGAAACACAGAATTACCCCTCCCCTTTTAGCACCTGAGTGACATCACAATCTGATTGAGCAGCTTACCATTTTGTGCATTGCATAGAGGGAGGAGCCAGTTCACACCCATTTAAAGTCTTAAAGTGCCCATGTCTCCTGCGGATCCCTTCTATACCCCATGGTCCTTTTGGAGTCCCCAGCATCCTCTACGGACTAAGAGAAAAGGATTTACCGGTAGGTATTAAAATCCTATTTTTTTTATTTCTTTTTCCCCCCACATTTTTCCTTATTTTGAATGTCGAATAATCATTTTAATGCATACTAGAATGCTCTTTGTATGTTATGGCCATCACTAGAATGCTCACTGCATTGCATAGTGGTCACTAGGGCTATGTCTGTATTGTATGGCTCTTTGTACAGTATGGCAGTCACTAGGATGCTCTCTATTGTTTATATATTATACTGTATCTCTCTCTCTCTCTCTCTCTCCCCCTTTATATATATATATATATATATATATAATTTATTCCTGAAGTGACTACCGTTGATGTGACTTTGAACATAAACAATTATATAGGTGTGTGTCTGTGGAGGGGGGTTAAAAGTATATAAGCCTGGGATGGAATGGAGCCCTTAATCAGGCCATGCCCCACAGAGTGGTTATCGCCATTGCTATTCTCTTTATGGACAGTTCTTCTTGTAAGCTGCCATCAGTGAATCAGACACTCGCAATGATTTTAATAATGATACCTATAAAGTTCAGGTCTATATTAACATCTGGTGCTACCATAAAATATAAACTGTTTACTATACATGTGTATGCCATTCTACTGCTCCATTACATTCACATGATAAACTGGTAATGCTTGTAGGTGTGCTATAGATATTGTGTCACAGAGTTGTAACAGTTAGAATAATGTTTAATTCTATGGTTTTTGCCAAGAAGAGCGCTTCAGTGTAGGGAGCAGCTAGTAAGAATTGCTTTGTTCTTTACCACCGACATGCCTGGGCAATGCCTGAATTGTCTGCAGCTAACAGTGGCTTATTTGGTATTTAACAAATTCCTTAATTACTGTATCAGTAATATCTAAATTTGACTTGTGACATATGCATTGTCATAATTAGTGCCTTATTTCCCCAAATAGCACATTGAGAATTATATAATAAAAGGAGATTTATGGTAAGAACTTACCCTTGTTAAATCTCTTTCTGCGAGGTACACTGGATTCCACACAGAATACCATCGGGGTGTAGAGTAGGAGCTTTCACTGTTCCCAAGATGCTCAGCGCCGCCTCCTCTATAAACCAACCTCCGTGCACAGGAGCTCAGTTTTGTTAACCAGTCCAATGCAGTAGCAGGCAAAAGAGACAACAACCGTTAGTAGCCACGTACACCACATTCTCACGACAGGAGAAGGTATCAGCGGCTAATGCCATGCAAACCCAAAGAAGCTTAAGTGCGTCAGGGTGGGCGCCCTTTGGAATCCAGTGTACCTCGCAGAAAGAAATTTAACAAGGGTAAGTTCTTACCATAAATCTCCTTTTCTGCAGCGGGGTACACTTGTATTCCACAGGGAATACCATTGGGGATGCACTGTAGCGGGCACAAGAACCTAGCGTCCAAAGGAAGCATCCTGGGAGACAGAAGTATCGAAGGCATAGAACCTTATGAACGTGTTCACTGAGGACCACGTAGACGCCTTGCACAATTGTTCAAGGGTCGCACCACGGCGGGCCGCCCAAGGAGGTCCAACAGACCGAGTAGAATGGGCTTAGATGGCAGCAGGAGCTGGAAGGCCAGCCTGTACATAAGCATGTGCAATCACCATTCTAATCCATCTGGCCAAGGTCTGCTTATAAGCAGGCCACCCACGTTTGTGAAAACCAAACAGTACAAAAAGAGAATCAGACTTCCTAACAGAGGCTGTCCTCTTCACATAGATACAGACAGCACGTACCACATCCAAAGACCGCTCTTTGGAGGATAAATCCGGAGAGACAAAGGCCGGAACCACAGTCTCCTGGTTAAGGTGGAAAGAAGATACCACCTTAGGTAGATAACCAGGGCGCGTCCGAAGAACCGACCGGTCACGGTGAAAAATCAGATAGGGGGACCTACAAGACAAGGCACCTAAATCTGATACCCGTCTAGCAGAGGCAGTAGCCAGCAGAAACAAGACCTTGAGGGAAAGCCACTTAAGGTCCGCAGATTCAAGAGGTTCAAACCGAGACTCTTGCAAAGCCTCCAGAACCACTGACAAATCCCAAGGAGCAATAGGTGGGACATAGAGAGGTTGAATCCATAAAACACCCTGAATGAATGTATGAACATCAGGCAGAGTCGCAATTTTTCTCTGAAACCATACCGACAAGGCAGAAATATGAACCTTGAGGGAGGCCAGCCGAAGGCCTAAGTCCAGGCCCTGTTGTAGGAAAGCCAAAAGTTTGGCCGTACTAAACCTGTAAACGTCATGATTGTTAGATGCGCACCAAGCAAAGTAAGAATTCCAGACCCTATGGTAAATTCGAGCGGAAGCCGGCTTACGGACCTTCAACATAGTTTGAATGACTGCCTCAGAATATACTTTGGCCTTTAGTACGGAAGCTTCAAGAGCCACGCCGTCAAAGCCAGTCGGGCCAAATCCTGGTAAACACAAGGGCCCTGAATGAGGAGGTCTGGTCATTGCGGAAGCAGAAGAGGATGCTCTAGCGAGAGACCCTGTAGGTCTGAGAACCAATGCCGTCTGGGCCATGCTGGAGCTATTAGAAGAAGGATTCCTCCTTCTTGCTTGAACTTCCTCACTACTCTGGGCAGGAGTGACACCGGAGGGAACACGTACGGCAGCCGAAAGTTCCATGGAATTGCCAGTGCATCCACGAACGCCGCTTGAGGATCCCTTGTTCTTGCTATGAAGACCGTAACCTTGTGATTGTGTCGAGACACCATCAGGTCTACATCGGGTAGGCCATATTTGTCCACTAGGAGTTGAAATACTTCTGGATGAAGGCTCCACTCTCTGGCATGTACGTCCAGACGACTGAGGAAATCGGCTTCCCAGTTGAGGACCCCCGGAATGAACACTGCCGATATGGCTGGCAGATGGCATTCCGCCCATTGAAGAATCTTTGACACTTCCATCATTGCCATGCGGCTTTGAGTGCTGCTTTGACGATTTATGTACGCCACCGTGGTGGCGTTGTGTGACTGTACTTGAACAGGCCTGTTCAGTACCAGATGCTGGGCCAGTTTCAGAGCATTGTACACTGCCCGCATCCCAGAATGTTTATCAGGAGGAGAGACTCCTCCCTGGTCCACCGACCCTGAAGATTGTGTTGCTCTAACACCACGCCCCAACCCCTCAGACTGGCATCCGTCGTCAGAAGGACCCAGTTGGAGATCCAGAAGGGACGACCCCTGCTCAATCATTTGTCCTGCAGCCACCAGTTCAGTGACAGACGGACCTCCGGAGACAAGTAGATCATTTGAGACCTGATCCGGTGAGGCAGACCGTCCCACTTGGCAAGGATCAGTTTCTGTAGGAATGAAATTGAGCATACTCTACCATGTCGAAAGCCGACACCATGAGGCCTAGTACTTGCATTGCCGAGTGTAACGACACACGCGGCCGAGAGAGGAAGCAACGTATCTTGTCCTGAAGCTTCAGGACTTTCTCCTGTGACAAAAACAACCTCTGGTTGTGTGTGTCCAACAATGCTCCCAGATGCACTTTGCTCTGGGCAGGGACAAGGGATGATTTCTTCCAGTTGATGAGCCACCCGTGGGCTTGCCGAAAGTGGACCGTCAGATCCAAATGATGGAGGAGAACTTCTGGGGAATTGGCCAGGATCAGCAGGTCCAGATATGGCAGGATCCGGATGCCCCGATGGCGGAGTGAAGCCATCATAACTGCCATGACCTTGGTAAAAATTTGCGGAGCCGTGGTCAGACCAAACGGTAAGGCCCGGAATTGGTCATGGAGATTTTCAATAGCAAACCGCAGGTATTGCTGATGTGACATGGCAATAGGGATATGCAGGTAAGCATCCTGTATATCCAGGTTTACCATATAGTCCCCTGATTCCAAAGCCAGGACAATAGAACGAAGGTCTCCATACGAAACTTGGAGACCCTCACAAACTTGTTCAAAGGTTTGAGGTTGAGAATGGGCCGGGAGAAACCATTAGGTTTGGGGACTAGGAACAGCGTTGAATAGTGCCCCTCTGGGCCAGAGGCACCGGCACTACCACTCTGGTGTCCAGGAGGGATTGTACCACTAAACAGAGAGTTGTTGCCTTCACCTGATCCGAAGGGATGTACGTCAGGCAACAGCGAGGAGGGGGACGGGTCTTGAAGGATATAGCGTATACGTTAGTGACGACTTCCCGTACCCAAGCATCTGAAGTGGTCTTTAACCATAACTGGGTAAACTGTAGAAGTCAGCCACCCTCCCTGGGATCCCCCAGGGGGAGTCCCGCCCCATCATGCCCCAGGTTTATCATATTTGGAAGCCGGCTGACGGGCAGCCCAGGCACGTTTAGGCTTGGTGGTTTTGGTAGTGCGAGACTGTTTCGGGTACGCCTGACTCTTTGCTTTACCCGGAGGGTTAAAGGAACGAATGGAAGTACCCTTAGCCTTTGGGGGCCGAAGGAGTAGTACTAGGTAGACATGCAGTCTTAGCAGACGCCAAGTCAGCGAAAATCTTGTTGAGATTCTCATCAAAAAGGATGTTTCCTTTAAACGGGAGCACCTCCAGGGTTTTCTTAGAGACCAAGTCCAACGACCAGGACCGTAACCAGAGAATACGGCGAGCCAAAATGGATGTCGTAGCAGCCTTGGACGTCAGAACGCCTGCATCTGAAGCTGCTTCTTTAATGTAATGAGATGCCGTGACAATATAAGAGAAACATTGTTTGGCATGTTCAGAAAAATTGGATGGAAACTCAGCCTCTATTTCCTGAGCCCATGCCTCAATAGCTTCTGCGGCCCAAGTAGCCACAATTATGGGGCTATGCGCAGCCCCTGCAAGGGTTTATATAGCTTTCAATCAGCCCTCCACACGCTTATCCGTCGGCTCCTTGAGAGAAGTGACGGTAGTGACAGTCAGAGCAGATGACACCACCAGCCGAGCGATTTGCGAGTCCACCGGCGGTGGCGTTTCCCAATTTCTACTCAATTCTGCTGCAAGGGGATAGCGGGCTAGCATCTTCTTGTGCGGGGTGAATTTCTTTCCTGGGTGCTCCCAGGATTCCTGACATATGTCAACCAAGTGGTCAGAATGAGGTAAAACCAATTTAGTAACCTTCTGACGTCTGAACCTGTCCGGTTTCTTAGATGTAGTAGCAGGCTCAGGATCATCATCAATCTGAAGAATGAGCCTGATAGCCTCTAAGAGTTCAGGAACATTCACCTGTGAAACAGATTCCCTATCAGAAATGTCATGATCAGAGTCTGTGGGGTCAGTATTCACGCCATCTTCATCGGAAGAGGTATCCGGAACATGCGTGGACTGAGAGAAAGTAACAGCCCGCTTAGAGAACTTCTTAGGATTAGTCTTAAGTGGGCGAGGGTCAGGAATACGTTTATCCAAAGAGTTATTCAATTGCTGAAACTGAGTGGACAGAGCATCTGTCCATGGTGGATTAACCGCAGGGACCATATAAGGCTGATAAGGCACAGGAGGTCCCTTAGGGGGCGCAAGTCTGGTTACCAGCGTAGTCAGTAAATTAGAAAAAGCAGACCAAGGCAGGCCTTGATGTGCCCCCGTTGTTACAAACTGACTGAGGGGTACAGAATCCCCAAAACCTGAACCCTCCGCAGCCATGTTATCCTCAAATGTATCTGGGACATCATAACCGCGCACGGCGGAATCAGCCCCAGACCCATCGCCCCCTGTAGTTGACATGATATGAAAGCGTAAACCACGGGCGACACAGAGCACATCGCCTAGTGTGTACCCACCTTAAGGCATGTTAGCACATTTCAGAAATTGTTGATCGGCGCTTGCTGAACAACGTGTACTGCACAAGTCGCAGTGTGTAAAAAAATGATACTTGCAATGTATAACATACAGCATATCCAGCATAAACTTGATAACAGAAAGGTATTCTAAATAGTTTTTTGACCTTTGCAGGATTCAAACCGGTAATTTTGTAGTTTGCCTGCATTATTACTGTATTTAAAAAAAATTAACTATTTTATTTAGTGTGCACTGTCCTGCTTGTCAGGGCTTGATATACTGTACAGTATTCTCTAGTTCCATATCCATCCACTGCTATTCAGCACTGTACTGTAATTTTCATTAGTGGAGCAATCACCACCCAGTCATGAAGCCATGTATTGCATGCTGTGGATCCTTATCACACCTTACTTCCCCAACCTGCACTATTTGTATGGCTCGACTAGGATGCCTGTATGGTGTGACTAGGATGCCTATATGGTGCAGCAGCAGCAACGATGAGCGTAGCAACATCTGTCTGTAGGGCTGATAAGGATTTTAGATGATGCTCTGCCCATTCCATAATTTCTCGTACTTCTCTCATCTTAATCTGACTCCTCGTGCCACCCTGGTGATTCAGATGAGCTACTACAGTTACTGTCTGAGAGTACCTTCAGATGCTTTCCTTCTAATTGATCTTTGAAGCAATTTATTGCCTGCCAGACTGCTTCCATCTCTTGATGATCTGAAGAAGCTTTTCTTTTCTGTGGAGATAAACATCCTTGTGCGCACCTCATCCTGACGAATTTGCATCTGTGGTTATTACCAGAGCTTGTGGTTTAAACCTGCTCTTGTCCACCATGACAGGGATTCCTTTGTAACTTGTTCTAATCTTATTTGATAATGCAAATGGAGTCCTCTTTTGGTAAACATCAGCATTTTCCATTTCAATTTTCTCATCCTCTATCTTGCCCACAGTCTAAAGTTGATGACATCATTCTGCGAAGAAAAAGTGCTTACCGCAGTTGTACTCTGTCGCATTCCTGCACAAGTACTGCTAATTCTTGAATTTTCCTGCTTCTTTCTTCTGTCAGGGTTACCATATAATGTTGGGTATCTATTTCCACCCCAATAAATTGTATACGCTGCACTGGTTTTAGCTGACTCTTCTCCTAGTTAATTATCCAGCCAAGAAACTGAAGAAACTTTATAGTCTTGTCTAAATCTTTACTCCCCACTTCTTCTGAATCCCCTGAAATCAGCAGATCATCCAGATATGAACAAATTACTTATGGGGGTATTTTTTCTAAAATTTGATCTTGGAAACCACTTTATGAATCTTCAAAATCAATTGAAATCCATTCCTTATGGCATTTCTAAACTTTTTTGAAAAATCCCTTATTTACTAAAAATTGATTTTGTTTTCGATTTTCAAATCGAATTCGATGTGGATTCATGTTTGCAAGGGATTTTGAGTTGAATTTATGAAATCCCTTCCTAAATTGAACCTCAATCCCTATTGAAATCCCAAACAAAATTGAATGTAAAATCAAATAGAACTTCCTCATTGCTTCCTTTTGGTCCAAATTTATCACCTGCACACTAATTAAAGGGCAAGCTCTCGCTTTACACTGTTTTATATATGAAAATATAACTAATGATTAACATTCTGTTTTTTTTTTAAATAATAATTGGGAATAAGCTTACTCCTAATCTGCCTTCATGCCTGCCTTCAAGCTTGTGTTCACATAGTCAGTTGTTGTTTAAAAAATACTGTAACTGTTCCCTGTTTATTGCATAATTTGGGGGGAGTGGTTTATTTTTTATACGATTATGCAATAGATGGCAGCAGAACATGATGTTGAATATTTTTACAAAATTATATAATCTCTTTCGGAAAAAAAAAGTAAAAAAAAAATATGCATTCTGTCATGGATTGAGTGGCTATATGTGCCTCTTTATTCTTATGCTCAGCAAGAGTTTGTTGATTTGACAATGGAGTCAGAAGCCAAGAGTAAAGCCTCATACACACAGTGCGATTTTCCGTGTGATATGTATATAGTCCATATCGCACGAAAAACATACTGTATATCGCACTGTGTGTATAAGCTTGCAATGCCAATGCATGGTCCCACGGGATCAGCATTGCAAGAAAATATAGTGGGTGCAGACGGGGCTGATACTGACTACATGCCTCCGGGCACAATATTGTCAGTATCGGCCGCGACACCCCGTCATGCTATGTAAATGCGGCTAAACAGCCATAGCCTTATAAATAACCCCTTTTGGTGAAAGGTGAACAAATTAGAACAATATAGTAACATTTAATATTAGTTGCTTTATTAACACATGCTGGCATCTTACACAACAACCATTCCTCTAGCATTTGTCCCACAAGTTTTTTTGCAGACAGGGTTGAATTGCTGAGAATGTAGGCATCATGGGTTGAATCAGGACAGTTACTTCACTCATGATTTTAAATTTCTATATATTTTCCAGCCAAATTGTCCAATATTGTGCTCTGGTGCTATCTATTGCACAATCATAGAATAAGTTTGATATCTGTAAGTATAAATATGTGCACTATTCAACTGATTAAGCTGCTGATGGTGCTCTGATCCTCCAGGGTTACCCCAGTTAGGTGGTGATTTGCACTGCTTAGGTAGGTGCACAACATACCATTACCTTGGGCATGCGTTATTGCTACCTCCACACTGTCCTACATGGTTTTGGGAACGTAAAAAGTAATCACTATCAATTTCCTACTATTAGAATGGATATAGAAGCCAAAATCGAATGTCTAACATTCTAAACATTTGGGGATTTGAGATTCGATTTTACGTTCGATTTAGAGTTCGATTTCAAATCGAAATTTTGTAAATGTGGGGATTTCATGTTGGTCTATGGAAAAACATCAATGTTTTTCAGAATTTCGATTTCTATTAGGATGTGAGTTGAATCTGCCTTTAGAATCTATTTGACATTTGGTTTGGTCTTTATTATATCTGTTCAACCCAAATTGAATGGAAATCGAATCGAATTGAAAGAATGCCAAAACCACAATCGAACATTAGTAAATTTTACCCTTTGTGTTCTAAGATGAACTATAAGGGTTACCAGTACCTTTGTAAATGTCCTTGAAGAAGCTGATAGACCAAACGGAAGACGTGAACTGGAAATATTTTCCTTCGATACTGAATCTCATGTATTTTTTGTCCTTTCGTTTGACTGGAACATGAAAGTAGGCAGATCTTGGGGGGAGTGGTTTATTTTTTATACTATTATGCAATAGATGGCAGCAGAACATGATGTTGAATATTTTTACAAAATTATATAATCTCTCGAAAAAAAAAAGTAAAAAAAAAAATGCATTCTGTCATGGATTGAGTGGCTATATGTGCCTCTTTATTCTTATGCTCATCAAGAGTTTGTTGATTTGACAATGGAGTCAGAAGCCAAGAGTAAAGCCTCATACACACGTGCGATTTTCCGTGTGATATGTATATAGTCCATATCGCACGAAAAACATACTGTATATCGCACTGTGTGTATAAGCTTGCAATGCCAATGCATGGTCCCGCGGGATCAGCATTGCAAGAAAATATAGTGGGTGCAGACGGGGCTGATACTGACTACATGCCTCCGGGCACAATATTGTCAGTATCGGCCGCGACACCCCGTCATGCTATGTAAATGCGGCTAAACAGCCATAGCCTTATAAATAACCCCTTTTGGTGAAAGGTGAACAAATTAGAACAATATAGTAACATTTAATATTAGTTGCTTTATTAACACATGCTGGCATCTTACACAACAACCATTCCTCTAGCATTTGTCCCACAAGTTTTTTTGCAGACAGGGTTGAATTGCTGAGAATGTAGGCATCATGGGTTGAATCAGGACAGTTACTTCACTCATGATTTTAAATTTCTATATATTTTCCAGCCAAATTGTCCAATATTGTACTCTGGTGCTATCAATTGCACAATCATAGAATAAGTTAAATATCTGAAAGTATAAATATGTGCACTATTCAACTGATTAAGCTGCTGATGGTGCTCTGATCCTCCAGGGTTACCCCAGTTAGGTGGTGATTTGCACTGCTTAGGTAGGTGCACAACATACCATTACCTTGGGCATGCGTTATTGCTACTTCCACACTGTCCTACATGCTTTTGGGAACGTAAAAAGTAATCACTATCAATTTCCTACTATTAGAATGGATATAGAAGCCAAAATCGAATGTCTAACATTCTAAACATTTGGGGATTTGAGATTCGATTTTACGTTCGATTTAGAGTTCGATTTCAAATCGAAATTTTGTAAATGTGGGGATTTCATGTTGGTCTATGGAAAAACATCAATGTTTTTCAGAATTTCGATTTCTATTAGGATGTGAGTTGAATCTGCCTTTAGAATCTATTTGACATTTGGTTTGGTCTTTATTATATCTGTTCAACCCAAATTGAATGGAAATCGAATCGAATTGAAAGAATGCCAAAACCACAATCGAACATTAGTAAATTTTACCCTTTGTGTTCTAAGATGAACTATAAGGGTTACCAGTACCTTTGTAAATGTCCTTGAAGAAGCTGATAGACCAAACGGAAGACGTGAACTGGAAATATTTTCCTTCGATACTGAATCTCATGTATTTTTTGTCCTTTCGTTTGACTGGAACATGAAAGTAGGCAGATCTTTCAGATCTAATGAAACCGGAAAATTCCGTCTTCTTATACCTGTTAAAATAGTTATCAATGTTTCCATTTGAAATTTTCTGACATTTATGAATTTGTCCAAATTCCCTGAGGTCCAAAATTGTTCTGATTCCCCCTGAAGCCTTTTGCACTAGAAACAGCCAGGAATAGAAACCTTTCTTTATTCCCATTGATGTAACAGTTTCCACCGCTTCTGAGTGTTTATAGCATAATTGCCTACCCTCCCTCATCCCGCTGGAGACTCCCATTTCGGGGATCAGTCTCCCTCTGCTTTGGAAAGTTATTTAAAAGTTACGGATTCCCAACTGCCACCCCAACGCCGCTGCCGTCTTGTTAACATGGTCACGGGAATAACCTGAAGACATGAGAGTTGAGAGAACTCTCTAGCTACATCTGCTACCGACGGCCACCAGGGGGAGAACTTGTGACAGAGAGGTATATTTTTTTATAGCACTTCAGCAACATGGCCGATGCCCTCCTGAAGCGAGGACAGTAATCGTCTCATGATTTCTGTGCTCTCTGCAGTGCTGCTCCATAGGGGCTATGGCCGACACTGTGTGGAACTTCTACAGAACAGGTATAACTGAGTACTGTGTGTGTATGCATGTAATCATGGGTATGAGTGTATAGAGATGTGTCCTTTTATACTGTGGTTGTGATGCATTCACATAGCAGCATATAGGTCGCAGCATAGTGTACTATGCTACATTGTGCATTGCATGCCGCACTGCTTACGCATTGCAATCCCGCTACAGAACGCTGCTATATGCAGCAACACTGTAGCGGGACACATCTGTATGCTGGGCACTGTATTGGGGGGTTATGCTGGACACTGGGTATTTGGAGTGCATGCTGTGTGCATTGTATGGGTATGAGGAGGGTATATACTGAGCACTGCATGGATATGGGGCGTGTATGTTGGACACTATGGGTATGGGAGGGTGTATGCTAAGCACAGGATGGATAAGGGGGGATTTATGCTGGACACTGTATGGGTATGGGAGGGTTTATACTGAGCACTCTATGGGGGTTGTACGCTGGACACTGTCTGGGTATGGAGATAGGGGGTGTTTGCTGTGCATTGTATGGGTGTGGGAGGATGTATGCTGGGCACTGTATGGGAGTTGTGTCTTGAACACTGTGGGTATGGGGACAGGGGGTGTATGCTGGGAACAGTATAGGTATGGAAGGATATATGCTAGTCACTGTATGGGTATGGGTTGTGTATCAAGTAGTAGCAGCCTTGTCTTTATCTTAGTACTATAGTTTTCACTTGCTAGCAGGACACATCCCTGAGTAGCAATAGATATGCCCATAAGTGGATTTAGGCATGCCATTTAGGCAGAGCATGACACTCCCCTCAAGTGTGCACCATACTATGCATGGCATATTCTGATACCATCTATAATCTGCCTGAAACTACTTTTCAAAATTTAACAAGTATGGTTTACAGTATTTATGTGCCTCCACCTTGGTATGTATATGTTATTATCATTTAAGGGTAAACTTTTCCTTTGTAAATGAATGGGTTCCATCTTGTACTCTGCATCTAGCACTTTCTTGGCAGACTTTGAGGGACATGTACTAAGCAGTGATAAAAGTGGAGAAGTGAGCCAGTGGAGAAGTTGCCCATGGCAACCAATCAGCTTTGAAGTAACATTTATAATTTGCATACTATAGAATTGTATGGAGCAGCTGATTGGTTGCCACGGGCAACTTCTCCACAGGATCACTTCTCCACTTTTATCACTGCTTAGTACATGTCTCCCTTAATCTGTTTTGGAGATATCCAAAGTGTTGTCTCAGTGATGTGTCAGGTTACTGTATCTCTAGGTTAGTGTAAAAATTGGGAATTGAAAAGTCGAGTGTTGGAAGGTGTTATGTAACAATTTTCTGAAAAATTAGTTTTATTAATGGATGAAGGTGTTATGACCTAGGGATCATAGTAACAATGTTATTTTTAATGTTGGTGGTCTATTTACTGATATACTGTACTGTACTTGGTGGCTAAAAGTGCTATGTCCAATTCTTAAATTCTAATAATTTATCTTTAACTCTAAGGATCTCTATTTCTTCTAAACGTAATATAACATCTTCATGACTTGCCTCTTCAACTGTTTTATATGACAGCAGATAAACAGTATATCAGGAAACAGGTTGACTTCTTTAAGACCTGATCACAACAGTTTGACGCCAGTGCAAGCTCATTTATCAGGATTGTAAGGGTGTAGTTTAGTGTATGTTTGCTTCAACATCTAGTCAGTTCTGCTTAGGAGCACTATGTTTTTACTCTTGTAGCCCAAAGCTCTGCACAATGCTTTCTGTAGAGCAACTTAATTGCTTCCTAGAACTCCTTATACCTGTTTCACGTGTCCCACATACTGCATGTGCTTGTTGCAGCACGCCCATTTCTTCATATATTGTCTGCTCATTTGTTCCAAAGTTATGTCTGATTAGAAGATTACAGCTCCTGCTCTGAAATCATGGAACTATACTCACATTTGTCATTAAATTAAAAACCTACTAAAATAAAAATAAGTCTCTTCTCAATTGGACCTAACAGTTTAAGGGCCTGATCCAGAGATGGACGCTATTCTCATCGCTGTTGAGTCTCTGGTCTCAGCAGCAATGAGAAATTATTCTAATGCTGCAAGAGGTGCTTGAGTACAAAAGACGCCCCCTCACAGCATCACAGATCCAAGTGCTGCATCCAGAAATGCACATCAGCCACCTGAGTAATCTTCAACTTACTCAGAATAACTGGCAGAACCGCTCAGCCACGGCCAGGAAATTTGTACCAGAGGATGCAGCGCTTGGCCACTCCTAAAAAAATAACAGTGACATGGGGTGTAATTCAGACCTGGTCGCACGCAGGCTCTTTTTTGCACTGCTGCGACCAGGTAATCGCCGCCTACAGGGGGAGGGGGTAATTGCTGTGCAGGGGTGCGATGGGCTGTGCAGTGAGCTGCACAAACAAAAGTTTGTGCAGTTTCTGCACAGCTCAGGACTTATTTACCTGCTGCGCTGATCCTGGAAGAAGCTGACGTCAGGAACCCTCCTCTGCAACGGCCAGACACGCCTGCGTTTCTTCCTACACTCCCAGAAAACGGTGAGTTGCTGCCCAGGAATGCCTTCTGCCTGTCAATCTTCTTGCGATCGCCCCTGCGATCTCTTTCTTCGTAGAAGCCGTCACTCTCCGAAGACCCCCGTCGCCGGGCAATGACGCGCCTTGCCATTGCGGCCCGCATGCATGCGCAGTTCAGACCTGTTCGCACGGCTGCGAGAAAATGCAGCGTGCGAACAGGTCTGAATGACCCCCATGGACCCATTTTAAAAAACAGTGCCCTATCTCAAATGGCCACAGGGCCCATTCTGCACATGCCCAGAATGGGTCCTGCACATGTGCAGGTACTCTGCCATCGGACTTGTATGCAAACCAAATACACTAGTACTACAGTATGTTTTAGTCAGCAGCACAATTAACTTGCTATTATGTTTTTGAAGTATGAACATACAAACCGCACACATAAGAGACCTGGGGGTATATTCAATTGCGGTCGAATTTATGATAATGTCGAAAAATGGGTCATTTTCGATACAAAAAAACCTATTGAATTTGATTCAACAATTCAATACAGTACTTTTCGACAAAAAACCTGCCGTTTCATTTTCGACTTTTTGCAATTCGACATGTCTGCAATGTTAAAAATGCGGCTTTTCGACAAAAGTATATTCAATTGAAGAATGTCGATTCGACAACAGTGCTTTTCGACAGTCATTTCGTCAATTTCATTACGCCTCATTTTTCTAAAGAATATATATTTTTTTTTTACTGACTACAATAATGGAGAGTTCAGTGCATACGTTTTTCAGTTGGAAGGGGTGTTGAAAGTGTAAAAATCCTGAAAAAAATTGCGTGTGGTCCCACCTCCTAAGCATAACCAGCCACGGGCTCTTTGAGCCGGTCCTGGTTGTAAAAATCCGGGGGAAAAATTGACAGCGGTTCCCCCATATTTTAACAACCAGCACCGGACTCTGCGCCTGGTCCTGGTGCAAAAATTACGCGGGACAAAAGACGTAGGGGTCCCCCGTATTTTTAACACCAGCACCGGACTCCACTAGTTAGAGAGATAATGCCACAGCTGGGGGACACTTTTATATAGGTCCCTGCGGCCCTGGCATTAAATCCCCAACTAGTCACCCCTGGCCGGGGTACCCTGGAGGAGTGGTAGACCACAAGAGTGACCCCACTTAACCTCGCAGTCTACCGCTGACCGCAAAGTTCCCACCATTGGATACAATGGAGCGCCTATGCGCTACATTGTATCTCCAGTGCGCCGCCTGACTGACAGTTCAGGCGCGCACAGCCAATCAGGAGAGTGCCATGACGTGGCGCTCCCTGATTGGCTGAAGGGACCCTTTTTGACAGCAGTCACGGGGGGTACCGCCAGTCGGGGAAAGTGGTCCCATGTGTAAACATGGGACCCCTTTCAGTGCGTGGTTCGGGTTTTTCATTTTTTTATTTTACCAAGTCCCTGGATTACAATCTTAAAGAAGAGGACCGATCTACACTGGATTGTTTGTGAGTATAATTTTATTTACAGGTACCCCTGGATTCTACTGGAGAAGTGGACCGACTGCTTCGTGTCAACATAGGTAAGTATGTGTGTATGTAGGTGTGCATGTATGTAATAAAGTTGTACTGTCACGGTGTGTGCGTTTTGTTTTTATTTGGGTATTTTTTTTGTAGTAGAACTGCAGGTACCAGCGGGCCCGTTTCCCCCCCTCATGCTGGTACTTGTGGTTCTCCAAGTACCAGCTTGCAGGGGAGGCTTGCTGGGACTTGTAGTTCTGCTGCAAAAAACAATATTCTTTTTTTGACACAAAAGGCTATCAGCCCCGCATCTGCCGCCCTTGGATGGGGGGGGGGGGACAGCCTCGGGCTTCAGCCCTGGCCCTTGGGTGGCTGGAGGGGGGGACCCCTTGATTTAAGGGGTCCCCACTCCATTGTACCCCGGCCAGGGGTGACTAGTTGGGGATTTATTGCCAGGGCCTCAGGGACCTATATAAAAGTGTCCCCCGGCTGTGGCATTATCTCTCTAACTAGTGGAGCCCGGTGCTAATGTTAAAAATACGGGGGACCCCTATGTCTTTTGTCCCCCATATTTTTTGCACCAGGACCAGGCACAGAGCCCGGTGCTGGTTGTTAAAATATGGGGGAACCCCTGTCAATTCCCCCCCCCCCCCCATATTTTTACAACCAGGACCGGCTCAAAGAGCCCGAGGCTGGTTATGCTTAGGAGGGGGGACCACACGCAATTTTTTTCACGATTTATTCATCACTTTTATGATGTCCATGAAGTTGAATCCAGGCCGCCAACTATTCGTCAGTTGGTCAGTTTTTCGACAAGGGGACTGTCGAATCCGTTATTAATTGAATATGTCGAATTCTGGTCCCGGGTGCAGGGTTTCGACTGTCAAATTGTGTCGAATCCAAAAACTGTCAAATTCACGCCGGAATTCGACCGCAATTGAATATACCCCCTGGAGTTGAACTCATGACCCCATGTGGGCAGTAGCAGTGCTAACCATTGTGCTGCCATGAACCCTCTGGTGCTGTGATACACTTACTTGAGGCTCTGTCTGGCCTGCAGGACACCACTCTTAGTAGGTACCACATACAGGTATGTCTCTGGTATCTATGCTGTCTTACGTAATATTATTCATATGGAAGTGAATTCTGATTGTGTATCATGTATACGTCTTTAAATGTAACAGCATTGTAATTGCTTACTATTTATATTAACTTACTGTTTATGCAAATTTGCATATCACCATTCAATATATTTTAGTTTTCATATATGTTCTTATAATGTAAAGTGTTCCAGGTCATTTGGTGTGTTAGAAATAATGAAACAACACTTAACATTATCACAAGAAAGGAAAATTACAGACATTTAGGTATTAATTATAATGTAATTATTACCTTTTGTTTATATGGTACCGTAAATGTATGTAAAAATATCACATTAATAGGGTATTCAGTGTTAAACACAATAAACATTGGATTGCCATATCAAACATTAATACAGTATCACAACAGAGGCTACTTAGTGAAGCTACGAGAAGTCACAGGTGGGAATCAATTTAGTATCCAGTGATCCTATTCTCAATGAATTGGCAAACAAATAGAATCAGAGTCACTTAAAGGGAGCATAACACATGGGAGGAGAGCACTGGTGACCACGGAGTGTGTGCTTGGGAAGAACAAGAGGGAGGGCCCTAATGTAAGAGTTTGAAGTGGAAGGTATACTTTAATACAAAAGATCATTTTAATGGTGTGTTTAAAACCGTAAAGGCCTGTAGAGAGTATGACTGGAAAAGTATGGAAAGACAGAGTGGTTTAAGGCCTTGTAGTTGAGGTGAGGAGGTTGAACTGGATTCTGAGTGATACAGGGGAATATAAACAGGAGGATCCAGACTTAATTAACAGTGTTTGTGGAGAAGGTGTAGAGGGTGAATGTCAGGATCCATCACGTTATCTGATCCCAAAATATGGTACTGTTTAAATTGTATGTTGTACCCTATAGATTGTAAGCTTGCAAGCAGGGCCTTCCTACCTCTATGTCTGTTTTTACCCAGTTCTGTTCTATTACTGTTGTTCTAATTGTAAAGCGCAATGGAATATGCTGCGCTATATAAGAAACTGATAATAAATAAAATAAATAACCCATGTATATTCTGTATGGAAAAGTCATTTTTAAAACTGTATGCCAAAACTCCATTCTGTAATTAACTCCAGGTAATTAAACTGGGGACATTTGGATGTTAAAAGAAATGAATGTGTACTCTAACCAGCAGTAAGGTTTTGTAACTGGTACTGTCATCCTGCCAATCCACAGAGGTGTTGAATTCTAATGAAAGGAAGGTGATAGGATTTGCTTAAGAAGGCATTTGGATAGGGAATCTCTTTTCCTGACTAAAACCATAAATCTGCCCAGTATAGAGACAAGACACAAAAATATGTGTGTCTGTAGTTGATGTATTATCATTTGCTAAGTTAGCCATACGGCGTAGATGTCCAACTTATATCAGGAGCGACCTTACTCCAGCATTGTTTGATTCTGAAAAGTGTCTTGAACTTTGTTTTATCCTTTTTTCTTTTCTCTGAAATTGTCTGTAATCTGTGTGCACTTTTAAAATAATCATATATACTTTGCAACTCTTTTTTGTAACTGTAAGCTCTGAAGTTATTCTTGAAATGAAAAACTAATTTCTAGTTCTGATCTTCTGGCTGATCTTTGAGAGGCACATGCTAATGATTTTTAAAGCGTATGTACTGTAAGCGTAACCGAAGTGTAGTTGTGGGAGGAGTTACTTCCCAGATTTCCCTTAGTGCTTGCAAATTCCAATATAGTTTATTGTTAAGATAAGTTGCAAAACACTAAGCTCACGACCACCCGACATGGAAGGAGTCCTGAATGCAGGCACATGCGTGACAGTGAGAAGTCAGGTACTGTAGGGTAGTAAGGGGAGGGGGAGGAAGCTGAACATAGAGAGAAGATAGCTTGGTGGAAGGATTTAATTTTATTATTGAAATCAATTGCAATCCAGGACAGAGAGGGAAGAGGATAACAGAGGAGTTGGGTGTCGGAGAGTTAAAGGTACAGTTGATGGAGGAAGATAATGGAGGAGTGAGGAGGGTTCAGAGAGTTGAAAATAGCAAAGAAGTGTCATAGTTTAATGAACTAATAACTTGGTGCAGAAAGAAAACTGCAAAAAATGTTAAAGATTTTTTAACTGTTTAAATTTGCTGACCAGACCAGTTTGTACAATAGTAAAGCATACACAGCACTCTAGTAAGTTAATATTAAACAGGAAAAATTATAACAATTTATTAACATTGCATAATACCATACGAATGGATAAGTCTATATATATTTGGGCACTGGCACAATTTCCATTGTTTTTACTCTGTATGCCATCACAATAGTTTTCAAATGAAACAATGGAGATGCAATTGAAGTGCCGACTTTCACCTTTTAATTCAAGAGGTTGGACAAAAATATTGTATGAAACATTTATGAATTGCAATGATTTTTATACACAGTCCCCTATATTCAGGGGCGCGGATAAGTAATACTTATAGCCGACACAGTGTGCATCCATACATCTTCTTTGAATAAATTCATTGTACGGAAGAAAGGCGTTAAGATCTTACTGTACTTTTATTCACCACTGTGTTGGCTATAAGCTCAAAGGGACTCGCACTGTTTTGCACTGCACTTGTAAGAATGAAATGGGATTGATACAACTGCTGGCCACTGTTGGGACCATATTTTACACACTAGAAGTGGCAGGTAACAAAAGGCTGACTTTACAACTGCAGCAGTGGACTTACACAAGCTGCATCTTGGACGTGAATAGTCTCCTGCTTTGACTCCTTCAGCCCTGTTTAAAGATTTTTACCTTACTAGCAGTGATTGCAGAGTACTTCACTTGATGACAACTGTGAAAGGTTTAAAATGGAAATCGCTATTGTTCTTAATTTCTACTGGAAGCATTTTACAAATGTTTCCTCATACATTGTTGCTGCAGTTGCGTCAAACAGACCCTCTTGGCACAGAAGGCCCCCGCAAGACTCTGCTACCACTGGTGGTCTTTTTTGCAACTTTTTATCCAAAAATGTGCCTAATTTACGACGCAATGCAACTACAGTAGGATGTGCTGATTCATTTGAAATGTGACACTTGTTACTCTGTGTGTGACTGAGTCTCTGAATCTACATATGAGTGACACATGCACTGCAGGGGGTGCTGGGAGGAATCCGTTTGGATCCTTCTCAGGGGGCAGTGTGATAGAAACCCGTAGTCTTCTATAGGGTGACGCCACAAAAAGATGGCATTATGCACCGCATCCAAGCTCGCTTGACGTTTATGCAGTAAGTGGCAAAATCTCAGAAAACTGCATTGTCAGAGGTTGGCCATATTTTTAGCATTGATTCATCCTACCCACAGCCACATACAGATATCAAATAAATAAGCACAGTCGTCCTGGTGCATC